>NC_143554.1:133688750-134011875 GCF_054136105.1 Typopeltis vanoorti | reverse complement strand
AGTGAAAAATAAACTTCCGACATCTTTCTCTAAATCCAGAGTAATTTAATAAAAAGGTGGCACACCGTTTGGCAGCTCCTATAGGAGGAGATGACCTTGCTAATGCTTATGCCTTGGTATCTCCACTTGGGCCTGGCTCACACTGAAGAGACCTCAATAAAGGTCGAAACTAGTCTGGGTAGTGGCCGTTCCCTTAATGCATAACATTATACATATCTGCAAGGAAATGTGTTTTGCATTACGGGAGATACTGAGATAAGAGTGTTCGTATCTTGCTCCACCTTTGCAAGGAGTCGCCCTGTGCTGTACCACTTTACCCCAGTCCTGAAGATACTTTCAGGCGCAAACTTTGTTTGCACACACTTGGATAAAGGATTAAACTAAATTTATTATGTTTTGTTGTGTTCTTTTCAAATTCTCCAGTTTTTTTTTTTTTTTGTTTTTTTTTTTTTTTATCAAGCTCTTAGGTTTCACTACCATAGGTCACTTTTGGGAGTACACACTGATTATAGATCCTTCTTTTTAGGCAGTTTGGTAAATTTCTTTTAAATAAATCTCTATAATGGTTAAAGCTGCCCATCCTGCTATTATTGTAGCCCAAGTTTCATTATCAGGTTTATGGTTTATTAGCTGTATACTTCCCGTCAATACATATGGTTGTGAAATTTGGTCTCTAACAAAAGCACTGACAAATAATTTAGCAACAACACAAAGAAAAATAGAGAGGCTGATGCTAGGCATCACATTAAAAGGTAAGATGCAAAACACTTGGATAAGAAGCCAGACTCTCATCACTGACATCAATCTTCACCACAAACAACTAAAATGGAAATGGTGCACATTTATCCAGAAGAGAAAATGAGCGATGGACCACCATATTAATGAACTGGATTCGAAAAGAAGGGAAATGAGGCAGAGGATATCCTAAAAGAAGTTGGAGTGATGAATTGTCAAATTTTGTTGGGAAAATCTGGTCAACCACTGCCAAGAACAGAGAAAGGTGGAAGGAATTGGAGGAGGCCTTCGTCTAGCAGTGGAAGAGAAAAATTAGTCAAAACACTAAATCAGCTGTATACAAGACAGTATTCAAACCAATTTTAATTTATGAAACTCCAAGAAACTTCAATTTTTGTGAGCTGATTTCTCAAGGATGTTAACTTGCTTAAATTTAGTATCAATGGAGGATAACTTAACATGGAAGAATGAACTGTATAAACAGAGGAAACAATCTTGGGCAGTCTTATTTCACCAGATTTGGTTGATTATTTATGCAACATCTGGAAAAGCAGCATTTCAACACCATTTTTCTCAACCTTGTATCTGACTTTAATTTGTGAATATCTTTGCAGTTTGATTCCATTCTGAAGCAGAATTACACCAATTTCTGCACAAAATAAATTCCATGTATTCCTGCATCAAATTAACAACTAGATGTGAATCCCTTTGTGGATACTTGAATAATCTGTACTTCTACAGTCAGTATTGAATTTTCATTGGCATCCACTTATCTTCTATCCTAAAGGACAGGTATTATCAAAGACTTGTTCATAGAGCTTGCACAATCTGTTCTTCAGATTATCTCTTATGGAAGAATTAAATAAAATAAGAATCTCACTTGACAACTAATGGATATAACAAAACCACCATCCACTGCAAAAACCCTGCAACACTTCTAGGATGTCATTGCTATAAACTGTTCATATTTTTTTAAAATCAATCATTTAGTTAACCTTGAATTACAGAGCTGTACTTGGTTCCCTTGAACTCTATTAGTGCATTCTCTCATTCATTCAGCTGTGACCAAGTCATGAGGAAGTATAATACTCATGCTATGTGACATTCTTGTGATTCATATTTTTAATGTTGTAACCAGTCTTCAATACTCTCCCTGAAAGATGTTCATGTTACAGCGAATGAAATATATAGCAGTCTAAATTTTAATTTCTTCATCAAACTCCTGACATGCACCCTCAAGGGGGTTTACAGGATATGATAGTACTACATGAAAAATTTACAACATTACTAACTTCCTATCTACAATTTTCCTCCCAATCAGTCTGTCACTTGTCAAGACCCCAATCAGATCTTATATTTCTATTGTCTAAAGCACTTTGTACTGTATCAATCCACCTATATCTTGGTCTTCCTCTGGGTCGTTTTCCTGCCAACCTGGCAGAGAACGCTTGTTTTGCTAATCTTTCCTCGCCCATTCTGTTTAAGTGATCATACCACCTGAGATTAGCTCAACTAACGCATTCCTAGATACTGACAATGTCAAGTTCTTTCCTAATATCCTCATTTTTAATATGATATTGCCATTGATGCCATCTGTTCATGCCTCTAATCTTTCTCAGGACTCTCAAATCTGCAGTCTCTAGTCTTTGGTCAAGTGTTTTACTTCTGACCCAGCTCTCAGTTAAATAAGTTAAAACTGGTTTGAACACTGTCTTGTATACAGCTAATTTAGTGTTCTGACTAATTTCTCTCTTATTCCATATGAATTAATTCAATTGACTTCCTACCATACCAGCTTTGTTGATTCTGTTGTTGATTTCTTTAATTTACCATCTTCACTAAAAATCGTGCCTAAGTGGCTGAAATGTTTTAATTGTTCCACAGGTTCTCCATTCACAACACAGTCGACATTTTCAACGATTCTACCTATTTTCATTGTCTTTTTGTCTTTTTATTACTGACCTTCATAATATATCAATTACAACAGTTATTCAATTTAGTCAGGGAATCTTGCAACCTTGTAGTGGATTTATTTAGAAGTATAACATCGTCTGCATAAAGCAAATCGCTGACATTAACATCTCCAATTCTGATTTCATGTTTAATACCACTTTCCTTCATAATGTGATCCATATAGATAATGTACATCCTTCTCTCACACCAGATTTACATTTAACCATCTTCCTGTACTTCCTTCAATTCTAACTGCTGACTTACAACTCAGATAAAGACTAAGTATTGCTTGATATAATTTTCCATTGACACCATATAACTAGCATATTGAATAGCTTCTCTCTTGGCACCTTGTCATATGCCTTTTCCAAATCAACAAAACTTAAATACAGATCTTTGTTATATTCCCATGCTTTCTCGACTATTTGTTGTAAAGTGAAGATCTGATCTGAATCCAGCTTGTTCTTCACCAAGCTTTTCTTCTACAATTCTTCTCAACCGTTTCTCAAGTATACTTGCATATATCTTACCACGAACACTCAGTAGGGAAATACCTCTGTAATTCTCACATTCAGTTTTATTTCCCTTTTTATATATGGGTACTATTAGAGCTCTACTCCAATCATCGGGAATTCATCCCTCTTTCCAGACCTTCTGAACTATGCAGTGCAGACAATGTAAGACTTTTATACCACCATACTTCAGCATTTCTGGTCGAATATTGTCTACTACTGCTGTCTTTCCACATTTCAAGTCTTTGATACCTTTTCTACTTCAAGTATGGATATGTATTCCTGACTGTATGCCTGTTGAGTGTTTTTTACCACTGTGCTATCACTGCTTGTTTCATTTAGTAATTTTTTGAAGTAATTACTCCATACTTCATGGATATCTATTTCTGCTGTTTTCATGTCATCTTTATCATCTCTAACTCCTTTTACAGCACTCTTTCCTCCATTTCTAAGCTTCTTCAACAACCTCCAGAATATCTCTTACCACCTTCTTGATATTTATTTTCTATGTTCTTGCCAAAGTCCTTCCATGAATTCTGTTTAGCTAGTTTTATACAGTGTTTGGCTTTCATTTGTCTCTGTATTCTCTAAGAGCAAAAGCTGACTTATTTGCCAGGAACTTTTGATATGCTTTCTTCTTTTCCTTCACTGTCTCTTTAACTTCCTGTGTCCACTATGGAGTTCTGATCTTTCTATCCTTGCAGACAACCTCACCACATGACTCTCTGCCTGAATCAATCTGGTTCTCTTCAAGGCTTGCCACTGAATCTCCAGGGTTTAGTTCCTGTTCTCAAACTCTTTCATTTTTTATTCTAATTTCTTTTACATGCTAATTGTTTGTTGAAATATACATTACTGAACACATATTTCTATAAAACATCTAGTCCAGATCAGCCCTTGGGCCACTGGTGTTCAATTCATATATTAATGAAATTAGGAAGGATCTGACAGGAGATATTCAATTATTTGCTGAATAACTCAGAGGATAATTGCGATGTTGAAATAAACATTGGTATGTTAAGATAAGGAAGTCAATTTGCCTTTTTACAAGAGCTTAATATGACTGCATCTGAACTAATGTGCACATATCTGGTTCTGAGGGAATGAAGGAACTGGGAGGGGTGGGGGATGTAAAGAAGAGTTTAAAATATCAGGAATATGGAATTTAGATTATAAGGATAGATTGAAAAGTATATAGACTGCAGACACTGGTAGACAGGAGAAAGGGTAGTAATATAAGTCTATAAACTTCTAAAATGGTGTTATAGAATATTGCTTGATGAAATTTTTTTCTGTTATATGGAAGTTTGGGAGATAACAAGTGGACATCTGGAGGCTGCATCTGTTTGCAGTTAAGGAACGAGAGCTAGATTTTTTTTTTTCAAACAGCAAAGAGTGAGTGGATGAATATGCATGTTGAAATATGCATGTATCTAGTGGGAATGTGTTTAAAAGGTATGACAGCTGGTGAGGGTGATGTATGGTTTCATCACTCAATGAGTCCTTGACTCACTGCAGGTCTCTAATAATATTATTACTGTACAATAACGCCAATAATCAGAATTTAGAGCATAAGCATGTTGGTTAGGCTAAAGGCTTATGCTCTAAATTCTGATTATTGGCGTTATTGCTCACTCTTGTGCAACAATTGAAAAAGCCTTCCTTGGACCCTGGATATAATTGGAATGAGATTCTCCAAATTTTAAGTGATACATAAAATACCTTGGATACCAAGTGATACCTTGGATCATATAGAAAAATTACACATGTGCTAGAGGTGCTTAAAATTAATTATTATCCCAAGATCCCAAATGGAGTCAAAGACTCAACTAGAAGGTTCTTTTGTTATACACACACAGCTCATCATATACTATGCTTTTGCTTTAAATACATTCAAACTTTCTGCAGACACTACACTCTCAGGCAATGCATTCCAATCACTTACAACTCTCCATGCAAAAAAACCTGCTTCTCACACCCTCCTTATATAGCTTCAAGGGATGACCTCTTGTTCTCCCACCATTGTATGAAAAACCACTTCAACATTAATCCTATAACAATCCCTTACTAACTTGTACATCTCCATTATATCATCCCTCTTCCTACCAACTAGACTCTGCAAACTGCATCTTCTTGACCTCTCTTCATACTCAACATTCCAGAGACCAGAAACTTAGTCTGAACCTTTTTCAATATCTCTTTGTCCTTTTGAAAACCAGGTGACCAAATATGTGCACAGTGATCCATATGTGGATTAATCAAAGTCTTATATACGTATTAGAATCAGACTCTCCTTACTTCTACAAGTTTATGTCCTCTACGTCATTGTCAAAATTTGTTATGTTGTCCTGAGAGTTCTGGCAACATATTCTCTAAATTTTAGACCCTTATTCCTATCACTCCAAGATCTCTTATTTACTCCACCCTGCAACAATATATCCCCACCTAGAGAAAATTCTACATCCCAACTTTGTTTTTCAAATTTTAAAGCCTAACATTTCGCAAACTAAACTGGCATCCCTACTCCTGTGTCCATTCACTCAGTCTATTCGTCTTCTTGAAAAGCCACACATCTGCTCCACTCCTAATTGATCTTCCCAACTTCCTAGCATCTGTAAACAATTGAATATCCCCATTTAAATCTTCCTCAATATCATTAACACACAGGTTAAACAGCAATTGGGCCTAAAACAGACCCCCAAGGCACACCACTAGTGACTTTCCTCTTCTGAGTATTGCTCCCCCATACACAACTTGCTCATACCTATCAGACAGCCAATCTCTAATCCAATGCATTAGTGTAATACCCCATCTGCTCAAGTTTGACTATTAACTTCTCATGGGGTAATCTATTAAAAGCCTTTGCAAAATCTAAGTATGCCAATGTGTATCCATCTCCCTCATCTAATGCAACTGTCATCTTATTGTAATAAGTAATATGTAGATTACTAAAACATGACATCCCTTCAGCAAATCCGTGCTGTCCATCAAAGATAATACCACTATTGTCGATCCAATTCTGGATCTGGTTCTCATTCATCTCGCCAACACTTTAACTACAACATCTGACATACATATTGGCCCATACTTTGATGCTGGAGTTCTGTCACCTCCCTTATGAAGTGGTACAATCTTCCCTTCCTTCCACTCCTTTGGAATCTGACCCAATGTAAGACTCATTAAACAAATATGCCAAGGTAGATGTCAACTTCTGACACACTCCTTAAAAATACATGGTGATATATCAAGTCCCACAGCCTTATTAACATCAAGTTTGCTTAATTCCCCAAATACATCTTGCTTACTCAGCCAGTCTCTACTCCTCCACTACTCTCAAATTCTCCATGCTGTCACATTCACAAGGATGAAGCACATCTATGAATTGCTCATTAAATATCTCAACTATATGCTCTGCAGCAGTTGTCCTTATACCATTTTATCCAAAACTCATACTGCACTTTTGCTACCCCCCTTACCAACCGAGTCACCCTCCTTGCTGTTTTATTATCTCTCATGTAACTGATTATTACCAGTCATCTTGTTGCCTACATAATGTCTTCTTTCTCTGTATTGCATGCTTAATTTCTACATTCATTCATTTCACATCTACCTTATTTAACTTTCTGACCTGGAATACATTTAGACACTGCTTCTACTAGATTTTAAATGCATCCCCCAAGCAGAAATGATCTCCTTTCCACCTAAAATTTTAAATTTAAAGTTTACTGACTGAATAACTTCTAAATGATATAAAGTGCCTGAGTAAGAAAGTTTACCTTTTACATGATGTTAGAGATAAACAAAAACTCACATTGGAAGATAAGAGAGGAAATTTTACTCTGACATCACATATTACTAGAGGTACTTAATATTCTTAAGGGAATTAAGTTCGCATAGAATATGTAAACAGTATACACTGCAAAAAATGTAATGAATGTACATTTGTAATTAACACCAAATACTTTGCTACTCACAGTATTGTAACAGCACAAGAAAATTCATCAATGTCAGTTAATCCTGTGGCTGATACCATTAAGATTTATAAAATGAATATTAAGAGAAGTAATTAATAATTATCTCTCTTACTATATCTCTCAAAAACATTCAATATTCAACTCTCAATATGATCAATATTTTGAATACAGAAAGAAATATAACTAAAAAAACATTTAACTATACATTTTATAGTTTCATTAGATAAGTGGACTCAGATGTGAAACACCTACAAGTAACACAAAGTAATGATTGTGGCTACTGATAAGATAACTAAGCGATTCTCGATTTCAAATTTATAATAATGGAATAACTCACGTAAAATATTATTTTATAGTAAAATTTTCGCCTGTGTATCACAGGTATCTTCAGTGCATTTATAAAGCTAATTGAACAATAAGTAGCTAATGTAAGATAACTAAAAAGGTCAATAAATTTCCTAACTAAAAAAAAAATATATCATCATCATCATCAAATTCCTGCCATGTACCCTCAAGGAGTGTACAGGATATGATAGTACTACATGAAAAAGAATTACATCATTATTAACTTCCTATCTACAATTTTCCTCCAAATCAGTCTGTTACTTGTCAAGACTCCAACATTATCAGATCTTATATTTCTATCGTCTAAAGCACTTTGTACTGTATCAATCCACCTATATCTTGGTCTTCCTCTGGGTCGTTTTGCTGCCAACCTGGCAGAGAACACTTGTTTTGCTAATCTTCCCTCGCCCATTCTGTTTAAGTGACCATACCACCTGAGATTAGCTCTGCTAACGCATTCCTGGATGCTGACAATGTCAAGTTCTTTCCTAATATCCTCATTTTTAATATGATATTGCCATTGATGCCATCTGTTCACGCCTCTAATCTTTCTCAGGACTCTCATATCTGCGGTCTCTAGTCTTTGGTCAAGTGTTTTACTTCTGACCCAGCTCTCAGATCCATAAGTTAAAACTGGTTTGAACACTGTCTTGTATACAGCTAATTTAGTGTTCCGACTAATTTCTCTCTTATTCCATATGAATTTATTCATTTGACTTCCCACCATACCGGCTTTGCTGATTCTGTTGTCTATTTCAATATTTAATTTACCATCTTCAGTAAAAATCGTGCCTAAATAGCTGAAATGTTTTACTTGTTCCACAGGTTCTCCATTCACAACACAGTTGACATTTTCAATGATTCTGCCTATTTTCATTGTCTTTGTCTTTTTATTGCCGACCTTCATACCATATCTATTACAACAGCTATTCAATTTAGTCAGAGAATCTTGCAAACTTGTAGCAGATTTATTTAGAAGTATAACATCATCCGCATAAAGCAAAGAGCTGACACTAACATCTCCAATTTTGATATCATGCTTAATACCACTTTCCTTCATAATGTGATCCATATAGATAATGAATAACAGAGGGGATAATGTACATCCTTGTCTCACATCAGATTTAACATTAAACCATCTTCCTGTACTTCCTTCAATTCTAACTGCTGACTTACAACTCAAATAAAGACTAAGTATTGCTTGATATAATGCCCCATTGACACCATATAACTGCAGCGTATTGAATAGCTTCTCTCTTGGCACCTTGTCATATGCCTTTTCCAGATCAACAAAACTTAAATACAGATCTTTGTTATATTCCCATGCTTTCTCGACTATTTGTCATAAAGTGAAGATCTGATCCTGACAGTCTCTATTTGCCCTGAATCCAGCTTGTTCTTCACCAAGCTTTTCTTCCACAATTCTTCTCAACCGTTTCTCAAGTACACTTGCATAGATCTTGCCAGGAACACTCAGTAGGGAAATACCTCTGTAATTCTCACATGTAGTTTTATTTCCCTTTTTATATATGGGTACTATGAGAGCTCTACTCCAATCATCGGGAATTCGACCCTCTGTCCAGGCTTTCTGAATTAAGCAGTGCAGCCACTGTAAGACTCTTATACCACCATACTTCAGCATATCTGGTCGAATATCATCTACTCCTGCTGCCTTTCCACATTTCAAGCCTTTGATGGCTTTTTCTACTTCAAGTATGGATATGTATTACTGACTGCATGCCTGGTCAGTGTTTTTTACCACTGTGCTGTCATCACTGCTTGTTTTATTTAGCAGTTTTTCAAAGTAATTACTCCATACTTCGAGGATATCTTTTTCTCCCATTTTCATGTCACCTTTATCATCTCTAATTCCTTTTACAGCACTCTTTCCTCCATTCTTAAGTTTCTTCAACAACCTCCAGAATATTTTGCCACCTTCTTGATATTTATTTTCTATATTCTTGCCAAAGTCCTCCCATGACTTTTGTTTAGCTAGTTTTACACAGTGTTTAGCATTCTTGCATTTGTCTCTATATTCTCTAAGAGCACAAGCTGACTTATCTGACAGGAACTTTTGGTATGCTTTCTTCTTTTCCTTCACTGCCTCTTTAACTTCCTGTGTCCACCAGGGAGTTCTGATTTTTTTATCCTTACAGACAACCTCACCACATGCCTCTCTGGCAGAATCAATCAATGTTTTCTTCAGAGTTTGCCACTGAATCTCCAAGGTTTGATTCCTGTTCTCAAACTCTTTCATTTTTTCTTCAATAATCTTTGTGTATTTTAGTCTACAGTTCACATCTGAGAGCTGCTCAACTTTTATTTGCTTTAAAACTTTCTTACATGTTATTCTTTTCAATATGAAATTCAATTTTATCCTGCTCAAGACTAAATAGTGATCACTTCCAATTTCAAATCCTCTGTACACTCTGGTGTCCTGCACCAGGGAGAAAACATCACTATCAACAATAACATAGTCAATGAGACTTTTCTTATTCCCAGCCTCTTCTCTCCATGTGAATTTGTGCACATTTTTATGTTGGAACATGGTGTTAGTAATAACCAGTCCATGTCCTGAGCAGAAATCCAACAGGTATTTGCCATTATTATTAGCTTTGCTCCTTCCACCAAATTTTCCCAAAACATTTTTGTATGTCTGACAATCACTTCCTACTCTGCTATTTAGATCCCCAACAAGGACCAACTTTTCATTTTTCATTGTGTCAGTTGCTTTTTCTAAACCCTCAAAAAATTCCTCCACTTCTACCTTAGTAGAACCTTCTGTGGGACCTTAGGCACAAATAAGTCTCATTGTCCAGTTCCCCATTCTCATATTTGCCCACATTACTCTACTTGAGACTGCCTGCCATTCAAGAAGATTAGCCTCGTATTTTGTGTTGAATACTATGGCTACTCCTTCTTTTCCTTGACTGTCATTGCCTGAATATAACATATTGTATTTATTGCTCAGAAAGATCTCACCAGTTTTGGTCTTTTTTGTTTCAGTCACCCCTATTATGTCGATCTGGTACTTATCTAATTCCTCAGCTAGCTCTATTTCTTTGCCATTCAGGCTTCTTACGTTGATAGTACCGATCTTTAACTCTGGTGATGTTGAGTTGGGGTTTATTTTCAGATTTTAGGTTTATTTTCTGAAAAAAAAAAAAAAAATATATATATATATACACAATGAAAAGTTAGAAAAGATTAGCTGATTTATAAAGTGTACTATCTCCCATAAAGGCGATAGACGTAAACCATCGGATCTGTTTAAGTTAGGAGAGTGAAGTAAAGTTTCACATGTTTCTTTATAAAGCCGTTCCATGAGAAACCGTCTTTTGTGAAGGACTCTTGTCTTGTTCCAATGAACTCTATATCTAGTGATGATGGCATGTTCTGCAAGTCCAGACTGTTCAGATTCAAGGTATTGAATATAATATAAAACTGGTGTTTTTAGCCGAATAGAGGCAGATCTTCCTGTTTGTCCAAAATAAGATAATCCACAAGAGCAAAGAATATGGTAGACATCTGAATAACTAAGATGTGGAAGCTTGTCCTTTGGAGAAGTGAGAAAGGTGGAGATTTTTCTGAAAGGTCGAAAGGCAACAAAAATATTCAGTGGTTTTAAAATTTGCTATAAGTTCATTAATGCCTTGTACGGGATAGGAATGGCATTATTTTTTCTGTATTTGAAGAGGAAGACATATACTCAAAGCTCTTTTGATTTTATTTAATTATTTGTATGGAGTTCCCTCCCTTTCCCCCCCCCCCCATCCCTATTGGGGCAAGTTGAGCCCCCTCATAGGGGGTTAAGTATTTAATGCTGTAGATCCATGTGTGTTCACGGGGCCGGTTTGCCTGCTTGCAGGATGAAAAACCCTGCTGTCCATGCCCAAGACCAGTTAACTTGGCTATGGCTGAGGAAAATCCTTAAGCTCCTCACATCGGCGACGGGAATCAAACCTAGGACACTCCTTCCCCAAGCATATGGTTGCGAAGCGCAAAGCCACTAGGCTAACTGCACGGACAGCTCTTTTGATGAAGGAATTCTTATATCCATTAGATAAAATTGAGGAAATAATATATTGCAGTTCTTTTTGTAACAGATCATCTGAAGAACAAAAGGAGTAGGCCCGATGAACCAGTGTTTTAATAGTTCCTGTCTTTTGACTGGGATGGTGAAGAGATTCAGCATGGATATAATGGCCTGTATGAGTCTTCTTTCTATAGACTGAGAAATATAGGTTACTATCTGGTTGGCGAAGAATTAAAAGATCTAAAAAGGCTAACTGTTTATTTGATTCTACTTCTTGGGTGAACTGGATCCTTGGATGAAGTGCATTTAACTTACAGAGAAACTGTTGAAGTTCATCAGAAGAGCCATTCCAGATAGCAAAAATGTCATTGACATAACTGAACCAATGAGTAGGTCTGGGAGAAATGTTGTCAAAAATACGTTGTTCAAAGTGCTCCATAAAGAAGTTGGCGATAACAGGAGAAAGAGGATCGCCCCCCATTGCTGTTCCTTCAATTTGTTGATACGACTTGTTTTTAAAGGAAAAATATCCAGAATGTATTACATGTAAAATGTAATAAATAATAAAATGTAATAGTAAATGTAAAAATCAAATATTTTACAATGTCCGAAGGAAATTCTTGTTCCAGTAATTCAATGCTTTCAGATAAAGGAACAACATCTAAACTGATCATAATATCCGAAACGCATCTAAATGAAGATCAGAAATTTTATAAGTAGGACAACCTATACAATCTACAACTGACCTCAACGGAATACCTTTTTAGATCTTTTAATTCTTCGCCAACCAGATGGTAAAATACATTCTCAGTCTATAGAAAGAAGACTCATACAGGCCCTTATATCCATGCTGAATCTCATCACCATGCCAGTCAAAAGGCAAGAACTATTAAAACACTGGTTCATCAGGCCCATTCCTTTTGTTCTTCAGACGATCTGTTATAAAAAGAACTGCAATATATTATTTCCTCGTTTTTATCTAATGGATATAAGAATTCTTTCATCAAAAGAGCTTCGAGTAGTTTTAATATGTCTTCCTCTTCAAATACAGAAGAAATAATGCCATTCCTATCCCGTACAAGGCATTAGTGAACTTATAATAAAAGTTTTAAAACCACTGAATATTTTTGTTGCCTTTCGACCTTTCAGAAAAATCTCCACCTTTCTCACTTTTCCAAAGGACAAGCTTCCACATCTTAGTTATTCAGATGTCTACCATATTCCTTGCTCTTGTGGATTATCTTATTTCGGACAAACAGGAAGATCTGCCTCTATTCGGACAGAAGAACACCAGTCTTATATTCAATACCTTGAACCTGAACAGTCTGGACTTGCAGAACATGCCATCATCACTAGACATACAGTTCACTGGAACAAGACAAGAGTCCTTCACAAAAGTCGATTTCTCATGGAACGGCTTTATAAAGAAACATGTGAAACTTTACTTCACTCTCCTAACTTAAACAGATCCGATGGTTTATGTCTATCCCCTTTATGGGAGATGGTACTTTATAAATCAGCTAATCTTTCCTAGCTTTTTATTGTGTGTGTGTGTGTGTGTGTGTGTGTGTGTGTGTGTGTGTGTGTGTGTGTGTTTTTAGTAAGGAAATTTATTGACCTTTTTAGTTATCTTACATTAGCTACTTAGGTGGCACCCTTTGGAATTGTCAGTTATTGTTCAATTAGCTTTATAAATGTACTGAAGATGCCTGCGATACACAGGCAAAAATTTTACTATTAAATAATATTTTACATGAGTTATTCCATTATTATAATTTTGAATTCATATGTCTGCTCACGGTATTTCCTTATTAAAACATAAGGGATTCTCAGTGCTTTGGATATTACAAGTTGCTGCTATTTTTTCATGCACTAAGTTATCTTAATATCTCACACTCAAGAAAAGGGAGAAAAATGGATCTATAAAAGAAAACTTACCTGCGGTAACAAAGCCACAAATTTTGGTGGCCTATTTTTAGAAGGAATAAGCCTACATATAGGTACATAGTTTCGTTTCTGACACTTCTGCAGTAAAGCAAAAAACAGTCTAGTGCTTCCCATGACAGATTTCTCATCAGGATATATAAACCTGGCAGGACGAATGTGATGATTATATTTTAAGCAAGAAATGGGTTTAAAACCCATTAAAACAAGACCTAGTAAATGGAAAATAGAAAGCAAGTCAACTGCATGTTACTTTTAAGTTCCTAATGAACTAGTGAAAATTTTACATCTTAGTAAAATCTTACATCTCTAAATCTTAGTACACTTACATCTCTATTTAGACAACTTTTAGAAATCAGTATAGTTAGTCTATATCCTGCATACATTTATAACAACTTAGCATGCATAATCTCACAATAACTTCCATGATATAAGACTGGTAGAAGAAAGATTTATATTTTGATGTAGTTACTAATTAAAGAAACTTTACCTTTTTTTTTTTTTTTAGGCCAGTTCCTTCCCAAGTTAGTAAATCTTAGGTGCAAATAAGTAGAGGGAGCGGATAAGGGTAGCTAATATTTGACATGGCTTGAAGGCAGTTTGTATGTCATACCTACCTTCTTAACACTTGAGACTTTTTCTGAAAGGAGCAAACACACAAAATTAACTGGCATTCCCCTGGACATGGGGGAATGGAAGTTAATTTTGTGTATTCTGGATTTTGTGGAGAGGGTTAGGTTTAGTGAATGGGCAGAGTGTTCTGTTGATTTTGTGTCACTTGCTAAAAAAGTGTCATGGATGTGATTGTTTTCTGTGGATAGACTAATGAGGTCCAAATAAATGGTGCTAGTTCAATTAGCTAAGGTTTTAAATTAAACTTGCCAAGAAATTATATTCTTGTTTTATCCTTTATCCAAGTGTAAGCAAACAAAGTTTGCATGTGAAGTACATTCACGACTATGCTACTTGTATATAGAGGCTAAATGACTCCACATTAACTTCTTTTGTATACCATAATGCAAAGCACACACACCCTTTTGAACATGTGCAATGCAATGCATTATGGGAAGGGCTACTACCTAAACTGGTTTGGGCCTTTATTGAGGTCTCATCAGTGGGAGCCATACCAGAGAGATATGAAGTAGCCTAGTCATGGATGTATTTCACATGCAAACTTTGCTTATATATATTTGGATAAAGGATAAATTAAGAACATATCTTGGCAAGTTTAATTTAATTTGCAACCAAGTGAAAAAAAACTTCCTACATCTGCTAAGATTTTGATAAAACTGCATTGCTGGGAGGTGTGGTGATGTAACAAGTGATGTATGTGCCTTCTGGTGTGGGTAAGGTTTCTACAGACAGAAAATGGTAAGGATCCATCAGATAGTTGAGTGATCACAGTGTAAAGGAAAGGCAGACAACTATTGTTTTCCTTTTCTATGGTGAAGGACATCCTTGGGTGTTGGCTGTTGAAGTATGCTAAAAATGTTTCTAATGTATCCCTGCCAGAACATTGCTGGCAGGGATACCATAATGCGGAACATTGCTGGGAGGTGTGGTGATGTAACAAGTGATGTATGTGCCTTCTGGTGTGGGTAAGGTTTCTACAGACAGAAAATGGTAAGGATCCATCAGATAGTTGAGTGATCACAGTGTAAAGGAAAGGCAGACAACTATTGTTTTCCTTTTCTATGGTGAAGGACATCCTTGGGTGTTGGCTGTTGAAGTATGCTAAAAATGTTTCTAATGTATCCCTGCCAGAACATTGTCCATGTAGCATAGCAATATTGTGGGTTTGGGAGGTGCAGAGTTTAGGGCTATGTTTCCAAAATGTTTTATGAAAAGATGGGGGGGGGGAGGAATAACTGTCCCATTTAGTTTTATATTTTTTCTTCCCATATGAAATAACCAGTGTGCACTGTAAATTTGAATAATTCAAATACATCTGGAGGGAAATGGGACTTTATCAAATCGAGGAGCTCAGTTAATAGCATGTTAGTGAAAACTAATGAAGTAATATTGAAGATAATTATTATGTCTGAACTTTTTAGGATATGGTTTTTTAATAACGTCATTAAGATAATAGAATTTTTTTACAAAGGAGAAAGAGTTACCTGTGAGAGGGAAGCTGATGATTTAGCCAAATGTTTAGCAACCTTTTATGTATAACTGTTTATTCTGTCAACAACTGGACATGGGAAGGGTCATCTGGTTTATGAATTTTTGTGCTCTATATATTCTAGATGGCTTTGCATGAAATCACTTGAGTCTGTTAACATTTTCTTTGGGCCAAGAAGTTACTTTTTCAGTAATTTACAAACTTCATTCTTTTGTATGTAAAATGATCTCATAGAAGATTGTGCATTTTGCTTTCATATTCTGTTTCAATTCATTATAACAGTAGTGTTCTCTTTGTCTGCTTTGGTTATAAAAATATTATTGCTACAGGGTAACTCTTTTAAGGCATTTTCCTTTAGTGAAATATTGCTTTTGGGAGGTTTGGATTTGGTTGGGATTAGGTTGTTAACTATATCCAAACAAATGTTATTGGCTATAACAAGAGGTACATAACGTACTTTGCATTCAATAAATGCCCCTTTTGGAACTGCCTAAGTGTAACAGTAAAGTTATGACTTAAATTTTTTCAAGCTTCTTCTGTTAGGCTACTAACAGCAACACACTGTGATTTAGTTCAGTGGCTGCTCTTGCAACTGAACTAAATTACCTTCACCACACTCTTTTGGCGAATGGCAATAATCCCTTAAAAACTGAAAAAGTACTAAATGTCTCCCTGAATCTCCTCCCTTCCCTAATACACAAGGTAAACAAAACTGCTACTATCCCATACATTCAGAGAAATTTTGTAAAGATATCTACACTGTTTCGACCACATATCAAACAAGCAGCACTAATCCATTGAATCTGCAAATAATAGTGTATTTATTTTGTTATTCTGGGAAATTTCAATACCCCTGGATTATTTAAGGTGTTCCACTGTATTAATATTTCATTAATATAAATATTAAAAAGTGTTGGAGACAGACAGCATCCATGTCTTACTGCTTGGTTTATACATTGTTTTTCAGACATTTTTTCATTTATTTTTATTTCATTATCTTTGTATACATTCAATACTGCATGTAGTAGATATGTTTATTCTTTGTAATATATCAAACAGTATATATATATATATATATATATATATATATATTTGGCCTGAATCCAGCTTGTTCTTCACCAAGCATTTCTTCCACAATTCTTCTCAACCGTTTCTCAAGTATACTTGCATAAATCTTGCCAGGAACACTCAGTAGGGAAATACCTCTGTAATTCTCACATTCAGTTTTATTTCCCTTTTTATACATGGGCACTATGAGACCTCTACTTCAATCATCGGGAATTTGTCCGTCTGTCCAGGACTTCTGAACTATGCAGTGCAGCCACTGTAAGACTTTTATACAACCATACTTCAGCATTTCTGGTCGAATATTGTCTACTCCTGCTGCCTTTTCACATTTTAAGCCTTTGATGGCTTTTTCTACTTCAAGTATGGATATGTATTCCTGACTGTATGCCTGTTGAGTGTTTTTTTACCACTGTGCTATCACTGCTTGTTTCTTTTTGCAGTTTCTCGAAGTAATTACTCCATACTTCAAGGATATCTTTTTCTCCCGTTTTCATGTCACCTTTATCATCTCTAACTCCTTTTACAGCACTCTTTCCTCAATTTCTAAGCTTCTTCAACAACCTACAGAATATTTTGCCACCTTCTTGATATTTATTTTCTATGTTCTTGCCAGTCCTCCAATGACTTTTGTTTAGCTATTTTACACACTGTTTCGCTTTCTTACATTTGTCTTTGTATTCTCTAAGAGCAAAAGCTGACTTATTTGCCAGGAACGTTTGATATGATTTCTTCTTTTCCTTCAATGCCTCTTTAACTTCCTGTGTCCACCATGGAGTTCTGATTTTTCTATCCTTGCAGATAACCTCACCACATGCCTCTCTGGCTGAATCAATCAGGGTTTTCTTCAAGGCTTGCCACTGAATCTCCAAGGTTTGGTTCCTGTTCTCTAGCTCTTTCATTTTTTCTTCAATCATGTTTGTGTATTTTAGTCTACAGTTCACATCTGAAAGTAGCTCAACTTTTATTCGCTTTAAAACTTTCTTACATGTTATTATTTCATCATCATCAAATTCCTGCCATGTACCCTCAAGGGGTGTACAGGATATGATAGTACTACATGAAAAAATTTACATCATTATTAATTTCCTATCTACAATTTTCCTCCAAATCAGTCTGTTACTTGTCAAGACTCCAACATTATCAGATCTTATATTTTTATCGTCTAAAGCACTTTGTACCGTATCAATCCACCTATATCTTCGTCTTCCTCTGGGTCGTTTCGCTGCCAACCTGGCAGAGAACACTTGTTTTGCTAATCTTTCCTCGCCCATTCTATTTAAGTGACCATACCACCTGAGATTAGCTCTGCTAACGCATTCCTGGATGCTGACAATGTCAAGTTCTTTCCTAATATCCTCGTTTTTAATATGATATTGCCATTGATGCCATCTGTTCATGCCTATAATCTTTCTCAGGACTCTCATATCTGTGGTCTAGTCTTTGGTCAAGTATTTTAATTCTGACCCAGCTCTTAGATCCATAAGTTAAAACTGGTTTGAACACTGTCTTGTATACAGCTAATTTAGTGTTCCAACTAATTTCTCTCTTATTCCATATGAATTTATTCAGTTGACTTCCCACCATACCAGCTTTGCTGATTCTGTTGTCTATTTCTATATTTAATTTACCATCTTCAGTAAAAATCGTGCCTAAATAGCTGAAATGTTTTACTTGTTCCACAGGTTCTCCATTCACAACACAGTTGACATTTTTAACAATTCTACCTATTTTCATTGTCTTTTTGTCTTTTTATTGCTGACCTTCATACCATATATATTGCAACAGTTATTCAATTTAGTCAGAGAATCTTGCAGACTTGTAGTGGATTTATTTAGAAGTATAACATCATCTGCATAAAGCAAAGAGCTGATATAACATCTCCAATTTTGATATCAAGTTTAATACCACTTTCCTTCATAATGTGATCCATATAGATAATGAATAACAGAGGGGATAATGTACATCCTTGTCTCACACCAGATTTAACATTAAACCATCTTCCTGTAATTCCTTCAATTCTAACTGCTGACTTACAACTCAAATAAAGACTAAGTATTGCTTGATATAATGCCCCATTGACACCATATAACTGCAGCATATTGAATAGCTTCTCTCTTGGCACCTTGTCATATGCCTTTTCCAAATCGACAAAACTTAAATACAGATCTTTGTTATATTCCCATGCTTTCTCGACTATTTGTCGTAAAGTGAAGATCTGATCCTGACAGCCTCTATTTGGCCTGAATCCAGCTTGTTCTTCACCAAGCTTTTCTTCCACAATTCTTCTCAACCATTTCTCAAGTATACTTGCATAGATCTTGCCAGGAACACTCAGTAGGGAAATACCTCTGTAATTCTCACATTCAGTTTTATTTCCCTTTTTATATAGGGGTACTATTAGAGCTCTACTCCAATCATCGGGAATTCGTCCCTCTGTCCAGGCTTTCTGAACTATGCAGTGCAGCCACTGTAAGACTCTTATTCCACCATACGTCAGCATTTCTGGTCCAATATCATCTACTCCTGCTGCCTTTCCATATTTCAAGCCTTTGATGGCTTTTTCTACTTCAAGTATGGATATGTATTCCTGACTGCATGCCTGGTCAGTGTTTTTTACCACTGTGCTATCATCACTGCTTGTTTCATTTAGCAGTTTTTCAAAGTAATTACTCCATACTTCAAGGATATCTTTTTCTCCTGTTTTCATGTCACCTTTATCATCTCTAATTCCTTTTACAGCACTCTTTCCTTCATTCCTAAGCTTCTTCAACAAATTCCAGAATATTTTGCCACTTTCTTGATATTTATTTTCTAAGTTCCTGCCAAAGTTCTCCCATCTGAGAGCTGCTCAACTTTTATTCGCTTTAAAACTTTCTTACATGTTATTATTTTCAATTTAATCTTGCTCAAGACTAAATAGTGATCGCTTCCAATTTCAAATCCTCTATACACTCTGGTGTCCTGCACCAAGGAGAAAACATCACTATCAACAATAACATAGTTAATGAGACTTTTCTTATTTCTTGCTTCTTCTCTCCATGTGAATTTGTGCACATTTTTATGTTGGAACATGGAGTTAGTAATAACCAGTCCATGTCCTGAGCAGAAATCCAACAGATATTTGTCATTATTATTAGCTTTGCTCTTTTCTCCAAATTTTCCCAAAATATTTTTGTATGTCTCACAATCATTTCCTACTCTGCTATTTAGATCCCCAACAAGGACCAACTTTTCCTTTTTCATTGTGTCAGTTGCTTTTTCTAAAGCCTCAAAAAATTCCTTCACTTCTACCTTAGTAGAACCTTCTGTGGTACCATAGGCACAAATAAGTCTCATTGTCCAGTTCCCCATTCTCATATTTGTCCACATTACTCTAATTGAGACTGCCTGCCATTCAAGAAGATTAGCCTCGTATTTTGTGTTGAATACTATGGCTACTCCTTCTTTTCCTTGATTGTCATTGCCTGAATATAACATTTCGTATTTATTACTCAGAAAGATCTCACCAGTTTTTGTCTTTTTTGTTTCAGTCACCTCTATTATGTCGATCTGGTACTTATCTAATTCCTCAGCTAGCTCCATTTCTTATGTTGATAGTACCGATCTTTAACTCTGGTGATGTTGAGTTGGGGTGTGCTTTCATATTTGTTCCAGTAGCTGACTTTTCGCTGTTCGGCCTGGTTTCCTGGCGAAAACAATGGGGGCCCTCGTTTAACCGGGCGACGCCCCAGCCGGCATGAAATTTTGTCATGTTGTACCATCATTTTCTATATTGGTTTAAGCCAATAAGAATACAATTTGGTCGGCTAAATCCCAAATTGCCAGCCCATCCTCATTCGTTCAGTATCCAGGTAGATACCCAACAGGGTGTACCACGAGAAGGTGAGGATTGTACATTAGGTCAGAAGCCCTAGTCGGTTCTCCACATTCCTTTAAAGGCTATATGGATGTCTCCTCTCAGTTATACAGCTTTGACCCTTAAGCAAATTGACAATACAAAATGTGTTATTCTTGGTAAAACGCTCCAAGCAGTGTTGAAATTTTCATGTGTGCGTTTTTGATCTGCTGTGAGAGATATCATCTCAGTTATGGCCAGCCTGGTTGGCCGAATGGTTAGAGTATCCGTTCTCCAACCAAAACACTGTGGGTTTGAATGCCGTCGTGGGCATGGATGTTTGTGATGAAATTTGACAACTTTATAATGAAATTTGTGAGAGTGAACTCACAGTACATGATAATAATAGTAATAATATGACAACATGTTTTGTTCAAGTGTTTCACAAACTTTTAGGCCACTTTTATACATTGTCATAATATTTTTAAAGTTTTTGAAATTCTGTTATCTTAAGCAGAAACATTTTAAAAATTAAAAGCAATGTTTATATATAAACAAGTTTTCTATTGGAAAAATAGTAAGTTATAAGCTTATATATATAGATAGTAACAAGCTTACAAACCTGGATCACCAAAACAATTCAATGAACGAGATTCATCCACCTCCATGTATATTTTCTTCCCTCCATATTCTTGATATACCATTTTATCTGAAGGCATGAGTATTTCTCCAGTGTCCTGTAAACAAAAATAATTTAATAGAGATTTTTCACTTGATTACAAAGTAAATTATACTTGAAAAGAAATTAAATTCATGTTCAATCCTTTACCCAAGAGTAAGCAAACAAAGTTTGAACATAAAGTATCTTCATGACTAAGTTGCTTGTACATACAGGTTGTTCACAGCACATCAACTGTCTCAGTATGTCATAATGCAAAGCATGCTTCCTTTCAGACCTGTATATTACTAAGCATGGAAGAGTCACCATCCAGATGGCTTCAACATTTAATGAAATCTCATCAGTAGAAGGCAGACCCAGAAGGTTACCAAGGTTGAATTAATGCAGAAGTCATATTTGTTACACACAGTGAAATAGTAAATCCAACCACTACCAATCTGGAATCACAGGGGGATAGAGGTCCTCATTATAGATACAAACCAAGCTGTGCTAGTAACAAGAAACCTGAATGCCAAACACATAGCCTGGAACAACAAAACTACAAACCAAAACAATATAACACTCAATGGCTTTGCTTCAGCAGGAACATCATGATCTTGAGGCCCCAGAACCCATATACTATAATGTGGCAGAACTTTCTGATGTCCTTGACATAGTCATACTCCAAAATACCATGAGCAACACCAAATAAGTGTGATGGAGGGCCTCAGCTCTGATCATGCAACAGTTTTACTCTACTTGGCTCAAAACACAAAAATATCTCAGATCAGTTCCCAACTATCAAATGGACAAAAAAAAAAAAAAAAAAACTAATGATTACTCTACACAAATCTATTGGTCCAGTTCTGACCATCAACCCCAAAACTGACCACTCACTTTCAAACATGGAAAAGCAAATTTGACTGCCTTAACATGTGGCATCACTAATGCACCACTTGAGAACTCTAACCAACTGCTGGACAAGATTTAAAAAGCTTTTGTGAAAAGAATAGAGCCAGGTGCCATTTCCATAGAATGCTGGCCAAAGAACAATGATATGAGCTCAGGGCTATGAATAAAGTCTGATAAGTGTTTAGAAACTATTGAAATCAATGATGGGAGAGGAAACCTTCTTAAATACAGAAGACTAGATAATCTGCAACCAAAGCTTCCCAACACAGACCATAAACTCCTCCCAAGTCCATAGCAAACATGGCTTGGTTTAATGTGAATAGACAAAGCTAAACCTTTTTGCCAAACAGCCTGAAAAGCAGTGTAGTCCATACTACACCCATGCAGATCTAGACTTTATTGGTAAAGTACATACCCAGGTACATCGTATGCTAAAATGCTCAGATTATAAAACTTCATCCAACCAACATGCTCTGCCTTGATACATGAAATCATCACCAAACTTAAGAATAGGAAAACACTGGGTCAAGATGGGATCTCTATCAAAATCATCAAATGTATGATGCACAAGACTATAATGTACACTGGGGCCATTATTAATGCAATATTAAGATTTCACTACATCCAACCATCTTGGAAAGCCATTGATATAATCTTAATCCCAAAACTAGGAAAGGCAGCACAATTCCCCCGAACTATCACCCCATCAGTCTGCTTTCTTGACTAGGAAAAATAGCTGAGAGGGTAATACAAACACGACTGCAGAGAGTCATGAAAGAATTAAATCTCATTCCTGATGAGATTTGGATAACAAGAGAACTAATGCACTGGACAACAAGTTCTCAGAGTCATGGAGAATATCAGTGTATGGTATACAACTGAAAGCAGCATAATCTTCCTGGATGTTGCCAAAGCATTTGACAAAATATGGCACAACATGCATTTTCAAACTCCAGGAAGCCAAATTCTAACTAAGACTGGTAAATCTCACCAAATCCTACCTCAGCAATCACAAATTCCAATGTCAGAATTAGAAGAATAGTTGGAAAAAAAAAGTGAATCCATGTCAGCACAGACAAGAACACTGCAGTGCTATTCACAAGAAAATAAGTATCCTCAGAGGGAGAACTAGTCATGTTTAGTACTCCCATTCCATGGTAACTGGTAGCCAAATACTTAGGGGTACAACTAGATATGGTATTCCCTGTGGTACTGTATAGATTTGAAAGTTGGACTCTGAGAAAGAGTGAAAGATAGATGCATTTGAATTATGGGTTTCGAGACGCTCACCAAGAATACCATGGACTGCAAAACAAATCAATAAATCAGTGATAGACAGAATAAAGCCAGATTGCTCCCTCGAAGCTATGATCATCAAGCAAAAATTGTCATACTTCGGACATATTATGCGAGCAAATGACAGTCTGGAGAAGATGATGAGGCTTGCTAAAGTTGATGGAAGCAGGAGAACAGGAAGACCAAGAATTAGATGGGTGGATGGAGTTAAAGAAGCAACTGGAGTGCACTTGGAGGTTCTGAAAGACATGGTCAGGGACAGATCTGAATGGAGAGTGCATGTTCATGGAGTCTCCAGGAGTCGAAAATGACTCGATAGAATATAACACACACAACTAGATAAATAGCTTCACTTCACGATCTATGTTGATCATGTCTGCTCAATAGCAAATAGGATAACTGTATCCAATACTCCACTAATGAAGCTGGCTAAGTAAGAACCTTAAACTACTCCTATAAAAGATGATGTTCAGACCAGTCTTGACATATAGGTCACTTGACTAGAATCATGTGGTGGAGTGAAACATTATCAACTACAGACAATCCAGAACAAATGTTATGTACAGTAGTCAACATACCATGTGAGAAACATACAGCTTCAAGGAAAGCTGCAAAATTGAGAAAAAGTGAAAGGGCTGCAAAATTCTTTGCAAATGTCACTATCTATCCTAACCCATTAATCTGCCAACCAGTAGAATACAGAGAACATGACTCTCTAATACATCAGCACCCCTAAACAGTACTGAATAATCAAGTTTTTAAACTCATTGCCAGAATCCTACAACAGTCAAGCCAAAGGCTCAATAATGTCCTAAGTCCATTGTGATCTACTACCTAGTAGCAAAATACAATAAACAAACATTCCAAAACCACACACACCAAACAGGCAATTTTTTTTTTTAAATAAATAACTTACTGCCAATAGGCCATAATGGGTGAGCCAAGTAGTCAATATTCATCCCTAACACCAACCTGACAAAGGGATACCTTTTTTCCAGTTTTATGTAAGAGAATATTCAAACTCTGGACAGAAGATTTCTCTTCTCAGAATAACTATTACCACCAATCTTTCTTGGCAAAACATATTTATAAGTATTGCCTCCTCAGTATCTAAGAATTGCATTACTGTACAATTATTAACTTACAAAATATAACTCTATAAATTTGAAAATCCGTCCAACTGCTGAATCCAGTGGTTGGATGGATTTTCAAATTTAGGATGATTCCCCTTCTTCCTTCACTACATGCTATTCCCACTTCCTATGCAGGGTCCGCATGTTCTTAGATGCGATATCTTGTTAGTACCACTCCCAACCGACCTGTCGCATAGCCTGCCGCTGGGGGGGGGGGTATTTTTGGATGTAGTAGCGTATGTTCACAAGGCCGGTTTGCCTGCTTTGTGGGATGAAAAACGCCAGATAAACTGGCAGAAAAAACCCTACTGCCCGTGCCCAAGACCAGCTAACTTGGCTATGGCTGAGGAAGATCCTCAAATTCCTCACATCTTCGACGGGAATCGAACCTGGGACACTCCTTCCCCAGTCATATGGTTGCGAAGCGCAAAGCCTCTAGGCTAGCCGCGTGGACTTAGGATGATTCCCCTAAGGACTCTGAAATTCTTTGGTCCCATACATTTAAATATAATGACTTGTATTTCACATGCACCAGACTATTTCTGCTGTCTGCATTTTCTACAAATATATCTATAGTCACTGTTCACCAGAACAAGCTTCCATAATTCTCTCACTACTTCTTAAAACATATGCTGCAACTGTTCAGTGTTCCTTCACATTTCTACTCCATACTCACAGAATAAGTCCACCCCCCCCCCACACACACACCTTCCTTTCTCTTCATTAATTCCCTCTACTGCTGTCCTTTGAGATAACCTCCTTTCTTATGTAATTTTCTAATGAGCATAACAGCAAATCTTCTTGGTACAGTGTGAGTAAGTTTAGAAATCTTTTGATTTCAAAACTTACTCGCACTGTACCACGGTCAAATAATCAGCACACACAAACTGCTGGTTGGCATCTGTTACCTACATAAATTCAAAACATGTGTACTTTTTTTTTTCCAATTTTATATACATATATATCAATTTCACACACGAGAGATCACTATTATTATTGTGCCCTCCATGGAGTCAGCAGACTCATCGTGGGAGGTTCGTTCACCTGACAACACATTTATCATACCGAATCTTTAAATCCTTAACACTCCTTACATTAACAACATATTCTGGTAATGCGTTCCATTCACTGACAATTCTCCTTGTAAAAAATCTACTCCTCACATCCCTCTTCACCACATTCTTACATAATTTCCAGGGATGACCTCTGGTTTTTTCCCCTCTCGCCTTCTACTATTTTTATAATCTTATCTGGATTAATCTGATAAAATCCTCTTACTAACTTTAATGTCTATCAAATCACCTCTTTTTCTTCTATCTACCAAACTCTACAATAAACAGTTCTTCAACCTCTTACCATAGCTAGCATTCGAAAGTCCTGATATTGTCTTAATCACTCGTCTCTGGACCCTCTCCATTGTTTCCACATCACTTTGAAAACCAGGTAAACAAATTTGAGCACAATAGTCCAAGTATGGTCTGACTAGTGCTTTATGCAGTGGCACAGCCACTTCCTCATTCCTACATGTTAGAATACTTCTTATCATAGTAGCATTATGATGGGCAATCTTTGCAGCACTTGCAATATGTCCCCCTCTAAACTTCAATCTACTCTCAAACCATCACTCCCAAATCTTGAATCTCATCCACTTCCTCTATTTCTGCATTCCAAAATGCAACACCTTGCACTTATTGATATTAAAACTACAACCCCACTCCTTTGTCCAAGAAAAAAGTCTATTCGTGTGTTGAGGCATAAGTGCTGTGAGGACTTCATATTGGAGGTTTAATGAAATATTTACAGCACTAGGAAAGGATTAAAACTAATTTTAATGCTTCCAATATTTCATCTCAGTCACTGAGACATCTTCAGGGATTACAAACTCTTGTAATACACTCAAATACAACACAATACTAAGTGAAACATGTGGGTGACTCTAAAGTCCTATTTAGGTGATGTGGGCATTTGTAGGTGACCTAGGATGTAAAAGTGGTATCTCTGATAATTAATGTTTCATAAATTTTGGGAAATTTTATTGCATAAAACTTCCCAAAATGCAGGGGATGGTGATAGCAATATTAAAATCCTTCTGAAGAGAAGATTGGGAAAGGATTGACTCTGTTTTTGATTCTGTGAGATCTATAGCTATTAGATAGGAAGGTGTGATGTATATATATATATATATATATATGACTGAGTTCTGCTACATTAGAGACCTAAATGGAACAAAGGTTATAGGCTCTATTAGTTAAGTGTTTTAATGATACCATATTGTTGCGAGGGAAGGGCTGACGGAAAAGTTTGTGAATGAATCTGCCTGTATAACTTGGTTTCCTGTATAGTGAAAGGACAGGTAACCAAAGTGTCTAGGAAGGCTGAATTGTTATTAGTTTCTTTTTCCATCGTAAATTGGATTTTAGGATGAAGACTATTGAGGTGACAAAGGAAAGAGCCTAATGTGTCTAAGCCATGAAGCCAAATAAAGAACAATTATTATTATTACATAACACCTCCAGGGAATCCAAAGGCTCATCAAGGGAAGGCACCTAATCTATAACTCAGCCAACCAGGCCAGCATCTATATCATCTGCATAAAGCAAAGAGCAAGATTAACATCACCAATTTTGATATCAGATTTAATACAACTTCCATCATAATGTGATCCATATACATAATGAATACAGTGGAGATAACATGCATACTTGTCACACAACTGATTTAGCAGTCCATTTACACCATATACAACTGCACAATTTTGACCAGCTTTCCTCTGGGCACCCTTGTCATATGCCTTTTTCAGATCTGTGAAACATAAATACAAATCCTTGTTATATTCCCAATAGTTCTCAATTATTTGTCTTAAAGTAAAAATCTGATCTTGACACCTTCTATGGCCTGAATCCAGCTCGTTCTTCACCAAGCTTCCCTTCCACAATTTTTCTAAGGCATTTCTCACATATACTTGCATAAATTTTACCAGGAACATTCAGCAGGGAAATACTTCTAATTCTCACATTCAGTTTTATTTTCCTTTTTATAGATGGATACAATTCAACCCTCTGACCAGGCATTCTGAATTATGCAGTGCAGCCACTGTAAAACTTTATACCTCCACATTTTGGCATTTCTAGTCAAATTTCATCTACTCCAGCTACCTTTCTACATTTCAAGTTTTTATTTCTGACTGCATTCCTGTTGGCAGTTTCCTACCACCATGCTGACACTGCTTACTTCAGTTAGCAATCTTTCAAAGTAATCATGCCAGACATCTAGAATATCTTTATCTTCAGTTTTCATGATACCTTTATCATCTCCGATTCCTTTTACAGTACTCTTTTCTCCATTTCTAAGTTTTTTCAATAGCCTCCAGAATATTCTGTTACCTTCTTGATATTTATTTTCTATGCTCTTACCAAAGGCTTATTCTGATTTTTCTTTGGCTAGTTTTACACAGTGCTTTGCTTTCTTACTTTTTTCTCTGTATTCTGTAAGAGCACAAGCCTACTTACTTGAAAGGAACTTGCAATATGCTTTCTTCTTTTCTTGACTGCCTCTTTAACTTCCTGAATCACCCATGGAATTACGATTTTCCTATCCTTACAGATAACCTCACCACATGCCTGGTAAATCATCCACCTGGTGAAATTCATCTATCACCTAAAGACATTCTCAAAAAGCTATCCTCATGATTGGATTCAAAAAACCCACATCCTGTTAGAGAGCAAAGTAGGTACATATGTAATATTGCATATGAAAATTTCACAGAATTTTCAATGCAATATTACAGAAATCTTTCATAAAATATCTACATTTCCAAGTAGTTCAAAAAATATTTCAGAAATAATATCTAGACTCAATAAAAATGCTGAATTACATACATACATATTACCTTTAAATACATTTTAGACATTGTCTTTAATTCTGCATTATTACTTTTAGCAAGTTTAACTGGAAGTGGCTTTCCTGCAGGCTGAACAAGATTGCATATGTATACTGCCATCTGAAGTCCTTCACCTAGTGAAAATCTTAAGTATTCTTTCCTCATGTGCTCTTTTGACTGAACCCTGAAAAAAAATAATAATAATATATATACATATATATGGACACTTTAGCAATTTACAATTAATACCAACAGGCAAACATTAATATCGCGTATGTCAACTTTTGGCTCTGATCACCATTTGAGGGAAGCTTTCCACCAATGTGCAGCAGACATCATTTGTAATTTGTCTCCATTCCTCCATCAGAGTAGCACTGAGTTCAGCAACAGATAGAGGATGTGCTGTTCTGGACCTCAGTTGCTCCAATTCATCCCACAAGTGTTCGATGGGGGTTGAGGTCAGGACTGTGTGTATGCCATCCTGTGTTTAGCACCCATCTCTTTATACCATTCCATAACAGCTGCAGTTTTGTGTGTCATGGGGCACTGTCATCTTGATAGTAACACAGGTCCATTCCATAAAAACTCCACACTGTAGGCAGTACCTGATTATCCACAATATCATACTGAGCTGCCTTCATGGAACCAAGGATAATGACCAGTGGTCCTACTCCAAACCAGTTGAATGCACCCAACACCATTACACCTCCATCACCAAACTTTACTGTGGATACAATACACTGTGGTAATAAGTATGCATTCACCAGGCTGCCTCCATACCCTGCCATCAGAAAGGAAACAGGTGAACCTTGATTCATCGCTCCAGAGTACTGTTTTCTACTGATCAAATGTCTAGTTCACATGCTCTTTGCACCAGGCCAGATGAGTCACCGTGTTCACTGCAATGTTTGGTTTGTGTGCCGCTGCTCTTCTGTGGAAACCTCAGTAAATAGAGTTCGTTTCATTCAGTATTAGTGTTGTTCACCATGGTGTTACTGGCACTCTGGAACTCATCATGGATGATCTGTGCCCATTGTAGTCAGTTTTTGTCTGCCACCCATTTTTAACACCCTCCTATCTCTGTCAGTCATTTTCAGAGGCCATCCCGGGTGTTTTCCTGCACTAATGATGCCAGAATGTCTCCATTTTATAATAACTTTAGTTTAATCCTTTATCCAAGTGTGAGCAAACAAAGTTTGCACCTGAAAATATCTTCATGACTAGCAAGGTGATGCAACTGTTGGCAACTCGGAGCAAAGATGGACCAAGCTCTCAACAAGAGTTGCCAATTCTTGCACCACCTTGCTACAGTCCTTGAAGATATTTTCAGGTGCAAACTTTGTTTGCTCACACTTGGATACAGGATTAAACTAAATTTATTATAGTCTAACCAAGTGAAAAATAAACTTCAAATGTCTCTATTTGTTGATAAAACTGCCAACTGTTGATTTTGGATGCTCCAGTTGAGCAGCAATGACATGTATAGACATGTCACCAATGTGACAGCCTACAATGACAACTCTCTCGAAGTCACTGAGTTCATGTTGTGTTGCCATAAGTGTATAGTTGAATACTACCTGTATTCAACTGCTATGATGAAATACTGCTTCCTACTATCGTACATTGTACACTGGTTTTTATGTTATTAACAAACCTGGAATGTTCCATAACTTCAAATAACAGGGGTGTCTAGACAATTATTAGTGTACGTTATTGTTGTCCCACCTGAATGCTACTTCCTGAATCCACCATAATAAATTTAGTTTAATCCTTTATCCAAGTGTAAGCAAACAAAGTTTGTGCCTGAAGTATCTTCAGGACTGAGGCAACTAGTGGTAAAGGTGGACCAAGCTCTCATCACTCCTTGCTTTAGTATCTCCCATAATGCAAAGCACATCTCCTTGCTGACATGTATAATGCTATGCATTAAGGGAAGGGCCACTACCCAGACCGGTTTCGACCTTTATTGAGGTCTCGTCAGTGGGAGCCAGACCCAGAAGTAGTGATACTAAGGCAGAAGCAATGGAGAAGTCATATTTACCTATACGAGTTGCCAAAAGGCGTACCACCTTATTATTAAATTACTCTGGATTTAGAGAAAGATGTTGGAAGTTTTTTCCCACTTGGTTAGACTATAATAAATTTAGTTTAATCCTTTATCCAAGTGAATCCACCATGTTGTGATGTTACTCCTAAAAAAAAAGTCCAGCAGAAGTTAATTATAACTAACAGAAACTATTTGACAATACACACTGCAGTTTGTTTCAGTAAAGAATTGCAAATATCATTGAAATATATGAATGTTCATTGATCTGCTCAATTAATTAGATGATTTATACTATAATCACTTGAGAATTTTATTATCACCTGAGATAATAAATTTATTACAAATAAATACACTTAAGGCTGCTATCAGCAATGTATATAAACACACACACACAGTTATCTTTCAATTAACCAACCTTCCATGGGGTAGTGTCAACTAACTTGGGACACAGCATAGGTAACTGTATATAAAACATACTGAATGACTAGCATCGTCAGATAATTGAAGTGAGATAAATGAGGGATTACTATATCCAAACAAAGATGTAGGCTTACAGAATGGTTATCAGTAACCATGCCGTAAGCTTAATCCAAGAGGAAATTTCAATGTTAATGAAGAAATAATCCATTTCTTCATTAATATTGAAATTTTCTCTTAGTGGAGGTTAAAAAAATAAAATAAAATAAACATTCAAAAATCAGAAACATAAAAGTGAAAAATTACTGGTCTTATAAGTTATAATAAACTGATGGATGTAAAAATTTAAATCTTTGGTTAGTCATATTTTTAAATTTTTGCTGACCTTTAAAATTTTCTGATGGTAAGGTGAATACAGATGTTGTGCATCCCAGAGTCTCGATCTTTTTCATGTCTACTGATGCAATAACAACATACCTTTTACTGGTCTGTGTTAGCAAAAGGTTTGCATATACATAAAATGCATTCAAATCTTACTACTGCAAACATCATTATAACAAACTTAAAAAAAAAAAAAAATCTTAACCAAATTCCAAACTATTCCTATAGTTCCTGCAGATATGCAGTAGTAGACTTGCTGGAAGATGATGTAGAAGTGTCTATATTTTGGAAATTAATGAAGTCCTGGGATTGTACAATGAAAGAGTCAATGCAGTTGTGACTTAGAGTACTAAAATTATCATGACTGAGTCAGTATACCTTATTAATTCTGGGCTAAATAAGGGAACAACTAAGAGGAGACATTTCCTGATGTAATGTGTTCCTAGAAAATGGCTGCTTGTAGAAAAGTCATATGTTGAAAATTGACAACTGGTGTCGCATACTCTAGGGTGCAATAATGGCAGTGAGGGCTGGATGCTAGCAGACCAAGTTTCAAGATATTGAGGCTATCATTTGTATTTAGGATGGGATAACTAATGATGCCCTCATGCAAGCATTCGATTTTTTGTCGTATCAAAACTTAGTGCAGTGCTGCAATTGGATTACTTATCACTTGATTTTGTGGTTGTTGAGAGCTAGAGAAATGCAAGAATTTTGAAATACTGTGGGTGTGTGTACTTATCCATGACTAACCAAGACAGAAAGTAATAGGGGCCAGTTCTCTCTCCATCTCATAAAATTACCTAAATGTTGCTATATGCTGACTATTATAATTATACTGATGGCATTTTAATACAGAATATACGCAAAAAATGCTTTTGTGACATTTCAAGGATATTGCAATTAAAAAAAAAATAAATAGAACACATCTAACTTGCTTTAACCAGTTAGGAATCATCATATGTGTTTGCAATCTCACAGTTTTTGCCCTTATTGATAATAACAACTTTAATAGCTGAATATGCCAATATTAATGATGTAAAGATTTGTACACAAATCAGTAAGCTTTTTAAGTTCACTAATGTTGTTTTTGTTGAAACAGATTCACTAGCATCACTTTTCCTTTTCTGTTGCACATCATAACTGAGTAAACAATTCACCTAAATTACAAAAATTATCTTGAATCACTAAATTTTTATTTTAAGAATAAAAATCATTCAAATACTCCATGCATGTATCTTAAATCATGAATGCCTATGTGCGCTCTATGAGTGCAATCACTTAACTGAAAGTTCATGCACAATGTATGACCATAAAATGTCTTATTCTCTCCTCTTAGAAATAATTTCTGCTGTATCTTTTTTAATATCTATCTGCAAATCATTTCAGTAGTTTTTCAGGATATGGTAAAATTTCCTCTCTTTGCTAATCACTTTTATGGAGCTCTCTGCATGTTCTGCAAGTCTTTACTAATAATAATTAAAGTTCTTTGCAATTGATCACGACGTGTATCTATTTGTATTCTATGAGTGCAAGTTCTTAACTGCAACATGTGACCAAAGAATATTTTATTGCATTTTTTTTATTACATCACATGAGACAAGATGAAAACCTGAAGATCTGTCCTTTCTCTGTGATTAACTGGAAACAAAACAAACAATACATAAATACATAAACTGTGGCTCAAAATTTGGTATATACATAAAAAAAATAATAAATAAAAAAATTTCAAAAAAAACTTTCCTTTTAGTGCTTTACTATATACTTTTCAGACCTCCAAGGATTATAAAACATGAAAATGAGTTATTATTTTGGAACTTGTAATGTAAAAAAGTGGCACTGTAAGAATAAAAAAATTTTTAAAAAAGTGAAAACAGCCTTTTGATGTTCAACTGCTGGTTCGAAAATGTAATGCTGAGCTATAAAAGAGGTAGAATAAATATTTTGAACTAATAGTAAATAACATACACCTAAAAGGTATAATAATTAGTAGAGAAAAACTGTTTTTAAACTACTGAAAAAAAAGGGGAAAAAAGTAATTCAAGCAATAAAAAATGTGCTTCAACTTGGTACTTCCTCATCATGTACCAAACGACAGATGCGACTAGTTTTACATTACGTTCAAGTGATATAAAATTAAAGGAAATAAATGACGTTTGCAGTACCTTGTTAAAAGTTCTTCAAATCGTTCTGATGCATCAGGTAGACTAGATCCTTCTTCATCTGCATTTAGATACACAATATCCTAAAAATAAATAAATAACCACTTCCATAAAAAAGCTAGCTGGATGATATACAAATAGAGGATAAAGGAGCTGTAGGATCTTAAAATTTTTCTTTTAGAAATTTGCATGCATTAAAACTGTTTTCAAAACTCAAAACCCTGATATTGTATCATTGTTCTGATATTTGATCAGAATATCACTTTATCACATTTCATTTGATATACATATGGGAAAAAAAAAAAAAAAAAAAAAAAACACTCAGAGACACTTTAAAGTCATGGCACCACAAACAAGGCTTTTTAAGCTAGCAAAAGGAAAACAGAATATTAGTACATATCTGTTTCTGTCTTTTTCATCTCTTGAATTGCTCAGGTTTTCGTAAAAATTGGTCTCTAGGATGTTTACTTAAATTTATCAATACATTTCAAGTCATTTTTGACTGAATAGTACATTTGAAAATTCACATATCTGATGCTATACATAACTCATTCAGAGTTGAGTTGGCTACAAGAACTCTCCTTCCCCACCACTCACAAAATAATTCTATTGCACTGACTCTGTGAAAAAATAACAGCTTTCCAGCAATTAAAAATCAGTAAATAAAAAAAAGTAGTTAGCAGTTTACAAGTCTGAAAAATTGTGAATCAAAAATGTTTAATATTCTGTTTGAGACTTTGGTTGTTTTTAGCATGTTGCAAGAAACCTTGATAACGATCCTTCACGGAAATAGAAAAATAATTTTAGGTTTTCTGAGCTATATGTAAATAGCATCAGATATGCAAATTTTCAAATGTGTTAGTCAGTAAAAATTATTACACAAAATGATTTAAAGCTTTTATTAAAATAATCATAATTGTAAATTATGAACGTTTTTAAAGTTTTTTTTTTCATATTAATTTTTTTTTAATTGATTGCTTAATAAATACATATTTATTACAAATGATTAATGTACAGAGAATGAAAGGTGTTCTAGATTAAACTGTAACCTACCATGGACTTGATATTTAATAATTTCAATGGTCTTTATTTAGTTTGAGGAATTTGTTAATTGCACAGTAATAACCAGTTTAAAGTAAATTATACTGTGCAAGAAATTATATTCTTGTTTCAATCCTTTACCAAAGCATAAGTAAACAAAGTCTGCATATGAAGTATATTTACACCTGGACCACTTCTATACAGAGGCTGTTGACTTCACATCAATTGTCCAAATTAATGTGCAGTACACCTCCTTTCAGACATGTGTATTGCTATACATCATGTGAAGTGCTACTACTTGAACAAGTTTTGACCTTTACTGAGGTCTCACCAGTGGAAGCAAAACTCAGGAGGATATTTAACTTAGGTTAAATCAATACAGAAGTCATGCATTTTCTTACACAAATAGTAAAATGGTATATAACCATATTAAAATACTCTGGATCAGAGAATATTGCAGAATGTTTCTTCACTTAATTACAAAAAATTACAATTTTGACAAAAATTATCTTTGTTTAATCCTTTGCTAAAGTGTAAGCAAAATTTGCAAGTGAAGTACCTTTGCCACTCAGCTGCCTTGTATACACAGCCTGTTGACTGATATGAATACAACTGATATGTATTCATATCAGTTGCCTCAGTATCCCATAATGTATAGTACACTTCCTTTTGGATATGAATACGTATCTGAAAGAAAGTGCGATATGCATTATGGGATACTGAAGCAAATGATGTGAAGTCAACAGCCTCTATATACAAGTAACCAAATTGTGAAGTGCAAACTTTGCTTATATTTGATTAAAGGATTAAAATGAAAATACATAACAAGAATAAAGTAAAAACAGTTTCTTGTCTAGTATGATTTACTTAGTAACCAAGTAGAAAAACTTTTTACAAACAGCAGCAGTTTGTAGATAAAGATATTCTTGTTTCACTAATGACAATGTGGCAGCAATTATTTTCTTTCCATTCAATTGAACAACCACATGCAGAAAAGAAGTCCATGCGATGGAAACACACACAAAAAAAGATTAAATAAGAACTAAGACCACGGGATTTCTTTTATAAAGTTCACATAAACTTTACCACTAGAATACAACTGGAAGGGTGCTGACAGCATCGTCGGAAGGATTTCAGAAATGATATAACCATCCCCTTCGTCAATGGCACACTGGAAAAAGTAGCCAGGTCATTAAAAAAGTACAACCTCTACGCAGCTTTTAAGCCCCGCCAGAAACTTGCTACTGTTATCCGTTCTACCAAAGATCAGCTCCCTTCTCTCTTAGTGCCTGAAGTATATAATGTAACCTGTTCCTGCAAGTTAGCTTATTTTGGAGAGGGGAAGATCAGCCACTGTCCATTCAGATGAGCAGAAATCTTACATCTGCAATCACAACTATGGTCAATCTAGCCTTGCAGACCATGTATTGGACACAATTCACAGGATCTTCTGGAAGAAAACCCAACATGCTTCACCACAGTAAATTTAAAAAGGAAAGACTATTTTTGGAATCTGCAGCAGCACTCAGAAATCAACCTAATCTCAACAAATACAGATGCATAAAACTTCCTAAAATTTGGGAATAATAATCATAAGAGGTCCCAGTTTACATCCTAGGCTGCCTACAAATGCCCATAGAGGGTGTACCATCTAGATAGGACTTTAGTCACCCACGTGTTTCATTTAGATTGTGTTGTTTTTGTGTGTATATGTTACAAGTGTTATTTGTACTCCCTGAAGATGTCTCAGTGACAGAAGAAATATTGGAAACATTAAAATTAGATGATAATCTAATTCTGTTAGAACAGTGTTTGCTATAGTGAACCTTTCATGTTATAACAAACTATCAGAAAGTCCTGATCAAAATGCTATGATTAAGTTTTGTTCCTAAAGAAAATTCACTATAGCAACCTATCTACTATAACAACCTATTCTTGCAATTCCTGAGAGTTTGCTCGAGTAAATCTCATCTGTAGAAAATGGATCTTATTATTTTAATTTTTTCAGAAAAATTTTGTTCTGTAGAGTGATGTTATCCATTAGCTATCTCAGATGATATTTTTATATAACTTATATAACTTAAAGGAAAGTAAGTGTTTCGCTTCCAATCCTCTGAAGTCCTAACCAACTCTCGGGGATTTTATTTTTCTGTCCAGAAGATTTTAAACTGACATACAACAATCTCAATTAAAATAATCCAACTTGTTAATATATTCAAACTTTATAAAATTTACTGACATCAAGTACTTCTGCGTTTGTGAAGATGCATCAGAATTAAGTCTATACCCAAATCACACATATATATATATTGTTGTTTTGTTGTTGTAGTAGAATTAATTGTTCTAGCTCTTTAGTTAGGATGATTAATCCTGGTATCAGATAAATCTTCTATGAAATATTTAATGCAAGATTGTTCTGGATGTCTACATTCTTCTATTCTGTGTTCTAAATGCCACCTGCTGATGGTATTTACTAGATGATAGTTATGTGTTCTTAGGGCTAGCTGGTCTGTTTTGAGGGGGGGAAATGTCATATTTAACATACAGAAAAAAAAAAAAAAAAAAAAATTATTTTCTTCCCTGAGTAAAAAAAAAAAACTAAAAAATCCTACTCTCTCTTTCTGTGACATGTGATATATGGATGAGATTTAGTAACTGGTTATAATTTCTAAATGAGACAAAGTGTTAAGTTTGTGAAGATTTATTAATGACAACCATCATCAGTCATCTTGCTGTGTTTATATTTGCATCAAAAATAATATATATAAATTACTATACTATCGTGTAACAATCCCATTTAAAATATATCAAATATGTTGATAAGCTTACCTTATAAAATTTACTGGCATCAAAAGTGCTTCCAGGTTTATGAAGATGCATCAAAATTAAGTCTATACCTAAATCATATATATCTTTGGCCTTAGCTTTGGCTTGCTGTTGTAGTTGGTTGTTCTCTTCATGAGGATTATCTTCATTTGTAAACACTAGTATCCTCTTATGAGACAGCCTCTTACTACTATCAAATATAACAAAAATAAACATTTCTGAAGTTGGTTCGTTTCATTAATCTTAAGAGGATCAAAGAGTTTATGAATATGTTTGGAAAACAAGAAAAGCTTTTTTAATGGATGTTGTTGACAGAATCTGAAAATATTCCAGACCGACAAATATATCATATATTTAAGAAGGATAATCCATATTTCTGAACAACTTAAAAGTAAATTAAGGTTTATACTGTGAGGCAGTTTATTTCCATCAGTGTCATATACAAAGCAGCCCCTCTCCCACCACTCCATTTTTCCAAAGTTATTTTAATATTAGAGTACATTTTAATGGATTTCACTTATCTGATGGATATGATCTTTCTTGCTCCTGAACGACAACAAAGTCCAATAATATCAGCAGCCACTGCTGAAAATTATGTGAACTGATATGCATTATCAAAATGAAGTATCAAAAAATTTCTTTAAAGATATGTTTATGATACATCATCAAAAGAAGATAGACAATGGCAGAGTAAAATGGAAGTTTTTCATTTCTCGGCATATACTAAATTGGCAAATAAAATGAAAATGAATGTGCTTTACTTAATTCTTCAAAAATGAAGAGAGAGAGAGAGAGAAAAAGAAATTCATTAATAAAAGAACTAAAGTGATTCCAACATTAGATAGATATAGCAATATCTACAATAAATATGAATTCCATGTCTTACTAAACTAACTCTTTCTATTTCTTACTCTGCAACATAATTTTATACATCAATCCATACAGGAGAGGACTACAAATTACAGCATATCAATGACATCACAGAGTAAGCAGGTAATGAGTAAGAAAAAATATGCTGATAAGTCTCACAAACAGCTGGAGAAAGTAGTCATGAGGGGAAAAAAAAAATGGTATGAAGAAGGTGTTCCAATGAACAGAGGTAGATGGAATGAAACAGAAGTAAGATGGGTTGGTAGATTTGCAAATGTGTACATAACATTTACCAGAAACTGCTCGTGTTTTTACAGGCTTAAGGGAATGGAAGAATGATAGTGTCCAGTTCATTGGAATGGCATCCATGAACAAAGCTGTCGAAAAGGCATAAAACAGAGATAGAACATCTATGAGAAAGTGATTGGACTGAGTCTGTGAGGAAAAGGAGTATCATCTATTAACTGAGATGCTCTCTCCTGGATTGTAGCAAGCATTTTAGGGAGGTTTGGTGAACCATCCCAAATGTGAGAACAGTAATCTATATTCAGTGGATTTTTAAGGATTTTACAGTGCCACTAACGGAACTGGGCTCAAGCAATTCTGTGGGAAGCCAACATTAGCTGTGCAGGTTAACATGCAGTGGGAAGATTATGAGAACTGTGAAGCTGGAATGTTACTTCACAAGGTTGGAATGCAGCCACCTGTTATTTTCAACATGCCAAAAACACTTGGGATCAGTTTGTATATCAGACTATTAACTGTTATAATGATACAGAAGATGTATGTGATGGCCAAAGAACAGGCTGACCATGCTGCTTTAAAATGCAAAAACTGTGAAGGCACATCTCTGCAGTAATCCTGTGAGAATGCAGAAAAAGTGATGCTGTGAGAGATGAACATTTCACAGAGAACATTGAAATGTGTACTAAGTGATGACTTTGGGGGGGGGGGGAATAAGAGCCTATCATCATTCCACTGGACACTTTCTAACACCTCAACTTATACAGCAGAGGGTGATAAAATCAGAGGCACTTCTCTGGCTGTATGCAAACAACAGACACAGAGATATGCTGTTCACAAATGAAATTTTCACCATTAAAGAGTTGTTTAACTACCAAAATGATCGAGTATATGCCCCAGATGGTCACACAGCATCTGCCATTAGCATCCAGAATTCAGAGAGGTCATCATCCCACATTAGCAATGGTTTGGTGGGTGGCAATGTATTGGGGGAGGGGTATCCAATTTGCATTTCTGCAAGAAAGGGGTCATAAACCTCCACAAAATGTATCAAGACACTATCCTGGAACCTGTGGTACAGCCCCGAACAACACCTTGTTTAATGGTAGACAGTGGACCTTCCAACAGGACTCCGCCCCTACACACAAGGCAAGGACCACACAACAGTGGTTGGAAGTGAATGTGTCCAACCACACATATCACCATCTGATTGACTGATTCTTTCAAGAAACGACACCCCAGCATTGCCAGTCTGAAGGTGGATTTGGAGTGAGCAGTGGCAGAGTTTCCATTGGATACTTTGAGTGCTGCCATTAATGTGTGATCTCACAGATTTTGGGTGTGTGTGAAGGCAAAAGGGGGACATTTAGAACATTGAGTATTGTTATATGCACGTTAGACATGTGGTTTGTATGTGCTGAGAGATGCAAATTATTTAATTCGATGAAAATGATTTACTGATGGATTAAAGATTTATGCACTGTTCAAGTTGTAACAGTATAATGGCTAGACTAGGTAAACTTTGCAGGTGAAGGAAGCTATGGATGTGATGTGTTCCAGGAAAGACTAGAAAATAGAAATATGATCTTGCCTAGTGATCTGAGTATTATTAAAGGTAAGGAATAAGTAAACTAATACAGATTTTACTTATGTAAATATTTTATTGGAATAAAATGTTCATCTCGGTATCAAGACATCTTCAGTGCGACTTTCAAATTAAATTAAACAACTAGAACAGAAAACAACAGATTCAACAATGAAAACATGCAAACTGCAGGTACATAATGTAGTGTTATAGTCTAAAAAAATCCTAGTTTATGTTCTAGTAAAAATAAACTTTAACACGATTAAAAAACAAATAAAAGATAAATTAATTCTGGAACTTGTGAAGAACTGTTTCCCATAGAGGGATAATTTAAGTCCAAGGTTTCAAAACTTTTTTTGTATAAACATTCTAAGATATTATTACTTTTATGGAGAACCTTAATTTTTTTTCTAAGGATTCGATGTCTGGTGGCGATAATGTGTTCTGGCTCATAACTTGATGTAGTCTAAATTTTCATCACGACGCATGGTGGCAATCAACCTGTTTACCCATAATACGATAATACAAACTAGAAAGGAATTTGATACACTCCAGAGCAGACAAAAGGCAGAAGCTTATCTTCACCTGAGCTTAGAAAAGTAAATATTTTGTTGATAAAAACTTGCACTTGAACACTTACAGGCCAACAGATTTAAGTGGTCTGGCTATACCTTCCAAGACGCATTTAACATAATACGATGGACCACCTTTGTATCACTATCATGATGAGAAGCAGATGACAGGAATATTATAATCAATTGTTGACATAAGATTTGGTAAAGCCATTAAAAAAGAAGGTGGACTTGATGTGATTTATTTCTTGAGAAAGCCACTTCGGTAGAGCAGAGAGAGAGAGAGAGAGAGAGAGAGAGAGAGTAAGTGAGTGCTCGGATGTACAAGAATCTTAATAGTGCCAGATTTTTGACAATTATGGTGGTGTGAAAAAGAATAAATGTTAAAGTCCAGTATATGTTTTTATTATTATTATTATTCAGGCCTCCATGGAGTCAAAAGACTCATCGTGGAAGATCCTTCCTAGGAAACACAAAGTCTATCATGCCACTCCTTAAACTCATTGACCATACTCGCTCTCACCACTCTATCAGGCAATGCATTCCACAGTCCAACCACCTTCCATGTAAAGAAACCACTCCTCACCCTCTTGCTCACAGTTTCCTTTCATAACTTCTAGGGATGGCCCCTTGTCATCACTCCTTCCCGCTGTTCAACCAAGCAAAAGAACTCCCCAGTGTCAACCCTGTAACCACCTCTCAACAGTTTAAAAGTCTCAATCATATCACCTCTTCTTCTATCCACCAAACTCTGCAGTTCCCATTCCCTCAGTCGATCCTGATAACTAACATTGCACAGTCCTGAAACCATATTTGTTATCCGACTTTGTACCCTTTTCACAGTTAATTTTTCCCTTTCAAATCCTGGGGACCAAATCTGAGAACAATAGTATAAGTGTGGTCTGATCAGAGTCTTATATAACAGAATTATAACTCTTTTATCTCTGCAGGTCAGCATGCTTCTCATTATTGCAGCAATCCTCTGTGTTACCTTCACCATCTTTGCAATATGTCCCCTGAATTTCAGTTTTCTATCAATTATCAACCCTAGATCTCGTCGTCTCCCCCTACTTCCTCCAGTATAGCTCCTCCAATACAGTATGCAGCATCTCATCGATGTGTCCCAAACCTCAAGACCTTACATTCTGCTGCATTAAATCGACACTCCCATTCATTTGCCCATCTATCTAGCTTATTCAAATCCTCTTCCAGGGCTACCACATCTTATTACTATTTACTAATAACCCTTCCCAGGTATACAACATCCACAAACAACTGAATATCCCACTGCAATCCAATGACAATGTCATTAATATAAAAGTTAAACAATATAGATCCCAGTACTGAGCCCTGGGACCCTGAGACTTGTAACCCTCTGCCTCCTTGAAACTGCCTCACCATACACAACTCTCTGATACCTATCAGACAGTCAATCCTGAATCCAGTTGACCAACCTGACATTCAAACCCATGTGCCACACTTAAATATCAGCTTATCATGTGGCACCCTGTCAAATGGCTTTGCTAAATCCAAGAAAATGGCAGTATATGCCTTTCCCTCACCTACTGCTCTTGAAACTTTATTATAAAAGGCTAGCATATTACTAAAACAAGAGTGCCCCTTTCACAAATCCATGTTGACTCTCACAGATAACATTACCCTCATTTGCCCAGTGCTATATACTGTCCCTAACTAATTTCTCCAAGATCTTAACAACTACTGATGATACACAAACTGGCCTATAATTAGACACTTCCAGTCTGCTATGGCACTATCTTACCTTCCTTCCATTCCCTGGGCACCTTTCCCATAGCCAGACTTTCATTGAAAAGCCAGGTCAAAGGAGCTGTCAGTTCTTTAGCACATTCTCTCAAAACTTGTGAAGAAATACCATTCAGTCCCACAGCTTTACTGATATCCAGAGTACTCAGTATTTGGAACTCACTCTTCTCCTGCACCTCTAAACCTCGAACCTGCCCTATCTCTCTAGTATTAAAATTTCCTCCTCCTGGAAAATACCACAATAAAGTGTTCATTGAACAATTCCACTATGTCCTCTGCATCAGTCACTCTATTCCCATTTTTATCCCACAATGTCATTCTTCCACAATCATTTCTCCTCCTACTGGCCACATAGCTAAAAAATTCCCTAGGATTTTCTTTGGATCTTAGGGCCAATCTCTTCTCATATTATATTCCAGTTTTGCCTTCCTTACCATACTAGTCACTCTCCTGGCCTGATTCTTATATATTCTTCATGCATCTGCTCTTCACCTGTCTCCTTATATCTCTTCCATAGCCTCTTTTTCACATGCAGACTTTCACATGTTTAATATTGTTTGTCATCCACTTTACACCAAATTGTGTCCTCTTCTTCACTAGTGGAATACATCTTACTATTGCTGCTAACAACTATTCCTTCACAATTTCCCAAGCACCAATGATATCCCGACCTTCCAATTCCTCCCTGCATGAAACTTCCCCAAGTTGATGTCTAAGACTATTATAATCATCTGTCTTATAATTCTACATATGTTCCCATTGCTTTGATACTCCTGTATGTCTATTCATCTTCCAAGTCAAAACCACATGGTCACTCTTTCCAACTGGTGGGAGAGATGTCATCTCAGTTATTATCAACTCTTCTGAATGCTATGAACAAATCCAAAACTCTTGTTCCCTTTATTACATGTTGCATAAGACATTTGTCCCTCAAGAATTCTAGAAATTCCATTCCCTTATTGCTACATGCATCTTCCTCTCCCCTTCTTGCACTTGCCAAGCTCAACTGTCTAAATATCTCCTGATCCCCACCCTCTGTGCTATTTGGTTTGTAGCAACACCACACTAAATATCCTATCTTGCCCACCTCTACCTCACACCATATGCTTTCAAAATCATTAGTGTCATTGCCTCCCAAAGCCTCCACTCTTAGAGGACATAAGTCGTCACTTATCATAAGCAGTACTCCACCACCACGCTTTCCCTTCCTATACTGCCGAAAAATGTTGTACCCTGCTACTTCTATTCCTGTTATATCCTCTTCTGTCAACCACATCTCAGTGATCCCAATAATCTTTGGCCAGGCTAATGCTATTAGTGTCACCAATTCCTCTCCTTTATTCCAGATACTCCTGGCATTAGTATAAAGCATAAAAATGCCATTGTTTCTATACCCAGCATTATCCCCTCTAGATTCCACTGGGCTCAGAGTTACCTGATGTCATCCCCCATCTCCCAAGTATCCATTCCCACAAGAGGCCACCCCTGCTACCATCCACCCTGGGCATTCTAGTTTCCCTGCATTGACACACTGACTCATTCAAAACAGCAATCTCTCCAGATGCCTATGTCCTTCCTCATTCAAATGCAAGCAATCTCCTGCATACAATTCCTTTCTGTCCTCAAACGCCCTCCAAGCATCCACATATTACAATCCTCTCTTCTGACACATTCTAGCTATTATGTTATTCAATATTATTGCTCTTCTGCTCAGCTCGTCACTATCATACCTTGGCAACATGCACACTATCTTTCCTCTCTGCATCTTCTTTCATACAACCTCAAGCAAGAATCTCATATCTCTCACTTCCCAATTTACATTACCTCTCAAGTCATTTGTTCCTATCATCACAATCATCTCATCCACACTTTCTATCGTTCCTCCAGTCAAACACTTCTCACACATCCTATCTTGCACACTACGGATCATTGAGTCCCCACACATTACACCTCTTACCATCCTGTTCCTCGATTGCTCGCATGCATCCCTCACTCTCTCCTCTAACACTTCCTCTCTGTGTTCCCCTACTTACCTGCCTTCCTGACATCACTCTATCCCTGGTTCCAGTGCTCCCTTGCATTCTTCTCATTTCCTCTCTCCTACTGTTTCTATTCTCACCTCTTCTATCATTCCCATATCTCTCATTCCCTCTCTTCTACTTGTCCTATTCTCTTCTCTTCTATCTCATTCTTATAACTCTCTCTCATTTCCTCTCTTCTACTGTTCCTATTCTCTCCTCTTCTACCATTCTCATAACTCTCTCATTCCCTCTCTTCTACTGTTCCTATTCTCTCCTCTTCTATCATTCCCATAATTCTCTCTCTCACTCCTACTCGCCTTGCATTCATCTCTTCCATTCACCTAATCTCATCTTTCACACTTCTCATCTCATTCCCTAGCCATTCCACCTGCTCTTTCAACTCATCTATCTCCCTCTCTCTGCAAGTCATTATTTGCCATTCATCCTCCCAATTGAGACCATCTCCGAAAACTTCACAATCATTTAACTTTCTTTTTTTTAAAAAAAAAAACAACAACTGAGAAACGAAGGCTGCCATCGGGATGATGCAGTAACATGATCTAAAAAGGCAATCCGATTGTTCTAACTCAAGAATGAACTGGATACGACGGTGAAAAATGTTGATCTGTATGGGAACCATGTCAAACACATCATTATCATATCTGCATCATAAAGACAGTTTAGGAAATATGCTATTCAGTATCCGCTACTCAAATCATTCAAATTGCTCAAATTTTATGGCATTAAAATATTTACTTAAGTAAAATCCACATTAACTAATTATGTCTTATATTCCAATTCGACAAGTAAAACTAAGACCTTTCTGGCAAGAAATAATACAGAGCTTGAAAGTTTGAATGGCTGAGCACCACACTCACAAGGTCTGCTAAATAAAGAAGGCAAGTGGGGTGTACAGCAAAACTTTGGATGGTATAGCCCCTGAACCACAGGTATTAATGAGAGAGAGGGTATGTACTTTCACTATAATTTTCCTCCAATATATAGGAGGATATGTATAAGAGGAAGAGTGTGGATACAAGTACAGAGTTCTGGGATACCCAGCATTGGTGGAGAAATCTCAGGAGAGAAATTCATCCACAATGACATGTGTAACAAACAGCCAGAGAGGAAAGTGGCAGACCATAAGACTGTAGTTCAGCAGGTGGGCCCTATGCCAGATGCAATCAAATACCCCAGAAATATCAAAAGTAACCCATGTTTTTCCAAATATTGTGTCCAAGGGTAGTAATATTGTTTTAGGTGGTTTGTTGTGAACCAAACATAACGTGAAATACAAACTGGTGGTCAGTAATTAACTGGAGAACTTCCAGATGTCAAAGAAGTTGGCTGTTGATGGCTTTCCCCATAATTTTTTTTTTTTTAAAAAAACTGAGACGAGAGCAATGGGGATGATAGTTTATGGTTTACTTATAGGACAGATGACATTCATCTGTCCTATAAGTCTTTTTCTCCTTGAATGTCTATAGATATTCAAGGAGAAAAATGATAGGAGATCAGCCTTATCTATGGGTAATGGAATGATGGTATGATTCTGATGTGAAAACACAAAACAACAGAGGTTATATCCAACAGTCTTGATAACAGACTAGGTCTGACTGCACTTTGTGCAGGAGGCAAATTTTCTGTATTTGTCCCTTTCAGACATGGATTTAGTTGATGGTTTTAAGTTTCAGTCTCAGAACCTGGTTCACAAGTTTACTGTCGCTACAAGTTACTTGTAGCGGCAGTAAACTTGTGAACCAGGTTCTGAGACTGAAACTTAAAATTACTCTAGTAAAACTAATCTTCTCTTCTTTCCTTAATAATATAATTGTAACAAGGATGAAATATACTGGAATTAATAAATTATATTTTTCTGTGTCATTATTCAAAACAGAGTATCCTTTAAAAACATCTAACCAAGGAATATATTATCAAAAATCAGAAGAATGATGCAAACTATATAAAATGAGAAAGCAGGAAGAAGACAGTAAAATGTCTACCAGTTGACTGTCTTCTCCCTGCTCTCCAACCACTAGGTTGGTGGTTCAAATCCCATTCTGGCAAGGATGTCTGTAAACATCTTTAAAGTGGGAGATGAATTTCAATGCACAGTGATATTTTTGAAAACCTATAGTACATTAGTACTATGGGTGAGCTAGGGATTTTTTGTATTTTTTATTTCAAATAATTGATAACTACTTTAGAGACCAAAAGAACTTTTTCAAATCACTCCAAGGCCTGCAATAAACTGGATGATGCAAAACACAAGTGTTGAAATGATTATTTTACTCATTATTAATAAAATAACACCTGACATTTTTGACCCCTGTATTGAGGTCATCATCAGAAGGATACATGTGTATAGGGAACCAAGCTACATGCTCTTGCACTCTATACCAGTAAATTAAATCTACGCTGTTAATTAATCTTTTTCTTAGCCTGACCTCTAGCGATAATTAAATAAAATAAAATAAAAATTGAAAAAATAAATTAATCAAAAAATTAAAAATTAAATAAATAAATAAATAAAATTAAACAATTAGTAAATAAAATAAATAAAAAACTACAATAAACTCTGCTAAAGTCCTCATGTACTAAGATTCTTCTGGATTTGTACAGTTCAGATTGTTATACTATGATTTTCTTCAGGACTTGTACAGTTCAAGCTGCTATTGAATGTTGGGGGAAAAAAAAAAAAAAACTTTACCAAGTCTTCTTGTAGTGGGATTTTGATTTCTTTGGCTTGTTCTGGTTGCTATAAAGGTTGCAAATGGGTGCTCCACATTCGTGGAATGGTTAGGCCATCATTTTTGTTCAGATTTGGATTATGTTTGAGCATTTCACGCTTCTTTAAATTTCCTCTCGAACCAGGTTTTGGTGCGGTGTAGGGACTTGGTATTTTTTCAATCAATTCTATGGTATGTTTGGAGTGTGTGGTCAGAAAGGCCGGTTTTTCCAAAATGGAGGTATTTAATGTGTCGTTTGTGTTTGTCCTTCCTAATTGGGATGGTTCGCCCTGTTTCCCCATGTATGGTAGGTTACATGTGCATTGTATTTTGTATACCCCTGGGTGGGCTAGGTTTGGAAGAGGATCTTTGGAAGAACTGAGTAGGTGTCTTAATTTTGTCAGGTGTTTAAAGGTGGTTTAGATGTTGTATTTGTGTAGTGTTCTGTCTATTTTTTTGGAAATGACTCTAACATAAGGTATGGCAATAGCATTCTTGAAATCTTTTTTGTTTTTACTAGTATCTCTGTGGAGGATCTTGTTGAATAGTTTTTTTACTGTATCCATTTTTTTATAAATGTATGGTTGATGATCTTGTATTCCTGGTTTAGAGCTTGTTCATTTGAACAAATAGTTTGAGCTCTGTGTTTAAGGGTGCTAATGACACCTACTTTTTTGTGTTGGTGGTGATAAGAATTTTTGTGCATGTACTGGCCTGTGTGTGTGTGTAGGTTTGTGGTAGACTGAGAAGGAGAGACAGCCTGAGGGAAAACGTGTGACGAGTGTGTCTAGGAACAGAAGAGAGTTGTTTTTTTCTATTTCAATGGTGAATTGGATACGTTTGTGTTGTTTGTTCAGGTGGCTAAGGAATGCATTTAGTGCTTCGCGGCTGTGGGGCCAAATGGCAAAAATGATGGCCTAACCATTCCAAGAATGTGGAGGACCCATTGGCAACCTTTATAGCAACCTGAACAAGCCAAAGAAAGAAAAATCCCACTACAAGAAGACTTGATAAAGTGTTTTTTTTTTATTTTCTCCTTTAACATTCAATAGCAACTTGAACTGTACAAGCCCTGAAGAAAATCATAGTATAACAATCTGAACTGTACAAATCCAGAAGAATCTTAGTACATGAGGACTTGAGCAGAGTTTATTGTAGGTTTTTTATTTATTTTATTTATTAATTATTTAATTTTTTTTTAATTTTTTTATTTAATTTTTATTTAAATTAAACATATTTGGTCGTTTGAAAATTAAACATACAAACTTATTGTTTTAATACTGACCATATGTAATGCGTACAAACATCTTGCATTCTTTGCCTACCAGTTTCGCTAGCAAACTGTCTAGCTTTTTCAAGGTGTTACGGAAAAGCATAAAAAAACTAGTAAATGCAAATTGAAAGGAACATAAAAAATGTTGTAAACAATCTAGTAGCTAAGGTTACATGTTCGCATGACAGAGACTATTCATTATCATGCATGCGTGTTTGTTGTAAAAGCATAATGTGATTACTGGCTAGATGTAGTTCAGATGGATTTAGAGAGAGAATCAGGTTTTTCCACAAACTGTTCAGAATAGCACCCTGATTTCTGTTGAGGTTTCTGCCAGTTATTAACACTATTGTGGCTTCCTTGAATAAATGTCTGTAGTCGTCATCCAAATATGGCATGGAGCTGTTTTGCCACTCTATCGTGTGGTTAGACGTACAGAAATACTTCTGTTGTGGTTTACATCACCAACATGTTCTTTTTGTCTGGTCTCTAAACTCTGTGAAGTTTGTCCGATGTAGGCAAGACCACAGGAGCAAGGAATGTAATATACTCCTGGATATTTGTAGAATGGCACCTTATCTTTTGGGGATCCTAAAACCTGTCTGATGCTGGTGGTTGGTTTGAAGACTACTCTGATGTTGTAGGCTCTTAGTATTCTGGCTATTTGATAAGAAATTGACCTGATGAAAGGGATCACTACAGTAGAAATGTGCTGGAAGCTTGATTCTTCTTGTCTGGGGGGTTATCACCGTATAGATATTTTTTGATGATCTTCGGAGGATATCCATTTTGTGATAATGTGTTGGCTATTAGTGAGAGTTCAGTCTGTGTATCCTCCTCTTCTGATATAAAATTTTGGGCTCTATTTTTCAACACGTGGCTAATGCTCAGTTTGTGTGTCCTGTGATGGTTTGAAGTATAATGAAGATATCTTCCAGTGTCTGTAGGCTTTCTGTAAATAGATAATTTAACACTATTTGATCGTCTCTTTATCAAGATGTCTAAAAAATGCAGTTGGCTGTTGTTTTTTTCTACTTCCAGAGTGAATTTTATCTTGTTATGTATTGAGTTGAATTTATTCAAACAATTTTAGGTTTTCTAAGCTGTCTTGCCATATAATGAAAATATCATCTACATATCACCACCATATAGATGGTCTAGGGGAGATTGTGGAGAGAATTTCTTTTACAAGTTTTTCCATGAAAAGGTCTGCACAAGATGGTGATAGTGGGCTTCCAACTATCATGATAAGTTAAACGCATTACTATCAGACAACTCTACCTATAAGATCCTAGACAGAGACCCCACCATAAAAAATCATAATGAAACAAACCGACTAATCAGAAATTGTAACATTTGGCCAGAAAAAGTGAAGAGAACACTAAAATCCTCACATCCCATCACTTCCAAACTATATGGGACATCTAAAATACATAAAAAGGATATACCTCTTCGTTCAATCGTTGATGGAAGGTCATCCCCAACTTACCTTTTGGCCAAGCATCTTGCAAACTTATTAAATAATAAAATAAGATCAACAGAATCCTATATCAAGAATAGTCAGCACTTTGTAAATAAACTCCAAGCCATTAAGATTGCACCAACAGACATGCTAGCCAGTCTAGATGTTGTTTCCCCTTTTCACCAATGTACCAGTAGAAGAGGTAATAAACATCATTCAAGACCTCTTTCCTCTACACATCACACAGATGTTTAAACACTGCCTTAAGTCTAATTTCTTCAAGGTTAACAACATTATATACCAACAATTAGAAGGCCTAACAATGGGAAGCCTGCTATCACCATCGTGTGCAGACCTTTTCATGGAAAAACTTGAAAAAGAAATTCTCTCCCCCTAGACCATCTATATGGTGGAGATATGTAGATGATATTTTCATTATATGGCAAGACAGTTTAGAAAATCTAAAATCGTTTGTGAATAAAATCAACTCAATACATAACAAGATAAAATTCACTCTGGAAGTAGAAAACACAGCCAACTGTATTTTTTAGACAACTTGATAAAGAGATAATCAAATAATGTCAAATTATCTATTTACAGAAAGCCTACAGACACTGGAAGATATCTTCATTATACTTCAAACCATCACAGGACACAAACTGAGCATTATCCACATGTTGAAAAATAGAGCCCGAAAGTTTATATCAGAAGAGGAGGATACACAGACTGAACTCTCACTAATAGCCAACACATTATCACAAAATGGATATCCTCTGAACATCATCAAAAAATATCTATACGGTGACAACCTCAGACAAGAAGAATCAAACTCCCAGCACATTTCTACTGTAGTGATCCCTTCCATCAGGTCAATTTCTTATCAAATAGCCAGAATACTAAGAGCCTACAACATCAGAGTAGTCTTCAAACAGGTTTTAGGATCACCAAAAGATAAGCTGCCATTCTACAAATATCCAAGAGTATATTACATTCCTTGCTCCTGTGGTCTTGCCTACATCGGACAAACTTCACAGAGTTTAGAGACCAGACAAAAAGAACACGTTGGTGATGTAAACCACAACAGAAGTATTTCTTCTGGCTTAGCACATCACTTCTGTATGTCCACCCACACGATAGAGTGGCAAAACAGCTCCTTGCCATATTTGGATGACGACTACAGACATCATTTATTCAAGGAAGCCACAATAGTGTTAATAACCGGCAGACACCTCAACAGAAATCAGGGTACTATTCTGAACAGTTCGTGGAAAAACTTGATCCTCTCTCTCAAAATCCATCTGAACTACAGCTAGCCAGTAATCACATTACACATTTACAACAAACATGCATGCGTGATAATGAATAGTCTCTGTCACGCAAACGTGTAACCTTAGCTACTAGATTGTTTACAACGTTTTTTATGTTCCTTTCAATTTGCATTTACTAGTTTTTTTATGCTTTTCCGTAACACCTTGAAAAAGTTAGACAGTTTGCTAGCGAAATTGGTAGGCAAAGAATGCAAGATGTTTGTACGCATTACATATGGTCAGTATTAAAACAATAAGTTTGTATGTTTAATTTTTATTTTTTAAATTTATTTATTTTTTCAATTTTTATTTTATTTTATTTAATTATCACTAGAGGTCAGGCTAAGAAAAAGATTAATTTACAGCTTAGATTTAATTTACCAGTATAGAGTGCAAGAGCATGTAGCTTGGTTCCCTATACACATGTATCCTTCTGATGATGACCTCAATACAGGGATCGAAACGTCAAGTGTTATTTTATTAATAATGAGTAAAATAATCATGTCAACGTGTGCATTTGGTATCCCTAAATTCGTAAATATGAATGCCAATCACCGTGTAACCTGAAAAAAAAAACTGGGTGATGATCTCAGACAAAAGAAGAGGCTACAAAATTCATTTTTCGTCTAAAAACAATCACAGACATCTATTCAATTTCTACATGATAACTGAAGTTCTGTAAATTGTCTGCTTACAATTCATTAACTTTCACTACATGAAAAACTAAGAATCAAACACTTGAAAAAAAAGTTCCTTATTTTAACTTTAACCCCTATGGGCAATGCTAAGTGGAAACACATATACAGGGTGTTCGGGATAAATTTGACATATTTATAATTAATTATATTTTTCCGTAAGTTACATGTATTAACACACACTTCTCTTCATTTAAAAGTTTGGACCCTTGTTCATTCATATACAAGATGTCAGAAAGGATGGATAGCTGGAACCCACCTGAATCATGGAAGAGAATAACTTGTATCATGATGATTCGTGCCCGCCATCAAAATAAGGATATTACGACTGCTGCCCAATGCTCCCTGAATACAGTAAAAACAATCAGGCATGAACTAGAGACTTGCAATGGTGACTACGAGGATGTAGCAAGAAGAAAGATCCCTAGCAGACGATCTGATTGCGTTCGTACAGCAGAATTCCTCGCAAATCTGCAGGAACAGGTGTTGAAGAACCCTGGCATTGGAATTCGGGCTTTGTTCGTGGAGTTGCTAACTGTAGTCAAGCCCTGGATAACAAGGGTAGCCAATGGTAGGCCGTATGTATGGCAGCAGGATTCAGCCCCTTGCCACACCTCTGGGAAAAGTCAAAAATGGTTGTCTGAAAATTTCTACGACTTCACCAGTCCAAATGTTTGGCCTCCAAACTCCCCAGACCTTAACCCCATGGATTATTTTGTATGGGGCGCAGTTGAAAAAGACACCAATCGCACTTCCAGTAATACAAAAGCCCAGTTAATGGATAAAATTAAAACAGTTTTTGCGGCCCTTCCCAGGGAGACTGTAGCATCAGCTTGTTCGAGGTTCCGAAGCAGAATTGAAGCTGTGATCGATGCTAATGGTGGTTATTTTGAGTAAATCTTGTTGATAGTATTGTAATGAACTCTGCCTGTAATGTTTTTTTGTCAATTCATTAAATTTAATAGATACAAAGAAGATTTTCTTTTTCCTTACGAAACTGTCAAATTTATCCCGAACACCCTGTAAATGTAAATTCAGTAGTACAAATAAGTGGAGAATGTACAAAAGAACTAACTCTATTGTACGTTGTGAATTCCTTAAGTTATTTAGTAAGCATGTATAACCAACATACAAGCCTTCCTATGAGAACAAAAGAACTAAGTAGAGAAATAATGTGAAAGACTATACTCACCAGCTATTAAATAGCATGCTACATGTCCAAAATGCATCGGATAAAGAAAAATCACTACTGTGACCATACTGAACTTTAAAAGTTTCTGCATTGCCTAATAAAAAAAAAAAAAGAAAGAAATTAAAGGTTAGTTTTAAACATAAGACAGTAAAATGTCTGTCAGTTTACTGTCTTCTCCCTGCTCTCCATACATAATCAAAAAATTTAAAGTGAATGAAAAAGTAGATGATCTTTATCTTACACAACAAAGGTAAATAAATAAAGGAGGCTGCCAAACTGTACTAATATAAATTTATTAAGATATATGGACAATAAAGCTCCAGCATTACTTTGGCTTAAATGTAAACAAAATAGCTTAAATGTTTGTGTTTTAACCATTGCATGGTCATATTCATGTTTTGAATACGACCATTTCAGTCACATGATGAGTTTCAAGTTGATCAGTTTGCTCACTTAGTTGTAAACATAATTTTTTTTGTATCCGTGTTTTGCATCATTGTCATGAACATGGAAAGCAGCGATCAGAATTGAGTGATCACAACATAAGATCCGAACTTTTTCAGAAGGCATGCTAACTGAAATCCAATGTCAAAGTTACAGTGATTAACTTTTTTGATCTGGAGGAGAAAATGAGAGCAGAGTTCATACCCAGAGACGCTACAATCAACTCTGAATATTATAAGGGAACACTGGAATGTTTGCAGAATGATGTGCATCAAAAACGACCGCAGAAGTGGGCAAATGGTTTCATGTTGCATCACGACAATGATATTAACTGTATTTTTATGGAAATTACAATGTACACTAATATATTAACTAAAATAAATTTAATCAATACTTCCAATATTTCAGCAAAGTCAAATTGCCTCCATCATGGAACAAAATATAGTATTGCATGCAGGCATTACACTAAGTAATGAAGCTGAAGTATATCAACTAAGAGTAGGCCCAAAGTCCTAAATAGTGCCCTCTAGTGTGCTAAATTGGGCATCCTTGACTATTGGGTTGAAGTATAGAGGATGAGTGCTTTTCAAATTTGGGACACTTTTATGTAACCAAATTTGTTGAGGTTAGGGCAGTTTCTTAAAGCAAATTCAAGGAAAAGTATTTTGTATTTATACTTTGGATACCTGCCACTGCTTTCTTCCAGTGGCAGGTATCCAAAGTATGGTCAGCAAGTCCTGAGTGGTTGCAGTGGTGGGAACAGATATATCTGTTTCCACCACTACAGACATATTGGTAAGGAATTATTACCAGATTAATATGGATGAGATTTTTTTTATAAAATGCATGGAGATAGGGGAGAAAACAAGAGGTCATCCCTGAAAGCTGTATAAGAAAGGTAAGTAGTTTTTCTGCATGAAAAGTAGTAGAGATTGGAATGTATTGCCAGATTGTGGCTGAACAGATAGTGAATGCATTAAATCACATTATGATGACTGTACAGAATTTATGGAGACAAAAACCCACATATTAGGCCAACACAATGTTTCAACCTCTATATCTAGGTCATCATCAGGAAAACATATGAGTAAGACACAAGCTAGATAACACTACACATAAGTATGCTAAAGTATTGTTGCAGATGAGTCTTCCAGACTGTTGAATTATCAAATCATCATTCTTGTTGAAATTAGGATGTTGAATTAGTATCTCACAACATCAAATTTTCTTTCAAACCAGGTTTTAGTGTACTGTAGGGACTTGAAATTAACTTTCCAGTTAATTCTCTGACAAGCTTGGAGTGTATGGCCTGACAGGCCTGTTTTACCATAGTGAAGGAATTTAATGTGGTGTTTTGTGTTTATCTTTTTTTAACGGAATTGTGCATCTTATTTCCCCGCAAGTTGCAGGTGCACAGGATTTTGTAAACCACTGATCATACTTTGGACACCTGCCACTGGAAGAAAGCCACTCTACTCCATTGCAGCAAATAAAATACAAAATACTTTTCCTTGCACTACAAACTTGTCACAGAATTAAAGTCCCTACACCATACCAAAATCTTGTTTGAAAGAAAATTCAAGAAGCTTATGAGATGCTAATTCATCATCCTAATCTCAACAAGAATTACGTATTAATAATTCCAAGATTCTCAAAGGCCCATCTGTAACTGATGTAGAACCCTAACAGAAAATAATTTTTGAAGATTTTCTTCACAGTTTTAGATAAACATGTTATTTCTAAGTGAGGCTGTGTAAATGTGCCTAAAATAATTTTTTTTTGTATTGTTAAATTAAATTATTTATTTAATTTTATTTAAATTTTTTTCATACTACAGGTAAGGCTAGTATAAATGGTTAACAAAACAGTTAGTGCATTTATTTGTGGTATTATGTAGCTTGTGTCGTCATCATCAAATTCCTGGTATATACCCTCAAGGGGTGTATACAAGATATAGTACTACATGAAAAACTTACATCACCACCAACTTCCTATCTACACTTTTCCTCCAAATCAATCTGTTACCTGTCAAGACTCCAACATTATCAGATCTTATATTTCTGTCTTCTAAAGCACTTTCTTACTGTATCAATAAACCTATACCTAGGTTTTACGCTGGGTCTTTTTCCTGTCAACCTGGAAGAGAAAACTTCTTTTGCTAATCTTTCATCTCCCGTTCTACTTAAGTGACCATACCACTAGCTAACACATTCCTGGGTGCTAATAATGCCAAGTTCTTTCCTAATATCCTAAGATAACAACACCATCCGTTCATGCCCCTAATCTTTCTCAGGACTCTCATAACTGCAGTCTCTAGTCTTTGGTCAAGATTTTTTATTTCTAACCCAGCTCTCAGATCCACAAATTAAAATTGCTATGAACACTGTCTTGTATATAACTAATTTAGTGTTTTGACTAATTTCTCTCTTATTCCATATAAATTTATTCAGTTAACTTCCTAACACATCAGCTTTGTTGATTCTGTTGTCATCATCATCATCATCATCAAATTCCTGCCATGTACCCTCAAGGGGTGTACAGGATATGACAGTACTACATGAAAAAATTACATCATTACTAACTTCCTATCTACAATTTTCCTCCAAATCAGTCTGTCACTTGTCAAGACTCCAACATTATCAGATCTTATATTTCTATCGTCTAAGGCACTTTGTACCGTATCAATCCACATAAATATCTTGGTCTTCCTCTGGGTCGTTTTCCTGCCAACCTGGCAGAGAACACTTGTTTTGCTAATCTTTCCTCTCCCATTCTATTTAAGTGACCATACCATCTGAGATTAGCTCTGCTAACGCATTCCTGGATGCTGACAATGTCAAGTTCTTTCCTAATATCCTCATTTTTAATATGATATTGCCATTGATGCCATCTGTTCACGCCTCTAATCTTTCTCAGGACTCTCATATCTGCGATTTCTAGTCTTTGGTCAAGTGTTTTACTTCTGACCCAGCTCTCAGATCCATAAGTTAAAATTGGTTTGAACACAGTCTTGTATACAGCTAATTTAGTGTTCCGACTAATTTCTTTCTTATTCAATATGAATTTATTCAATTGACTTCCCACGATACCAGCTTTGCTGATTCTGTTGTCTATTTCTATATTTAGTTTACCATCTTCAGTAAAAATTGTGCCTAAGTAGCTGAAATGTTTTACTTGTTCCACAGGTTCTCCATTCACAACACAGTTGACATTTTCAATGATTCTGCCTATTTTCATTGTCTTTGTCTTTTTATTGCTGACCTTCATACCATATCTATTACAACAGCTATTCAATTTAGTCAGAGAATCTTGCAGACTTGTAGCGGATTTATTTAGAAGTATAACATCATCCGCATAAAGCAAAGAGCTGACATTAACATCTCCAATTTTGATATCAGGTTTAATACCACATTCCTTCATAATGTGATCCATATAGATAATGAATAACAGAGGGGATAATGTACATCCTTGTCTCACACCAGATTTAACATTAAACCATCTTCCTGTACTTCCTTCAATTCGAACTGCTGACTCACAACTCAAATAAAGACTAAGTATTGCTTGATATAATGCCCCATTGACACCATATAACTGCAGCGTATTGAATAGCTTCTCTCTTGGCACCTCGTCATATGCCTTTTCCAAATCGACAAAACTTAAATACAGATCTTTGTTATATTCCCATGCTTTCTCGACTATTTGTCGTAAAGTGAAGATCTGATCCTGACAACCTCTATTTGGCCTAAATCCAGCTTGTTCTTCACCAAGCTTTTCTTCCACAATTCTTCTCAACCGTTTCTCAAGTATACTTGCATAGATCTTGCCAGGAACACTCAGTAGGGAAATACCTCTGTAATTCTCACATTCAGTTTTATTTCCCTTTTTATATATGGGTACTATGAGAGCTCTACTCCAATCATCGGGAATTCGTCCCTCTGTCCAGGCTTTCTGAACTATGCAGTGCAGCCACTGTAAGACTCTTATACCACCATATTTCAGCATTTTTGGTCGAATATCATCTACTCCTGCTGCCTTTCCACATTTCAAGCCTTTGATGGCTTTTTCTACTTCAAGTATGGATATGTATTCCTGACTGCATGCCTGGTCAGTGTTTTTTATCACTGTGCTGTCATCACTGCTTGTTTCATTTAGCAGTTTTTCAAAGTACTTACTCCATACTTCAAGGATATCTTTTTCTCCTGTTTTCATTTCACCTTTATCATCTCTAATTCCTTTTACAGCACTCTTTTCTCCATTCCTAAGCTTCTTCAACAACCTCCAGAATATTTTGCCACCTTCTTGATATTTATTTTCTATATTCTTGCCAAAGTCCTCCCATGACTTTTGTTTAGCTAGTTTTACACACTGTTTAGCTTTCTTACATTTGTCTCTGTATTCTGTAAGAGTAAAAGCTGACTTATTTGCCAGGAACTTTTGATATGCTTTCTTCTTTTCCTTCACTGCCTCTTTAACTTCCTGTGTCCACCAGGGAGTTCTGATTTTTTTATCTTTGCACACAACCTCACCACATGCCTCTCTGGCAGAATCAATCAATGTTTCCTTCAGAGTTTGCCACTGAATCTCCAAGGTTTGATTCCTGTTCTCAAACTCTTTCATTTTCTTTTCAATAATATTTCTGTATTTTAGTCTACAGTTTACATCTGAGAGCTGCTCAACTTTTATTCGCTTTAAAACTTTCTTACATGTTATTCTTTTCAATATGAAATTCAATTTTATCCTGCTCAAGACTAAATAGTGATCACTTCCAATTTCAAATCCTCTGTACACTCTGGTGTCCTGCACCAGGGAGAAAACATCACTATCAACAATAACATAGTCAATGAGACTTTTCTTATTCCTAGCCTCTTCTCTCCATGTGAATTTGTGCACATTTTTATGTTGGAACATGGTGTTAGTAATAACCAGTCCATGTCCTGAGCAGAAATCCAACAGATATTTGCCATTATTATTAGCTTTGCTCTTTTCTCCAAATTTTCCCAAAATATTTTTGTATGTCTCACAATCATTTCCTACTCTACTATTTAGATCCCCAACAAGGACCAACTTTTCCTTTTTCATTGTGTCAGTTGCTTTTTCTAAAGCCTCAAAAAATTCCTCCACTTCTACCTTAGTAGAACCTTCTGTGGGACCATAGGCACAAATAAGCCTCATTGTCCAGTTCCCCATTCTCATATTTGCCCACATTACTCTACTTGAGACTGACTGCCATTCAAGAAGATTAGCCTCGTATTTTGTGTTGAATACTATGGCTACTCCTTCTTTTCCTTGATTGTTATTGCCTGAATATAACATTTTGTATTTATTGCTCAGAAAGATCTCACCAGTTTTGGTCTTTTTTGTTTCAGTCACCCCTATTATGTCGATCTGGTACTTATCTAATTCCTCAGCTAGCTCCATTTCTTTGCCATTCAGGCTTCTTACGTTGATAGTACCGATCTTTAACTCTGGTGATGTTGAGTTGGGGTTTGTTTTCAGATTTGTTCCAGTAGCTGACTTTTCGCTGTTCGCCCTGGTTCTCTGGCGAAAACAACGGGGGCCTTGTTTAACCGGGCGACGCCCCAGCCGGCATGAAATTTTGTCATGTTGTACCATCATTTTTTATTTTGGTTTAACCAATAAGAATACAATTTGGTCGGCTAAATCCCAAATTGCCAGCCCATCCTCGTTCGTTCAGTATCAAAGTAGATACCCAACAGGGTGCACCACGAGAAGGTGAGGATTGGACATTAGGTCAGAAGCCCTGGTCGGTTCTCCGCATTCCTTTAAAGGCTATGTGGAGGTCTCCTCTCAGTTATACAGCTTTGACCCTTAAGCACCCCGATTCTGTTGTCTATTTCCATATTTAATTTACCATCTTCAAAAAATAGTGCCTAAGTAGCTGAAATGTTTTACTTGTTCTATAGGTTCTCCATTCACAATGCAGTTGATATTTTCAATGCTTCTGCCTAAATTCATTGTCTTTGTCTTGTTAATCTGACCTTCATACCATATCTATTACAACAGTTATTCAATTTAGTCAGAGAATCTTGCCGACTTGTACTGGATTTATTTAGAAGTATAACATCATCTGCATAAAGTAAACAGCTGAGTTAACATTTCCAATTTTGTTATCAGGTTTAATATTTCCTTTATAATGTAATCCACATAGATAATGAATAAGAGAGAGGATAAATGTACATCCTTGTCTGACACCAGATTTAACATCAACCATCTTCCTGTACTTCCTTCAATTCTAACTGTTGATTTACAACTCAAATAAAGCTTGTGTCTTATATTTTCCTGATTATGACCTTGATATAGAGCAAAGGTGGGCAATCCCATGGCCAACACAATTGTGAGTAATGGCATATTTGGAAAAAGTTAAAATTAAAGTGATTATTTTATTTTATTTGTATTATGAATTTTTTTTGTATATTTTCAAAATTTTATGTTCTTTTAAAATAAATAAAATTTTATTTTATTTATTTTGGTAAAATCTTATTTTCTTAATTCTGGAGTTCAGGAATAAACTTTTTCTAACATTTATTTCTTTTATCACAAATTTGATAATATGCAGCAACTGCAATGCCTTGAGCATATATTTTTCAAACATGACTCAGCACATTTTGTAGTAGCAGTCTGGCTTAGTTTAAGCAGGAAATTGATCATAATATATTATGGGTAAGTGGAAAATTCGAAAATGAAAGAATTCAGAAGATGATGGTGAAAACTCAAAAAGTAAAGACAATTACATTGATTCTGGCATTGCTATGAAAAGAGAATGGCACGTGACTGGAAAAACATGAAGTGACATCTTACGAAAGTTGAGAGTTGAATTTTGTAGTGATGAAAGTAAATAATAAGCCAGTGTGTAACAAAGTCTTTAGTGATAAAAAACTATGTAACTTAAAGAATTTTCACAGCAAATTTGAAGTAAAATCCAAGTTCACAGCAAAAATCAGTTGAGTGAAATTATCAGCCTCAAAGCATAACTTTATGAACAAAAGAGAAGCCTAAAATGATTTTCATTATTGATGGAACTATTTATGTTAGTGAGCTATAACACAGCTAGGATTGTAGCTCAAAAAAAAAAAAAAAAAAAAAAAAAAAGAAGCCATTTTCTGATGCTGAACTAATAAAAGAAATATTGATTGTGATCACTGAAACTCTAATGGAGAATTATGATTCAAAAATAAAAGATATTCTTCAAAAGGTAAATAATTTACAATTAATCAAATTATTCTAGTTTTGTGACCGAATGTTTATTAAAAAACTGTTTTTAAAACTAAACAAGTATAAAAAAAACCCGACAAGTTTTGTTAGTCGTCAGCCTAACATCTTCAGGGGTAAAGAGAACTAAAAGTTTAAAGTAGAAACTACAAGAAATTACGAAAATTAATTCATTTGCTGGTATTATAAACATCAAGAAAGTGCGTTAAAAAAACCGAATGGCAGATCTATACAACCGTTAATGCGTGTTAGCTGGAAACAATGCTATTTGATGTCGCGTTCTGTGGTTCACGTTCACTCTCTCCAAGGTCTGAACTGGGTAAATTTTTAATAAATGCTGACCAAACTTGATTTAAAATCAAACCCTAATTTTTGTTGCATTGCGTAGGAATTTTAATCATATTTTCTGCCTCGAATTTTCTTGTGAAACAGTTTTTATCAATCTAGGACATGTTTGTTCTGTCCCATAGTACATCATGACGAGTAGAAGCTGTGTGAAATGCCAAGCCAGACTTATGTTCTCTCCTTTTTTGTAAGTCCTTCTGATGTTCGCTCATGCGGATTTCTCCCAATCTCCCCATCTGGCCTACGTAGCAGATGCCACAGGAACAGTAAATATAAACCCCTGATTTTTTCATCGGGTGATGTGGAGGTTTTGGAGGATGAAGATATTTTGATATTTTTTACAAGTGGCAGGAAAGTCACTTTTTATGTAATACTTGTAAAGTTTGGCTAATTTATCTGTTACATTCCTGATATAAGGAAGGGTGACTGTGTTCTTGAAGTCTTATTTAAGTTTCTTGTAGGTGCTGTATTGAGAAATTTCTTAATTGTCTTAGTTTTGAAACTATTCAGTTGTAGGATCTGTGTTAAGTATTGTATTTCTTCTTTCTGCTTTTTTTTTCTGCTTTTCTTCTGTACTGGGGATGTTGTATGCTTTATCCCTTAAGATTTTTATTAGGCCTATTTTTGGCTTGGGGTGGTGGTGTGAGGTAGCATGAAAGAATCTTCCTGTGTTTGTTAGTTTTCTATAAATGGAGAACGATAAAGATGCTCACTGGGCACAGATATTAAGCCAAATTTCATGAAACTTGTTGATGAAAAGAAGGTAAGTTGAAATGCAATTATTTGATTAAACAAACATGTTTCAATTCTTCTTTTAAAGTAGCTTCTCCAATTTGAGGTTAGCAGGTATACCAGTGTCTCTGCCATACTTCTGATCTCATAATAGTTACCCATCCATTTCTTTACATCACCAACCAAAGAAGTTTGTCTAGCAAGAGATCTTCCCTCTAATTTGCCCTTCACTATTTACATAAATGTTTTCCCTATTAATCCACTTAATGTGTGTCCTGCATGTAAAATATTGCGAGACATAAATTTTGTTTAACAAATTTCGCTAATTATTTTGCAATTAAATTTTTGTCTAGAATAATAAATTATAAGAATGTACTATGTAGTTGCAATAATAAAAGAATTGTAAAGATGTATATGCTGTTAAAAGTGCACCTGCACTATGGAAATGTTAATAAGAGCTTAAAAAGACATAAGTCGGATTAGCGCTGAGCGCCACAAAGTTCGTAAGGTCAAACGGCCTGCGATGACGTAGGTTCATTCATTGCTTGTGGCTAATCCTGGAATGTTCCGAATTGAGAACAAAGAGCTGTGATTTGAATAAAAGGGCAATACAGCACGTGGTTCAGGACTTTTTTCGACCTGTGGCTGACCTTTCCTGGACTTTAGCACAGCATCTACGAGGGCTCCTTCCGGAGTTGAAAGATGGTTGTTTTTCCCGCCACCGATGCCTGATGTACTTTTGCCGCCCGCCCGCTCGCTCTAGGCTGCGGATAGCCACGGCAGAACTCCAGTGCATAATTCGAAGGAAGACTAGCGAGGATTTGACCTGATAGAAGTATCCATGTGTATCATTAAGGAATCGAACTTGCCTCTCAGGAAATTGTAAACAAGTAAGCCCTCGTTTTGTTTTGCAGTATGTGTCTAGAAATCGTAAATAGAAAGAAAGAGGCTAATTGTTAACTGGCAGCTATATGTGAACTAAATGTTTTGTTTTAGGAAGAACTCTGGGTCTGATTCTCGGGATGCTTGATACAATATCTGAATTAGCCTTAATTAAAAAATGTGATAGAAGAGAATTAACTGTGATAACGGTCTTATAACAATTATGTATGCTTATGAGTTATACTTGTCCCACAGAGGATATTCTATGTACAGAGTAATCAATGATACAGAGTAATCAATGCTGGATTACCAAGGCATTATACACTCACACATCTCTTCCTCTTTATTCAATCGCCTTCTCTTTCATACTTCAAATCTTATTCATAATGTTGCTGATGAATAAGATTGTCAAACCAATGTCTTAACTGATGATCTCCTCACCATTCTTATGGTATGCAGACAACTGAGTAAAACTGAAATGCTATTAAAACATAATCCTGTCTTGTTAATCGAACAAAGATCCTACTTTACTCCTCTTACTTTTGATAATGTTCCGATATCCTTTCAAATCAATTTTCTCTTCTTGAGCTCACTTTCGCATTCAGCTTATTCTGGCATAAATGTATTACTGTATTTATTAGAATATAACTCGTCCTCACGTATATCTCACACTCCTGATTTTACTTTACAAAAAAAGGAATTAAAAAGTTTTGCATATACCTTGCACATGAAAAAAGTTTAAAACTTTAAGAAATGCATAGTGAATGTAGTTATGACAGTTTCAGATATTTTGGAATTTGTTTGAAGAGAATCAGCATTTCAACTAAACACTCATCGGCTTGCCTTTGACATTGACAAAGTCTTCATAGGTGCACTATCTCTGCCGGCCTACCATTGTTGTCTGTTTCATGCTCTGCTTTCACTTCTCATTAGTCATTTGCGAAGGATTGTTCATAACATATCTCAAGTGTTGTAAATTACTGGCAATTTTTGCTTGAAATATGGAGAAACGTTCAAGTTACAGTAATGGTTTTTAACTCAAAGTTATGATAAACTCAAAGATCTTATGATTCCGAAGTGATAAAAGGACAAGCAATAATGACTACGTTGGATCTAGTATCCACTTTGCCTATGTAATAACGAAACTGTTTGTTTTAATTTAATTACAGTAGCATTGTTGCTAAAGACTCAAATATATTGAGTGATGAAGGTGAGCAGCCGATTGCATAAATAACGTTGATAATTAAAATTTAAATGCATTCATTTTATAAATAATGTGAACAATTATAATTATAATGAATACTGAGGATTTAATTATAAATATCAATTTAGATATTTCCTGAAAAACTTTAGTTTCCGAAAATCTGCACATCTCAAACCATAATTTTTTAACTTTAATTTTGGGAAAAAAAAGTGCGAGTTATATTCAAGTAAATACAGCACATTAAAATCTTCCTCAGCCTGTTAAAATCTTGGCAAAAACTCTCCAGTATTCAAAAACTTCTTCAAATTAGACCAACTTCAGAATGCTGTTTCACATTTGGGATGATCTACTCAAAACCTCTCTAAAAATTCCTGACTTGATACAGAAGGGGCAAATTTGCTTAACAGGTTAGCCCACCCCCAAGGACTTTGTCCATTTCTAATACGTGCACTATTTCAGCATTCTGCTTTTTTTTATATGTACTTTCATGGGCAATCCTACACTGAACTGGCCACTATCATTCATCCATTTTAATTATGTAAGAACACAAGCAGCCATTGATCAATCTCTGAATGCAGCAACTCCAAATTGAACCAATGTCCCATCATTTTCATTCCATCTCCCTCTGTTCTTTGGAACAGCCTTTCCCAGCTTTTCAAAACTGATTAACGGTTACTTCTTTCTCCTTAATTACTTGCCCACAACAAATGGCATTGTTGTATTATCTTGTGACTGAAGATAAATAATAAAGACTGTAGTTATCTTCAATCTCATGGGTGAATTTGGATTCAATAAAATGCAACAACATTTGAGAAGACAGATAATGATATTGCTTGTATCTTTTTTTTTTTTTAGATTTTATGCAGGTCACACACGTATGGGCCATTGGAAATAATTATGCCCACATAAATGAGATTTACGGCCTGTGTAGCCCTGTGTAAATAGCATTTGCATCTATAGATCCAGGATACCTGAAGGAGGACCATTCTAAGTTTGATTCTAGTCAATGACGGACTTTTTCTAAGCCTTTCTCTGACTGGCTCTTGAGTTAATCATTCTTTGACATAGGCAAAAGGATTTTTTTCTCTCAGAAACTCAGGAAAACTTGATGTCATCAAGTATTTCATGCTGCAAAAATAGTCCACAACTGAAATTCAGCAGATTTTGTGCGAGACTTTAGGGAACCATGCCCCAGCATATTCAACAGTTGCCAGATGAGTGCCCATTTAAAACTGGACATCCTGAGACAACAGATGTCCCCCGGTCAGGAAGACCTTCCTCAGTGATCACATCTGAAAACATCTATGCAGTGCATGCCATGATCCTTGATCATAGACAAATACCAGTCAAAAACACTGCAAAGACTCTGGGGGATATCCAGGGAATGAGTCTGGGTCATTAACCACAAACATCTGGACATATAGAAGCTCTCAGCAAAGTAGCTCCCAAATTGTTTGAATGCCAGGAAAAAAGAGAAAACATGTGTTGTCATCTCATGGGATTTTGGTTCATTTTAAAAAATCAGGTGCAATCAGCAGTCACTGATTTTTGTGACTGCTGATGAAACATGGCTTCATCACTATGATTCAGATACCAAACAGTCAGTGGAATGGAGACAAAAAGGTTCTTAACGGCCAAAGAAGTTCCGAACCCAAACGTCAGCAGAGAGGTTCTTGCCATTATCTTTTGGGATATGGATGGTGTAATCCTTCTAAGTGCCTCAAAAAGGGTGAAAATGTTACAGCAGCATTTTCAAAAATTATGAAAGGCAATGAATCAGCAGTGAGAGCCAGTTATGATATCAGCTCCTTAATGGCAAAACATTCCAAACCTTTTAGTGATAGATCCTTGGTTAAGGAGTATATGATAAAAGCAGCCCAAAACATCTCTCCCAAATATGTGCAAGTATTTCGTGATATTTCTTTCTCCAGAAATACTGTGATCGAAAGAATAACCGAAATGGCAGATAATCTGCACGACCAGTTGCAAGAAATATCCGCAAACATACATTGCTTTTCATTTGCACTTGACAAAAATTTTGATATTCACAACATGGCTTAAGTTGATCTGTTTTTTCGGACTTGCAACAACAATGTGAATACTACTGAAGAATTCTTGGAAATGATTCTCATCCATGGAAGCACTACAGGGGAAGATATTCATGATCCAATGTGGAGTATTTTGGAAAAATATCAACTTCCTACGAACAGGCTCATAGCTGTGACAACTGATGGTGCTCCAGCAATGACAGGCAAAAATAAATGTTTTGTATCAAGACTTAGAGCAAAGTTAAAGGAAATATATCCAGACATTCTAAAACTGAAATCTTTCCAGGCATTCTTCATCAGCAGGTTTTGTGCTTCATGGAAATGAGCAGCCTACACAAGCCTACTGGACAATAAGACTTATTTGTGCCTATGGTCCCACAGAAGGCTCTACTAAGATAGAAGTGGAGGAATTTTTTGAGGCTTTAGAGAAAGCTACTGACACAATGAAAAAGAAAAAGTTGGTCCTTGTTGGGATCTAAATACCAGAGTAGGAAGTGATTGTCAGACATCCAAAAATGTTTTGGGAAAATTTGGAGAAAAGAGTAAAGCTAACAATATTGGCAAATACCTGTTGGATTTCTGCTCAGGACATAGACTGGTTATTACTAACACCATGTTCCAACATAAAAAATGTGCAAAAATTCACATGGAGAGAAGAGGCAAGGACTAAGAAAAGTCTCATTGACTATGTTTTTGTTGATAGTGATGTTTTCATTTTCTCCCTGATGCAGGACACCACAGTGTACAGAGGATTTGAAATTGGAAGTGATCACTATTTAGTCTTCAGCAGGATAAAACTGAATTTCATATCGAAAAGAATGACATGCAAGAAAACTTTAAAGTGAATAAAAGTTGAGCAGTTCTCAGATGTGAACTGAAGACTAAAATACACAAAGATTACTGAAGAAAAAATGAAAGAGTGTGAGAACAAGAACCAAACCTTGGTGATTCAGTGGCAAACCTTGAAGAAAACCCTGATTGATTCAGTCAGAGAGGCATATGGTGAGGTTGTCTGCAAGGATAGAAAAATCAGAACTCCATGGTGGACACAGGAAGTTATAGAGGCAGTGAAGGAAAAGAGGAAAGCATATCAAAAGTTCCTGGCAAATAAGTCGCTTGTGCTCTTAGAGAATACAGAGACAAATGTAAGAAAGCTAAATACTGTGTAAAACTAACTAAACAAAAGTCATGGGAGGACTATGGCAAGAACATAGAAAATAAATATCAAGAAGGTGGTAAGATATGCTGGAGGTTGTTGAAGAAGCTTAGAAATGGAGGAAAGATTGCTGTAAAAGGAGTCAGATATGATAAAGGTGACATGAAAACGGGGAAAAAAGATATCCTTGAGGTATGGAGTAATTACTTCAAAAAATTGCTAAATGAAACAAGCAGTGATAGCACAGTGATAAAAAAAACACTGACCAGGCATGCAGTCAGGAATACATATCCATACTTGAAGTAGAAAAAGCCATCAAAGGCCTACAATGTGGAAAGGCAGCAGGAGTAGACGATATTCGACCAGAAATGATGAAGTATGGTTGTATAAAAGTCTTGCAGTGGCTGCACTGCATAGTTCAGAAGGCCTGGACAGACGGACGAATTTCCGATGATTGAAATAGAGCTCTCATAGTGCCCATATATAAAAAGGGAAATAAAACTGAATGTGAGAATTACAGAGGTATTTTCCTACTGAGTGTTCCTGGCAAGATTTATGCAAGTATACTTGAGAAACGGTTGAGAAGAATTGTGGAAGAAATGCTTGGTGAAGAACAAGCTGGATTCAGGCCAAATAGAGGCTGTCAGGATCAGATCTTCACTTTACTACAAATACTGGAGAAAGTATGGGAATATAACAAAGATCCGTATTTAAGTTTTGTCGATCTGGAAAAGGCATATGACAAGGTGCCAAGAGAGAAGCTATTCAATATGCTACAGTTATATGGTGTCAATGGAAAATTATATCAAGCAATACTTAGTTTGTATTTGTAAGTCAGCAGTTAGAATTGAAGGAAGTACAGGGAGATGGTTTAATGTTAAATCTGGTGTGAGAGAAGGATGTACATTATACCCTCTGTTATTCATTATCTATATGGATCACATTATAAAGGAAAGTGGTAATAAACATGATATCAGAATTGGAGATGTTAATGTCAGCTGTTTGCTTTATGCGGACGATGTTATACTTCTAAATAAATCCACTACAAGTTTGCAAGATTCCCTGACTAAATTGAATAACTGTTGTAATAGATATGGTATGAAGGTCAGTATTACAAAGACAATGAAAATAGGTAGAATTGTTGAAAATATCAACTGTGTTGTGAAAGGGGAACCTGTGGAACACGTAAAACATTTCAGCTACTTAGGCATGATTTTTAGTGAAGATGGTAAATTAAATATGGAAATAGACACCAGAATCAACAAAGCTGGTATATGGTAGGAAGTCGATTGAATAAATTCATAAGGAATAAGAGAGAAATTAGTCAGAACGATAAATTAGCTGTATACAAGACAGTGTTCAAACCAGTTTTAACTTATGGATCTGAGAGCTGGGTCAGAAGTAAAACACTTGACCAAAGACTAGAGACTGCAGATATGAGAGTCCTGAGAAAGATTAGATACGTGAACAGATGGCATCAATGGCAATATCATATTAAAAATGAGGATATTAGGAAAGAACTTGACATTGTCGGCATCCAGGAATGCGTTAGCAGAGCTAATCTCAGGTGGTAGTCACTTAAACAGAATGGGCAAGGAAAGATTAGCAAAACAAGTGTTCTCTGCCAGGTTGGCAGGAAAATAACCCAGAGGAAGACCAAGATATAGGTGGATTGGTATGGTACAATGTGCCTTAGACCAGTGCTTCCCAAACTGTGGGCCGTGGGCCCCTTGGGGGCCGTAGGTTTTGTTGAGGGGGGAGGCGTGAAATAATGAAAACAAATTTAAAATGTTTTAAGACTGAGTAGTTTTTTTATTTTAAAAGAAACGTATTTAACTTTTATTATTTCTTTTTTGTTATTTTTTATATTTTAATGGAAAAATTCACACATTGGTGTTGGTTCACAAACTTTGCTTCCTGCATATTTCAGCGCTTAATGAATATTAGTAAATATTGCTTATTCATATGTTTCATTTCAATGCAGTGGTTAATTGGATTTACTTCGAATGCTCTCCAGGGAAGCTCCAAATCTTCCTGTCCCTTTCATCAAGCATCCGTAATCAGGGACTGTTGATATTGACTTTATATACATATCAAAACTCATTTTATATTATCACTATCATCCAAGCTAGTTTTCTGTTACCAATATAAGTTTTGCATATACTTCACACATGAAAAAAAGCTTAAACAAGTTCATGTGGGGAAATAGTAACTTGCTTGCAGTGGTAACCAACACGCCCTCCCTAACAGCTGCTATATTGCAAAGGCAATAAAAACAAGTATTTGTTTTTATTGCCTCATACCTTATTCACTGGCTATATTATGCCAGTGAATAAGGTATGAGGAGTCTGTGTAATATATTTCTCAACAAATAGTGCAATTAGAGACAACTGGGATAAAAACACACTAATTAATGAATCACATGTCCCTTCATACAAAAACTATGCTGTATAGACTGAAACAAAACCATATGTTGCATGGGCAAACACAGTATCTAACTAAAAACTATTGTTATTAATTAGATGTGTGCGAGTTCGATTTCCTAAGGCAGCAATAAAATTCAACCGAACGTGTTAAAACTAAGTAATATATATATATAATGAATGTTATGGCAGTTTCACATATGGAATTCGGTTGAAGAGAGTTAGCATTTCAACTCAATTGTCAGCTATGCTTTTATCTTTCGGTTGCGCGATCTTTTGTTAATACCGCACCAATCACATGCATGTTTTAAGAACCTGCCTTTGCTGTCTGTTTCGTGTTAGGCTTAATTACCGTAAAGGGAGAAAAGTCACAAAAGAGAAAAATGTTCCTGGTTCGGGGATTCCCTTATTCAGGTAATATTCACTAATTTCATGTTATCAGTTTGTGGTGTGCCAGTATCGGTAAGTGGTGATATTATTTGATCTATTCTACGTTAAAAAATTTAACCCTGAGATGGATAAGTGACTGATAAAAAATAAAAAAAAATTCCCACAAACTATCAGAAGCAGCAGAAACAGACTCAAAAAAAAAAGGACAGTATTTCATATTTTACCAGAACAGCCCACATCGTCTTCAGAACCAAACGGTAAAAGGCAAAAAATATAATATAAGCATTTGATTTTTGCAATATTCGCTGTGTACGTTTTGTATTGAATATAAATACAATAAATATTATAATAATATATCTCTCTATTACGATTTTTTTTCGAGGGGGGCTGTGAAATATTTTAATTTTTGCAAAGGGGGCCCTGACATCCAGAAGTTTGGGAAGCACTGCCTTAGACGATAGAAATATAAGATCTGATAATGATATTGGAGTCTTGACAAGTAATAGACTGATTTGAAGGAAAATTGTAGATAGGAAGTTAATAATGGTGTAAATTTTTCATGTAGTACTATCATATCCTGTATACCCCTTGAGGATACATGTCAGGAATTTAATGATGATGATTATACTATTATTTTATGTCTTGTAATGATTTAAAATAAATAAAATTTTCATAATTAATTTTCCTGTTTATTTATACACATTATTTCACATATCTTGAATTCTAATTAGTGCAGCTTTTTTTGTTCCAACATAAATATGAGAAAAAAATTCACAAGGGGAAAAGACACAGGGAAAAAAAAAAAAAAAAAAAAACAGGGAAAGTAAGTTACTGAAACAAACTCAAAAGAATCAGAACTTAATATACACCATCAACAGAAAAGAAGTCAAACTAACAGAAGAACTAGAGAAGTACGAAATGGATATAGCTGGCAAAAACAGGTACAAAAGTTCCTGTGGATTCCTTTTCAGTAAACAGACTAATCACGTGACATCCTGCAAAATAATAAACATTGGATGTTATGTTCATCATAATCGTGATCATCATAATTCCTGATCAAATAGTGATCAGGAAAAGAAAAGAGTAGTGATAGCAGTCAATACTAAGCACAAAGAAAAGCTTCTTGATTGGCAGGCAGTTTCAAGTAGAATTATGTGGCAAATTTCAAAACAATTGCACAACTTGCTTTTGGTCCCAAAGAAGGTAAAGAAATTAAATTTTTTGGCTCATTAGAGAAGGCTAGGAAATGAATTCTAGGCATATAAAAATGTTTTGGAGAAAAATAGAGAAAAGGGCAAAGCTAATAATAATGGTAAGTACCTGTAGATTCCTTTTCAGTAAACAGACTAATTATTATTAATACCATGTTCCAACATTAAGATCAGAAAAATTCACAAGGGGAAAAGACATGCAAAAAAAAAAAAAGAAAAGAAGTCTTCCTGACTATGTTTTTGATAATAATGATATCCTCACACTGTCTCAAGATACAAGGGTATACAGGAGACATGAAATAGGGAAATGAATATCAAAAAGAAAAGAAAAAGAGTCTCGATATGCCTGATCAGAAGTATCAAGAACAAAGATGTTGAGTCTGTTACCTTGATGAATATGTTATGATTAAAGATTGTAGGCATTTCTATATATATAGAAATTTATATATATATATATATATATATATTTTTTTTTTTAAAACATAGATTTAATGACTTAAAAACCGAGATAACTTATAAAGATTTTAATGAGAATAATACAACTAGTTTCGGCTTATAACAGCCTTCCTCAGGTATTCATAAAGGAAAAGAATAGTAATAAACATAAAAAAAAAAAAAAAAAAAAAATCAGCTAACGCCTTTTTATTCCCGTATACGGGAGTAGGCGAGGCCATTTAGCCCTATCTAACTTTTGGAGACTGAGTGGGCAGTTCAATCTCCACTGGTACCCAATCAGAGACAGATGGCCCAAGGCTATCACTAATTAAGCGGTACGCAGTGAAGAGATACGGCTCAAAGGTGCCGCCATCTCGTGGTCCCTAACCCTAATACAATATATTTAATGTCTGAATAATGTGGATTCTACGGTCGATTTTCTTGAGTTTACAGGACGAAAAACCCGAGTTTCCGGGAGGGAAAACCTGCTTGCCCGTGCCAGAGATCGACTAACTCGGGAACTGGTCGAAAAAAGGCTTAGAAAAATTTCCTCTAGTCGCCGACTAGACTCGAAACCAAGTCTTCCTTCGTGCGGTCAAGCGCGGCGGTGTGCAAACGCCACATCCACTGAGCTACACAGGCTCACTTAGTAATAAACATTGAAGTATCTAAAAAAAAATAAAAAAAAAACTGGAAATTACAGGTAAAAATTGCCACACATAATTGATACACAAAAAACTGGGATATATCAGAAAATATTTTTCGCTGTGATGATGAGTAGGAAAGAAAAATTGTAGAATCAAGGGAAATCCTGCTGAACCCTGTCCATTTAAACAACAATTTGAGTTATAACATCCCAGATAGCCATGCTGCAGTTATTCAATATTGGTGTTCACGTGAGCCTGCACGCACACTTGCAATAAACAATGGCATGCCTGTTAGAACAACTTGAAAAAATACGTTTTTTATGTATCAATTATGTGTGGTAATTTTTATCTGTAATTTCCAGCTTTTTTTTTTTTTTAGATACTTCAATGTTTATTACTATTCTTTTCCTTTATGAATACCTGAGGAAGGCTCTTATAAGCCGAAACTAGTTGTATTATTTTCATTAAAATCTTTATAAGTTATCTCAGTTTTTTAGTCATTAAATCTATGTCTTAAAATGTATCACAACAACCAAGTAAAAGCCTATGATCATATATATATATATACAGTCTTCGACTTACATCCGTTCGAGTTACATCCTCTCGAAGATACATCCGTGATCCCATAAGGGAATAAATAACATTTTCAGCTATACTGTGAACAAGATGCAAGCGAGCATAAGGTAACGCATGCACAGTGGCAACAGCACTTTCAGCGGCGACCTCCCTAGGCAGTCGGTATGTGCCTTCAACAGTTCCAATGTTGATTTTGTGTTTGAGAAATGGTTTATTTGTGTATTTATCATTAAATATTTTGCAATGTTTTGTGCAACAAGGCCCCTACACATTCAATTAAAAAAACTAGTGAAGAATCACAGAAAAAGAGGCGAGCAATTGATCTTGAAATTAGGATGGTCTCATTCTACAGTGACAACCATTTTAAAAAATAAGGATAAATTCGTAAAGGCTGTGAAAGGATCTGCTTCCATTAAATCGACAACAGTGATGAAGCAATGACAAGGTCCTATCAGTGATAAAATAAATAAACTTTGTTTATTTTTATTTCTTATAAATATTTATTATGTATTTCTGTGTATGTATGTATATGTGTTATGTATATTTTGCAAGTTAATATAAAAATAACTTAATTAAAGTAAAACTTGTTTATTCTTGGTCACATGTTCCCCTATCCCTATTTACTATGTGTTAAAATACTCCATAATAAATTTAGTTTAATCCTTTATCCAAGTGTGAGCAAACAAAGTTTGCACCTGAAAGTATCTTCAGGACTGAGGTAAGATAGTACAACACCAAAAAAATAAATAAATAAATAAATTATAAAAAATAAAAATGCAAAAAATAAACTTTCAATATCTTTCTCTAAATCCAGAGTAATTTAATAAAAAGGTGGCACACCGTTTGGCAACTCCTATAGGTAGAGATGACCTTGCTACTGCTTCTGCCTGGTATCTCCACTTGGGCCTGGCTCCCACTGAAGAGACCTCAATAAAAGTCGAAACTAGTCTGGGTAGTGGCCCTTCCCTTAATGCATAACATTATACATATCTGCAAGGAGATGTGTTTTCATTATGGAAGATACTGAGATAGGAGTGATGCTACCTTGCTCCACCTTTGCAACGAGTAGCCTGGTGTTGTACTACCTTACCCCAGTCCTGAAGATACTTTCAGGTGCAAACTTTGTTTGCTCACACTTGGATAAAGGATTAAACTAAATTTATTATGGTCTAACCAAGTGAAAAATAAACTTTCAAAATGTTAAAATACTCCGTGCGCTTTTCTTCTAGGAACGCATCGTGAGCATTAATCGGGATATTATTCCATACTGAAATTTCTCTCTGCATAGTTTTATGTATCAATGTACATTATTTCCTTAACTACATTGTCAGGAAATTTGCAACTTTTGCCAAAACGTATTGCAATTTAATGTGTACAAAATTTATAATACTTTGTGTGTGTGTGTGTGTGTGTGTGTGTGTGTGTGTGTGTGTGTGTGTGTGTGTGTGTGTGTGTGTGTGTGTGTGTGTGTGTGTGTGTGTGAGTGAGTGAGTGATATAATTTATTAGTATGCTGGCAATAAATTTATGTCCACATTTGGCTGTAGTCAGGAAAATGTTTTCATATACAGGTAAAAATGTAGTTTAGCCTTATCTTTTGGACACCAGTTTACTACATGAAAAAAGTTACATCATTATTAACTCCTCTTATAGACAACTTTCCTCCCAATTAATTTGTTATCTGTCAAAATTCGAAGATTATTAGATCTTATATTTCTACCTTCTAAGGCACTTTTTACTTTATGAATCCATCTAGATCTTGGTCTTCCTCTGGATTTTTTTCCTACCATCCTGGCAAAGATCACTTGTTTTGCTAATATTTCCTCTCCCATTCTGTTTAAGGGTTCATACCATTTCAGATGAGCTCTGCTAACACATTCCTGAATGCTAACAATGTATTCAGGAATGTGTTAGCAATTCCTGAATACATTGTTAGCATTGATTAATTATTTCAATTTTTTAAAATGTAAACAAAAATATTTACAAATACATTTTCAGATTTCTAGTGAACAAAAATATTAGTGGACTTATAAAACTATTCCTTGCTCACTTAGATTCACATCTATCTCCCTCCTTTCCCACAGACATTTTTTTTATATGATATATTGTTAACCTTCTTTGTACTGGCAACAAACACTCTGCCAGAACTATTTCACTTAGTCAGTCACAGATTACAGCTTGTAATTTTATATGAGAAAATAAAAATCTATCAACTTTTTAAATTTTAACTGTTACAAAATCAGATGATCGTGCCAGTACCAAAAGATACCATGAACATGCAATACTGGAAATTACTTGCACTTCTATTATATCAAGAAATTAGCCATGCTAAAGCAATTTATTATAATTAGAAATACTCATCATTAATTACTGCCTTAAAAAAAGAAATCATGTGCCTTAGAGATATTTTCTTCAGCAGCAGTATTCACGACAACTAACATGAAGAAGCTATTCATTATGCCCAAAATAAAATTTTTTTAAAAAAACTTTAATGATCTTGAAATTTCCATATAATCAAGTTTTGCAATTTAGGAGGTTTTGCAGTAAAAATTTGCAAAAACTCCTTCAAAAAATTAATAAGTAAAATCATGAACATTTAATAGTTATTAGTCTTCTGGGCTGGTTATGTTTGAAAACTCTATGTCAAATAAGCCTTGATAACCAAATATCCACAAAAATCTTATAAAACCAATCACAATGAAAATGATAAAACTTACATTCTAATAACTTTTCTAGATCCAGCACTTTTTCTGCACCTGACTGCTCCAATTCTTGATAAACATAGATATGCTTAAAATCACTTGAATTTTTCTCCTTTTCCTTAAAATATGTATTTAAAAAATATGCAATTATATATTTATCACAAACTTGTATAACTTATTCATGACAGTTTTAAAAAGCTAAGATGTATATATATAAAGCAGCAAAAGTATGTGAATTTTAAAGATAACTGATTTAACAAAATAAATAAATATATTAAATAATCAGTTAAGGCAAAAAAACAGTCAATTACATAACTCCAGTTAACGTGAATTGTATTAACTGGACAAAATAACACTAGGGTTCAGCAAAAGCAAGCAAATTTTTATATATATATTTTTTGTTAGTATGAAAATAGTTTATTTCTAATTATATGAAGAGCCAAAGGCTTCAATTTGGCAACATAACTTGTTTAAGTGAAGGGATATTACATCTCATATCGGCTAAGAAACAATATGGGATGTAATATCCCTTCACTTAAAATAGTTTATTTCTTTCTCCACTCCATCTTAGTTATTATATAACAGATTATGCCTCATCTGAGAACATCAAATTCAAAGTTATTTTTTATTTGATTATTAATACTAATGCAATTCACAGATATGATGAAATGACTATACATGTAAATTACATATAAAGGAAAATAAGGTATTTAATATAAAATCTTTTTTTCTTTTTCTAATGCTGACCCCACACATGCAAGGTCACAAGACCTATAACACTACAGTGCCATGTGTAGACAAGTGGTTAAGGAGAAAAATGTAGCCTGTTGATATGTTTCTTAAAGAGCAGGAGATTATATTCAGTGGGTAAAACAGTATGAGGGAGATTGTTCCAAAGAATAGAGGTGGATGCTGAGATGTTGGTTTGGGGTGTTTGAAGCTAGGCAGCGTATGGGTGTTGGCCACTGGCTGCTCTAGTTTGTCTATGATTAGAAGAAAGTGGAGGAATGGTAGCAACCAATTCAGAGGAGCAATGCCCATGACAAGTACCTATAGAAAAGGCACAAAGCTGAAACAAAGCACCTGTGAGGAAGGATCATCTATTAAGCAGATTGCTTTCTTATGGATAGTATCAAGAGAGGTTGTTTATTATTTTAACGGTATAATAGAACACAGAAACTAAGTAAATAATTAATTTATTAACTTGATGCTGATATTTCGCTGGTATTATAACCAGCATCTTCAGAGCACAAAAACACTGTTTGTCACAATACGCGAGACTAAAACAACATGGTGTACTTAAACAAAATTGTAGCAGCAACACAAAGACTAGAGTCCTGATTTTGGCGCCCTCTATCTGAAAAAAAAAAAAAAAAAAAAAAACGCTATCATATATTACTAGAGTCCTAGAAAAGTGCTAGTTTTTTCTTAATATGACTGTCTCCCAGATCTTCGGCAAGTTAATACAGCCATATTTGTTGAGATTTGGAGTGTGTTTTAGGGCTTCTGTTGCCTCTAAGAACAATCTCTCTGATTTATATGGGTTTCTGTGTAGTACTTTTGTGTTTTTCCAGTTGATCCTGTGTGCAGGGGTATCCAGAGCATGGTCTGCTAGGCCCGACTTCCCATAATGATAATTCCGGACGTATCGTTTATGTTCGCTGATGCGGATATTCACAGTTCTTCCTGTTTGACCATAGTAGGCTTGATTGCATGAGCAGGGTACTTGGTAGACTCCTGGATGTGATAAAGGAGGAATGCTGTCCTTGGGTGAGCGTATGAGGGTGGCTAATTTGCTACATGGTCTGAATGTAGTACGTAGTTTATGTTTATTGAGAATTCTTGAGATCTGGGAGACAGTCATATTAAGAAAAAACTAGTACTTTTCTAGGACTCTAGTAATATATGATAACGTTTTTTTTTTTTTTTTTTTTTCAGATAGAGGGTGCCAAAATCAGGACTCTAGTCTTTGTGTTGCTGCTACAATTTTGTTTAAGTACACCATGTTGTTTTAGTCTCGCGTATTGTGACAAACAGTGTTTTTGTGCTCTGAAGATGCTGGTTATAATACCAGCGAAATATCAGCATCAAGTTAATAAATTAATTATTTACTTAGTTTCTGTGTTCTATTATACCGTTAAAATAATAAACAACATGTTCGACGAACACATAAATCTGTCCACACGTTTAAGTATCAAGAGAGGGTTTGGGTGCTCCAACTCAAATGTGGGAACAGTATTGCAAAAAGATTTGTAGTGTTAGTAGTTGAGAGGAAGAGAAGTAATGTTCAGAATGGAAAAGAACACCAAACTTTTTAGAGGCAAGGAGGCTATGTGAATAATATATTTGTGCCAGGATAAACTGGATGTGACAGTCAACCCAAGAAGAGAAAGTTGATCTTGATGAGAAATTGGAACATTACCAAAAATGAGAGGGGATAAAGTAAGAGATTTCTTGTGAGTAATGAGGCTTAATTTTTTTTTAACACTGAATTGACTAAGTTGTCTTCACCCCATTTGAGGATGTTGAGGAGGTCAGTGTTCAAGTCACTGGTTATGGAATACCTTGAGGCATCTAACATTAGTGTATTGCAGGCTTTATTGAATGATGAAGAGGAATGAAAGTAAGAGAAAGGAGGTCACTGATATAAAGGAGAAAGAGTGTAGGTGAGAGTACAGAACCCTGAGGAACTCCAGCATTGATGGGTAAATCTGACAAGAGGAACCATCTAACATGACATACAATGAATGAACAGTGTTAAAAAAAAAGTTTTTTTTAACACGGTTGTAAATTCCATAAAATTTTTAAAATGAATGCTGATCACGTGTAACCCTAAAAGAAAAGAATGAACAGTGGGTTTGAATTATTAATTTTTTTTTTGTGATATAACCAATTATATCAAATTGGTTATCTTCTTTATGGGAAATATTTATTATATAATTTTTATGTAAATTCCTGATTATTATATTATTGTGATTTTTTTTTAAAAAAATAATTGGGAATTCACTGATTGTCAGTTTCCTACTGACACTGTAGTGGAGTTTCTTGAACTAGAAATATTCTTTTATTATAATTTTACTGTGTATTCCATAGTTTTTATTGAACTGAGGATGTCTATGATATGGCAAAAATTTTACAGCTAATATTTCATGTAAGTTTAAGTTTTCATCTTTAATTTTTCTAAATATGTCAGTTTATGTACCTATATTAAAGCATTCATAGCTTTGCTGATGACAGTATAGGTCACCTCTCCTATTGGTAACTTAGACTACCTTCTTTTGGACAGATTCAGTAACTTTTAGAGAGGGTATTAATGTAATACAATAAAAGCACACAAATGGAGTGGAGATCAGTAATGTTTACCTCCTTTATCATAAAAACTGAGCTAAGTAACCCTCCCTTTCCCTCATAATAATTAACTAATCACATTTGTAATTAATTACTTATTCAGTACATTCAGCTTTTAACGAGTAAAATTACTAAGTTCATATTCCTAAATAATAAAACAACAGTTACAGTAATTGCCATTTAACATTGAAAATTAAATTATCATAACGTAGGCACTTTGTATTAAAACTTATGAATTAAACTTACATTTTTCTAATGGAAAAAAAAGAAATTATTGGAATGAGGACAAAAAAAAATTTTTTTCATTATAAAACCAAAAAACTGCACCTAATACAGCTTACAATTAACATTTTTAAACTGCTATTTATACAGCTATATATACAGGGTTCATTTCAGAAAATCTATTTTAAATAGAAATATTTATTCATTTTTTAAGATGAAGTAATAACATACTGCAAATGAAAGATTTTTATTTGGAAGGGGAAGAAACAAGTATGATTTGAGCTCCACATGTACCATAATGTGCATCCAGGGGCAGCTCGTGCATAGGCACTGCGGAACTGCAGCACCCCAAATTTTTCTCGATATATAAATATATTTATTAATTTATTTATATTTGCTTGTAATATTTAATTTTATCATCAACAATCCTACACAATTCTCTTATTTTGTATAAAAAATAATAAAAATCCATCTTGTAGCACTTAGGAGAGTGAAGGACGCTAGCAGCACTGTGTTTACCACAGTGTCATATTGCTATGCGCGCAAACATATGCACGTCATAGTGAGATACGAGCTATTAGCGTAATGCGGTACTCTCCGTCACGCAGTTCCACTGTTGTCTATATGCAGTTTGCGCAAGTAGTAGAGTGTTCATAATGCTTATTGTATTTACTCCGTCTCTTTAAATATTTGGACATTACAATTAAAGAATTTAATTGTAATGATCAAAAATTGTATCGATAATAAACAATATTTTTTCATATTTAATTTTTTACCATAATTTTGATATTTTATCCAAACACGTATACACTTACTTACAGTGTATATGTATATTTCGAAAGTTGCAGCACCCCCACAATTTCAAGCCACGAGCCACCACTATGTGCATTCATCAGCTCTTACCATGTAACAATGCCAGAAAAACTATGGTTACTCCAACAATGTTGAAGCTGTGAAATTAGAGATACATCATCTCTAATTTTGTAGACGCCTGCCCCAGTAGCTTAGTCTGTAAGAGCTATTGTTTATTTACAGCAAAGGCTGTGGGTTCAGATCCCACATAAAGCATGAATGTTTGTAAATTTCGGCTCTGGATAAGTTTATATAATAGCTTCTTGAGTTATAGAGCTTGTCTCTTTTTTTTTAAAAAAAAAATAACTTTCAATGTGTATAGTTTGTTTCCTTTATGTAACTCCACAGAAAAAATAAGAGAATGTAAGGTATGTGGACCAGTCTGGTTGGCAGAGTGGTTAGCATATCTGCTCTCCAGGCCAAGAGGCTGTGGGTTCAAATCCCATCAAGGGCATGGATGTTTGTGATTGTCTTTCACCTTCATACAAATATGTATACACTCTCCCAAGATGGACTACCATTGGAGAAGTAAACCCAATTCTCCTGCAATGGGAGAAGCCTTAACCCTGTACTGGATGAAAATATAGCTGATCATCAAAGTTATGGTTACTCCAACAATGTGTCCAACATTGCCAGTTTTTTAAAATTGATTATACCATCACTTGATGAATTTATCATCACAGATCAGAATGATTTACCTAAATTTTCAATGTACAAAAAAATCAATGAGTCCAATTTTGCATGCCATAAAACATATGGAACTTTCGACCGAAGATTTCATCTCGACTATCAAAGAGAAGAGAATGGGGTATGAATATGGTGTTTTCTACTCAACGTTTCATCTTAATAGCTACTGATGAGAATGGAATGGGATGCACATGTGTGTAAAACGCTGTAAGTGAATATTATTATTACTATTATTAAGAGAGACCTCCAGGTAGTCAGGTCCTCATCGAGGGAGGCCACATACTACACGCACCAGCTATCATACTTATTCTTGAATTCATTCACACTGCTTGCACTCACAACATCCAGTAATCCATTTCAACCATGCACCATCCTCTGAGAGAAAAATCTAGCCCTCATCCCTTCTCAGCAGCATTCATTCTCAGCTTCCAAGGATGCTCTTGTCCTTTCCCCACCCTCAATAAATTGAAAAATTCCATCAACTGAAATCCTGTATAACCCTTTCAGAAGTTTGTAAGTCTCAATCATATCACCCCTCTTTCTCCTGTTTGCTAGTGTCTGCAGTCTACAAATTCTCAATTTGTCTTCATAATCAGTATTCCATAATCCTGATATCATTTTCAACACTCTCCTTTACACTCTCTCCAATATATCAGAATCACAACAGAAACCAGGAGACCAGACTTGTGCACAATAGTCAAGTGAGGTCTTATCAACGCCTTGTAAAGAGGCAAAATGACATCCTTATCTTTTACATGTGAATGTGCGTTTCAGCATTGTAATTATCTTTTGAGTTGTATCTGCAATCTTTGCTACGTGGCTCCTGAACTTCAACTTGCTATCTACTAACTCCAAGATCACTTAGCCTCATCAGTTTCTTCAAGCATAACCCCACCAATATAATATGACATTGGATACCTAATCATGCTGAAGTGAATGACTTGACATTTACTGACATCCATTTTCCCATGCCCATAATTCCAGCCTATTCAAATCATTCTGCAAGTACTGCATATCAGCTGCATTCCTGATTACCCAACCTATCTTTGCATCATCATCAGCAAATAGCTGTATGTCAAATCCTTCCCATTATCATTAATGTATAGATTGAATAATAGTGGACCAAGCACTGATCCTTGTGGAACACCACTGGTTAACTTAAATCTTGCAGAATCACACCCCCAATATACCACTTTTTGATACATCAGTCTTTGCATCACCCTCATGCAATGGACTTACCATACATTCTTTCCATTCCAGCGGAATCTTACCTGTTCTGAGACTCATATTAAACAGACTGATCAAAGGCATAGCCAGTTCAGCTGAACACTCATTTAGCACACGTGCTGATACCCCATCAGTCCCTGCTGAATTCTTATTCAGTTTGTGCAACAGCCGTAATATTTATCTTCATACACTTGAGTTTCTTCATCCAGTGAAGAAGTAGCAGTGAGCTCAATGTCGTGTATACCATGTTGATAGCTTAAACAAAACAGGCACTCATTAGTTGAACAACCTCTTCCGCATCTGTAACCTTAACACTATCTGCATTTAGAAGAGTTATTCTCTCATATTTGTTCTTTCTTTTACTTGTAGCATACCAACAGAATTCTCATGGGTTGTCTTTAGCATGCAGAGCCAGTTTCTTTTCATACTCAGACTTTGCTATTCGTACAATGGTTGTGACTTTATCATCAACCTTGCTGCTTATAATTTTCATATCATCCTTATGCACATAGTATTCCTTCCACATCACCCTTTTCTTATGAATCTCTTGCTTAATAAAATTACACATCCATTTATTCTTCGAACTCTATTTATCTATTCATCTTGAGTTGGGTAATAGTGAACAATTGGTTTGAGAAATATCTGCATTTAAAAACAATTATGTATTGGAAACCTCACATTTTTTGAAATCAGTTTTATTTTACTTAGTAATTAGAAAAATAATATACAGTTCTTTTCATATAAGATTCATGTTTCTTTATCATCATCATCAAATTCCTGACATGTACCCTCAAGGGGTGTACAGGATATGATAGTACTACATGAAAAATTTCCATCATTACTAACTTCCTATCTACAATTTTCCTCCAAATCAGTCTGTTACTTGTCAAGACTCCAACATTATCAGATCTTATATTTCTATCGTCTAAGGCACTTTGTACAGTATCAATCCACCTATATCTTGGTCTTCCTCTGGGTCGTTTTCCTGCCAACATGAGCAGAGAACACTTGTTTTGCTAATCTTTCATTGCCCATTCTGTTTAAGTGACCATACCACCTGAGATTAGCTCTGTTAACGCATTCCTGGATGCTGACAATATCAAGTTCTTTCCTAATATCCTTGTTTTTAATATGATGTTGCCATTGATGCCATCTGTTCATGCCTCTAATCTTTCTCAGGACTCTCATATCTGCGGTTTCTAGTCTTTGGTCAAGTGTTTTACTTCGGACCCAGCTCTCAGATCCATAAGTTAAAACTGGTTTGAACACTGTCTTGTATACAGCTAATTTAGTGTTTTGACTAATTTCTCTTATTCCATATGAATTTATTCAACTGACTGCCTACCATACCAGCTTTGTTGATTCTGCTGTCTATTTCCATATTTAATTTACCATCTTCAATAAAAATCACGACTAAGTAGCTGAAATGTTTTACTAGTTCCACAGGTTCCCCATTCACAACACAGTTGACATTTTCAACAATTCTACCTATTTTCACTGTCTTTGTCTTTTTAATGCTGATCTTCATACCATATCTATTACAACAGTTATACAATTTAGTCAGGGAATCTTGCAAACTTGTAGCGGATTTATTTAGAAGTATAACACCGTCCGCATAAAGCAAAGACTGACATTAACATCTCCAATTCTGATATCATGTTGATTACCACTTTCCTTCATAATGTGATCCATATAGATAATGAATAACAGAGGGGATAATGTACATCCTTGTCTCACACCAGATTTAATATTAAAACAATTTCCTGTACTTCCTTCAATTCTAACTGCTGACTTACAACTCAAATAAAGACTAAGTATTGCTTGATATAATGCCCCATTCACACCATATAACTGCAGCGTATTGAATAGCTTCTCTCTTGGCACCTTGTCATATGCATTTTCCAGATCGACAACACTTAAATAGTGAAGATCTGATCCTAACAGCCTCTATTTGGCCTGAATCCAGCTTGTTCTTCACCAGGCTTTTCTTCCACAATTCTTCTCAACCGTTTCTCAAGCATACTTGCATAAATTTTGCCAGGAACACTCAGTAGGGAAATACCTCTGTAATTCTCAAATTCAGATTTATTTCCCTTTTTATATATGGGTACTATGAGAGCACTACTCCAATCATCGGGAATTCATCCCTCTGTCCAGGCTTTCTGAACTATGCAGTGCAGCCAATGTAAGACTTTTATACCACCATACTTCAGCATTTCTGTTCAAATATCATCTACTCCTGCTGCCTTTCCACATTTCAAGCCTTTGATGGCTTTTTCTACTTCAAGTATGGATATGTATTCCTGACTGCATGCCTGGTCAGTGTTTTCTTATCACTGTGCTGTCATCACTGCTTGTTTCATTTAGCAGTTTTTTAAAGTAATTACTCCATACTTCAAGGATATCTTTTTCTCCTGTTTTCATGTCACCTTTATCATCTCTAACTCCTTTTACAATACTCTTTCCTCCATTTTTAAGCTTCTTCAACAACCTCCAAAATATTTCGCCACCTTCTTGATATTTATTTTCTATGTTCTTGCCAAAGTCCTACCATGACTTTTGTTTAGCTAGTTTTACACAGTGTTTAGCTTTCTTACATTTGTCTCTGTATTCTCTTAGAGCACAAGCTGACTTATTTGCCAGGAACTTTTGATATGATTTCTTCTTTTCCTTCACTGCCTCTTTAACTTCCTGTGTCCACCATGGAGTTCTGATTTTTCTATCCTTGCAGACAACCTCACCACATGCCTCTCTGGCTCAATCAATCAGGGATTTTCTTCAAGGCTAGCCACTGAATCGCCAAGGTTTGGTTCCCGTTTTCAAATGCTTTCATTTTTTCTTCAATCATGTTTGTGTATTTTAATCTATAGCTGATTAAAACATCTGAGAGCAGCTCAACTTTTATTCGCTTTAAAACTTTCTTACATATTATTCTTTTCGATATGAAATTCAATTTTATCCTGCTCAAGACTAAATAGTGATCACTTCCAATTTCAAATCCTCTGTACACTCTGGTGTCCTGCAGCATGGTGAAAACATCACTATCAACAATAACATAGTCAATGAGACTTTTCTTATTCCTGGCCTCTTCTCTCCATGTGAATTTGTGCACATTTTTATGTTGGAACATGGTGTTAGTAATAACCAGTCCATGTCCTGAGCAGAAATCCAACAGATATTTGCCATTATTATTAGCTTTGCTCTTTTCTCCAAATTTTCCCAAAATATTTTTGTATGTCTGACAATCACTTCCTACTCTGCTATTTAGATCACCAACAAGGACCAACTTTTCTTTTTTCATTGTGTCAGTAGCTTTCTCTAGAGCCTCAAAAAATTCCTCCACTTCTACCTTAGTAGAACCTTCTGTGGGACCATAGGCACAAATAAGTCTCATTGTCCAATTCCCCATTCTGATATTTGTCCACATCAGTCTACTTTCAAGACGAAATTAGAGTGCTCATTCAAGAAGATTAGCCTCGTATTTTGTGTTGAATACTATGGCTACTCCTTCTTTTCCTTGATTGTTATTTCCTGAATATAACATTTTGTATTTATTGCTCAGAAAGATCTCACCAGTTTTGTCTTTTTTGTTTTAGTCACCCCTATTATGTCAATCTGGTACTTATCTAATTCTTCAGCTAGCTCCATTTCTTTGCCATTCAGGCTTCTGTTGATAGTACCGATCTTTAACTCTGGTGATGTTGAGTTGGGGTGTGCTTTCAGATTTGTTCCAGTAGCTGACTTTTCAATGTTCGCCCTGGTTCCCTGGAGAAAACAACGGGGGCTTTGTTTAACCGGGCAACGCCCCAGCTGGAATGAAATTTTGTCACGCTTTACCATCATCTTCTATATTGGTTTATGCCAATAAGAATACAATTTCGTCGGCTAAATCCCAAATTGCCAGCCCATCCTCGTTTGTTCAGTATCCAGGTAGATACCCAACAGGGTGCACCACGAGAAGGTGAGGATTGGACTTTAGGTCAGAAGCCCTGGTCGGTTCTCAGCATTCCTTTAAAGGTTATGTGGAGGTCTCTTTTCGGTTATACAGCTTTGACCCTTAAGCACCCCCATGTTTCTTTATTGATCCTTAAATTCATTTTACGATTCTAAAATAAAAAGGTGAAATGTACCAGAAATTTAATCAAGGTATAGTAGTTTTCCTGTGTAATAATAAAATTTGAAAATAGAGCCAAACTTTTCAACTAGCATGTCATCCGAGTTATGACATGCAGATCATAGCCATAAAGAAACTAATACTGTACAAAATGAGAAAAACTAAGCTAAACATCAGATTGCAAGACATAATAAAGGAAAATATAAGAAAAGTATCAAAAGTGTTGGATATACTGAGAAGAGATTTTAAAATTAAAATGTAAAAGGCACATATTATCTACATGAAAAGTGACAGATGGACAAACACAATCACTCACTCAGTAGTGTCCATATGAAGGAAGACAAGTGCTTTGATAACCATAAGGCTTAGTGGAAATGTCAGAGAATTCTGGAATTGGAAAGCCTTCAATAGAGAAAGATGAAGGGGGGAGGGGAAGCTTATAACAAAAAATAATTATTAAAAGGGCTTAGCACATGATCTCAAAAAAAAAAGTCTCAAAGGGAAAGTTCATGCCAGAGTACAATTTTATGTGTTATACTTATTATGAACCATTTTTATGCTTATAAAATATATATTATGTATTTATAAAATGGAAATTGCCCAAAATATAATTAAATATTGATAATCAGAACCCATATTAATCATGACTTCACGAATTGAATAGCGTGCACCGTTAGTTGGCACTGATGAGACGATTGTGCTTATGTTTGTTACTTTGGAAATTAAATGAAGTATAGTGTGGTATACTTCATATCATTGTAAAAATTTTTGAGAGGGCATTTGAAATACTGCTATTCTATGATAAGCAAATTACAATGTGAGAAAAGAAATATTACTGGATTCATCTGGCAACTGAAAATAGGTCCTGGTGGACACAAAACATACAAATGAAAGTCAGGACCCATGATGAATTTGGTTTCCTTTAGAGAGAAAGATCTATATGAATAGAGAAACAGTAAACCAGAAAGTAAAGTTTTTTTGGTTTGTTTTTTTTTAGTGTAAAAAGAAAATTCCTTATGCTTTTTTTTCCCCCTACTATTTATTTAAATTAACAAATTAGTAAAATAACTTTGCCAAAATTTTTTACTAATCTTTTACTATATAAAAATGCAATTTTTATATAAAGATTTAATTAGTTCTGACTCACAAGATTGCACTGTGTTCTTGGAAAAGCTTGGGCCTGCATATTTATTAGAATACATTATAAACTTGAAGATCAAAATGTTCAGTCCAATTAATACAAATACTATTAAATTTTAAAAGACATACTCACTGTGCCAAATAACACAACACCTATAAGATCTTTATCACTGCTGATAATCTTGTTCTGTACAGTAGTTCGAGCACACTACATGAATATGTGAAACATAATGAATTATAATCCAACTTAATAATACAAAAATAGTATTAAATAAAAAAGACAAAGAAAATATACAATTAAATAAAAATTAATATGAACATGTATGTATTATTTATGTTCTACCTTGAAAATATTAACAGTTCTTGTCTGTCCATAATAATCAAGGCAGCAACAACTTTATAATGTATACCCCAGGGAGTTTCAAAGGAGGAGATGATCATCAGGTGAATAAATGCAGGTTGTTAGTTTGATGCATGGTGTAAGTGGTATGAATATTTATATTTATGAAGTGGCTATTTTTGTTTTTAATCAGATGTATCCCAGATTATAAGACAAGGGAATAGTTTTGCTATGACCTGATGTGTTGTAATAGAAATGAAGATGTAATTTGTTTTCTATTTTACAGTCTGTAACATTGGCTAAAAATGTATGGCAGTGATAGTCAATTCAGTGGCAAGAGCCATGTCAATGGAACAAAGACCTTTTGGCTATCTGTGGCAATGCATATCTATACAGCACTGCACTGTTGAAAATTGTGTGCAAATAGAGGATGATAGCAATGTGAAAGATGTGTGTATAGGAAGGGCACAAAGTTATTTGATTCTTTTTCCATAGTGAAGTCTATTTTTGGAAGCTGGCTATTTAAATGCAATGAAGATGTAACATAATCTGGGACATAGTTAACAAACACATCAAAGTAATACAGTTAGCTAGCAGGTTGATAAATGTGACTGGATGTTCCTCATACATTTATATATGTATATCTCAAACTAGTATATTTTAAGCATTAGTTATATAACTGAAAGGAGACATCCACACAGCCTTTTAAGGAATGCCAAGAAGTGACTGAGATTTCTAACATAATGCACAAACCATACCTTATCATAGTGAATTCCATTGGTATTCACTACGATATCATTTTCATAATAACCTTAATAGATCTACCTAGTTACTGAAAAAATTAAAGATAGCATGGCAAATTGAGATATAACTCACCAAATTATATTCTGGATTGGCTAAAACCAAAAGATGATGATAATACAACAAGATGAAATGCACTGCCAGCTGGGGTGCCACCTGCTTAAAAAAGGCCCCTGCTGTTTACATAAAAGACTCAGAATAAACACAGCGAAAAGTCAGATACTGAAACAAATAACTCAATATCTGTAGAATTCAGATATGCATTATCAAAATTCCACTTCTTTTCAATGGAAAAGACAAAGTGGAATCGGCAGAATCACTAGGGAAGTACCATAACAACATAATCTGTGTTATCAAAACAAAGAAGAAAGAAGAACAAAAACAGGTCAGATTCTTCTAATTAACTTTAGATATCATATTCAGAAAATAATGTTCAAGGAAAGGAAGTAGTAGTTAATAGTCGACAACACACACATATAAATATACATGTGTGTGTGTGTGTGTGTGTGTGTGTGTGTGTGTGTGTGCGCGCGCGCGTGTGTACATGAAGATGATCTTGAATGACAAGCAGTATCGAATACAATATTCAATGGAGAACTGGACAATGCGACTTATTTATGCCTGTTCCCACAAAAAAATTTTCTAAGGAAGAAGTGGAATTTTTCAAGTCATTAAAGAAGGAAGCTGACAAAGTAAAAGTTGGCCCTTGTAGAAGATCTAAATAAGAGAGTAGGAAGTGAATACCAGACATATAAAAATGTTTAGGAAAAATATGAAAAAAAAGAGTATAACTAATAATAATATTACATAGCTGCTAGATTTGTTCAGGGCATGGACATCATTACGAATACCATATTTGAACACAGAAATGTGCACAACTTCACATGGAGGAAACACACAAGAAATAAAAAGCATCATTGCTGTGCCATTGTTGATAGTGATCTTCATGCTGGTTCAGGACAGGATATAGAGGGAATTGGAAATAAAAGTGATCACCATGTAGTTTTAATGAGAATAAAAATGAATTTCACACTGAAAAAAAAAAAAAAAGTGTGTACAAAAGTTTTAAAGCGAATCAAGTGGCTTTCAGAGATTAATTGCAAATCCGACTACACAAAAATTATTCGAGAAAAAAATTCTCAAGTTGAAAACAAGAATCAAACCTTGGAAATTCAGTGAGAAACTATGAAAAAAAAAAAATCATTGATTTATTCGGCCAGAGTTCATGTGCAAAGTAAGTAAAGTAAGATCTTGATCTTCCAGAGGAAGACAAAGATCTACTTGGATTGATGCAGTTATATGATTTTGAAAGAGTAAAATATATGATCAGTTAATACTAGAGTCCTGACAAACAACAGACTAATTTGGAAGAAAAATTATAAATAGAAAGTTAGTAACAATGTTTTTCATGTATGATCTATATACCACTGATGGCTGCATATCAGGAATTTGGTAAAAATATAGCAACTTCACACATCTACTACAAACTGGAAGATCTGCAAGCATCAATCCTGAAGAACATAAGAAATACATCCACCACAATTATAGTCCAATCAGGTCTAGCTGATTATAGTATGGTTGGATGCTCTAAAAGGATTCAAATGGAGGAAAAATGCTATGCTTCATCATAGTAAGTACAAACATGGCTTTTCAGAATTAGCTGGATCTTAAAAACTAACCTAACCTCAATAAATATGGTTGGGTGAAACTGTAATTATCAGGCCCAACAACCAAAGCTGCATACCAATGCCCATAAAGGATACCTCTCCAGAACTTAGGCTTTCAGACTAATCACTACCACTTGCTTATGTGCATGTTATAATTCTTAAAACTTGATTATGTCTCTCTCTCTCTCTCTCTCTAAGAAAAAGATATGATATAATGGAGTCATTAAATCATCATCAAATTACTGACATGTACCCTCAAGGGGTGTACAGGATATGATAGTTATTGGAAGTTTTTCCACTTGGATATAATATAAATTAAAGATACCAAGAAATTATATACTTGGTTTAATCTTTTATCCAAGTGTAAGAAAACAAGTTTGTGCCTGAACTATTTTCAGGACTGGGGCAACTTGTATAAAGGAGCTCATGACTCCATATCACTTGCCTTAGTAATCCCACAATGCAAAGCACATCTCCTTGCAGACATGTATAATGCTATGCATTATGGGAAGGGCCACTATCCAGACCAGTTTCAACCTTTATTGAGGTCTCATCAGTGGGAGCCAGGCCCTTCCCATAATGCATAGCATTATACATGTCTACAAGGAGATGTGCTTTGCATTATGGGATACTAAGGCAAGTGATGTGAAGTCGTCAGCTTCTTTATATGAGTTACCCAGGTCGTGAAAATAGTTCAGGCGTAAACTTGTTTGCTTACACTTGGATAAAGGATTAAATCATGTATATAATTTCTTGGTACTTTAATTTATAATATAACCAAGTGGAAAACTTCCAACAACTTTCTCTAATCCAGAGTATTTTAATAATAAGGTACGACACCTTATGGCAACTTGTATATGAACATATGATTTCTGCACTACTTCAACATTATATCTGCAGTCTCTAGTCTTTGGTCGAATGTTTACTTCTAACCCAGCTCTAAGATCCATATGTTAAAATTGGTTTGAACAGTCTTGTATACAGCTAATTTAGTGTTTTGACTAATTTCTCTCTTATTCCATATAAATTTATTCAGTTGACTTCTCACTATACCAGCTTTGTTGATTCTGTTGTCTAGTTGTCTATTTCCATATTTAATTTACCATCTTCACAAAAAATCATGCCCAAGTAGATGAAATGTTTTACTTGTTCTATAGGTTCTCCATTCACAATGCACTTAATATTTTCAGTGCTTCTACCTATTTTCATTCTCTTTGTCTTGTTATTGTGACCTTCATACCATATCTATTACAATAGTTATTTAATTTAGTCAGGGAATCTTACAGACTTGTAGCGGATTATTTAGAAGTATAACATCATCCGCATAAAGCAAAGAGCTGACATTAACATCTCCAATTTTGATATCAGGTTTAATACCACTTTCCTTCATAATGTGATCCATATAGATAATGAATAACAGAGGGGATAAAGTACATCCTTGTCTAACACCAGATTTAACATTAAACCACCTTCCTGTACTTCCTTCAATTCTAACTGCTGACTTACAACTTAAATAAAGACTAAGTATTACTTGATATAATGCCTCATTGACACCATATAACTGTAGCATTTCGAATAGCTTCTCTCTTGGCACCTTGTCATATGCCTTTTTCAGATCTACAAAACTTAAATACAGTCCTTAACTTAAATATATTCCCATGATTTCTCAACTATCTGTCGTAAAGTGAAAATCTGATCCTGACAGCCTCTATTTGGCCTGAATCCAGCTTGTTCTTCACCAAGCTTCCCTTCCACAATCCTTCTCAACCATTTCTCAAGTATACTTGTAATTGGGCAGGGAAACTAATATTGAAAAGGTTGAGTGTAAGAGAGAGAAACTTTAATAGCAGTGATTGTATATTTATTGATCCTTATTCGCAGAATAAATTACAGATGAGAGGGGATAAAAATCGGCATGGGATTACTGAAATTAGTGACTTGTATATCAGTTCTAAAGCAGCTACAAGAACTAGAGGGAATTTGCAATTTTTGTATACCAATGCAGGAAGCATTCGAAATAAGAGAGAAGAATTTTTGGCATTAGTCAGTGCAATCTCACCAAAAGTTGTAGGCATTAGTGAAACTTGGCTGTAAGCAGAAGATGTAGTCACTGGAATTGAATGTGATGGGTACAGTATTTTCAGGGAAGATAGAGAAGATAGAACAGGGGGAGGAGTACTGTTAATGATAGCTGATGTGTTGCAGCTAAAGAGAGTAGTATATCAAGATGATAGACATGTGAATGGGGGTTCATTTGAGGCGGTCTGGTGTGAAATAGTGACCAATGCAACCAAATATACAGTTGGATGCTGCTATAGGCCAGGGGGTACAGGGGGAGATATTGAATTCATGCATCAGCAAATTAGTGCAATGAGTGCAGGTTTAGTGATTATTATGGGGGATTTTAATTATGGTGATATCAGTTGGAAGGAGGAAATATCTCATAGCAAAAAATGAAATGGAGTTCATACATCTTCTACGAGATAATTACTTGAAACAGTACATAACTGAAGGGACACATGGTGTGAGAGTGTTGGACCTGGTTATTGGTTCAGAGGATATATGCATAAGTAAGGTGTCCTCGTTACCTCCAATTGGTGAAGGCGATCATGTGGTATTGACTTGGGAGGTTGCAAAATCTGTGGATTTTTCTGCTAAGAATGGGGGGGTATACATGGAACTACAGGTTAGGCAATTATAACAAGCTTTGGAGTGAGCTTGCAGCCATCCCATGGCAGAACATATTGCAGGGGAAAGATGTTAGCAGTGCATGGGATAAAATCAGCGGGTATCTGAGGAAAGCATTATCGGATTGTGTCCCCATGGTCAGGAAGACAAACAAAGCAGGCGTTAGATGGATGAGAAGTAGTATCAAGCTTGATCTGCAAAAAAAAGAAAATGTTATGGAGAATGTACAAGGAGAAATGCGATCAGTACACTCAAGCTAGGAAGGTTACCAGCATAGTAAGAAAAGCTAAATCTGGGTATGAGAAGACCTTAGCCAATGAGATCAAGGGTAATTCCAAAGAGTTCTTCCGCTATGTAGCAAGTAAAAGGAAGAATGACTTTGGAAGGACAACTTTAGTGTGTGCTGATGGTATTGAGGTGACAAAATCAGATGTAATAGTCGAGTTACTGGGTGATCACTTTTCAAAAGTCTATCACCCAAGTGAGGATATCTCTGTACCTGTAGCAACAACTAATGTGAAAATTGAAGCTAAGAAATCAGAGGTATTTAATATATTGCAAATTTAAATGCAAACACTGCTGTAGGTTTAGATGGAATATCAGCTTGGGTGTTGCGTGAATGTGTAAAGGAATTGTCAACCCCTCTTACTTGGATTTTGCTAAGGCTTTTGTACCCCATGGAACACTGTTACACAAATTTGAGCAGATGGGAATGGATACTAAATTCGTGATATGGATAGGAGAATGGCTCAGGGAGAGATACCATAAGGTGGTGTATGGAGGAGCCAAGTCCAGGATGAGGCAGATGACCAGTGGTGTGCCTCACGGCATTGTGCATGGGTTATTGTTGTTTAATTTGTATATAAATGATATAGGAAATGGCTTAAAGGGAGATATTCAGTTGTTTGCTGATGATGCAAAGTTGGGTAGAGCAATAAAAAATCAAGCTGATGTTGAAAGTTTGCAGGATGATTTAAATAAGCTGGTAGAATGGGCAAAAGGTAATGGATGTCAGTTCAATGTGGAAAAGTGTAAAATCATGCATTTGGGGATTAAAAGATTACCAGCTGTGTACTACATTGATAGACCAGTACTCCAAGAGATTGATGAGGCTAGGGACTTAGGGGTGTTGGTAGATAGGGAGATGAAGTTCAGGACACACACACTGCTAAGGTGTCCAAGATTGCACATAGGATTACTTGGATGTTGAGGAACACACTGACATCCAGAGATAAAGAGGTTATTATTCCCCTTTATAAAGCGTTGATACTTCCACATTTGGATTACTGTGCTCAGGTCTGGTCACCTGGACTCCTTGGAGATGAGGAGGCTGTGGAGAGGGTTCAGAGAAGAGTGATCAAGTTGGTGAGTGATTTAAAAAATGCTCCCTACATTGATAGATTGAGAGCTTGTGGATTGCAGAGGTTGGTTGATAGGCAGAGAAGAGGGGATATGATAGAAACATTTAAATTACTGAAAGGTTTTTATAGGATTGATGCAGGGGGAAATGTTTCAGCTGTGTGATAGTGATGAAAGAACAAGAGGTCATCCCTGGAAATTAAAGAAGAGTGTGGTCAACAAGGGTGTGAGAACAAGGTTTTTTGCCTGAAGGGTGGTGAATGAGTGGAATTTATTGCCTGACTTAGTTGTGAGCTCTTCGTCTGTAAATGAATTCAAGAAAAGATATGACAAATATTGTTTTGCTAGTTTGAGTCTCCCGCAATGAGTTTACTGACTCCATGGAGATACCCGTAATAATAAATAATAATATCTTACCAGGAACTCTCGGTAGAGAAATACCTCTGTAATTCTCACACTCAGTTTGGGTACTATGAGAGCTGTATTTCAATTCTGAAATTCGTCCCTCTGTCCAGGCCTTCTGAACTGTACAGTGCAGTCACTGTAAGACTTTTATACCTCCATTCTTGAGCATTTCTGGTCGAATATCATCTACTCAGCTGCCTTTCCACATTTCAGGCTTCTGATGGCTTTTTCTACTTCAAGTATGTATATGTATTCCTGATTGCATGCCTGGTCAGTGTTTTTTACCACTGGGCTGTCACTGATTGTTTCATTTAGTAATTTTTCGAAGTAATGTCATCATTACATTAAGTCAAAAATGAGCTTCAATTAGAAATACACAAATGTGTATTTGAAACCAGCAAAAACAGCAAATTTAGAAATTACATATCTTTACTATTCAAATCATCTTTCAGCATTTCATCTATAAATTCTTTAAATTATCATGTTTCACTGAAAATTACTCTTTTTTTTTTTTTATTCCTCCTACTTCAATTTCTCTGTTCCATTGCATTTATTTGCTCTTGACATCCCTAAAAAGCTATTACTAAACCTATACAACTACCATACAACAAATTATTACTTTGCTTGACAACATATTTCAGCTCTCCTTGCATTTTCATGACAACAATTCCTTTCAGAGTTATACTTCTTTTATACTGCAAAAATTTTATTTCATTTCAAAAATTTCATTCTTTCATCATTCATTTTCTCTACCTCAAGTAGAATTTCAAGTGCATCTCTATGTTCATTGCTTTCCAAAAAATCACCTGTACCTGCAATTTCTTCTTCTCTTTCTCTCTTAATCTTAACTACCTTATTAGTTTCATATCTTTCTCATAACAAATACACATTTATTACTATTATTCACCATTTTTAACCACATTACAGGATACGACTTTTTTTTTTACATAAATAAAAAAAAAAATGAGATGTGAAGGGTCGATCAAAATTACATTCAAAATGTTTCATAAAATTGTTGGATATGAAGCATGAAATGATTGATATATTTCATCCATAACAGATGGATGAGTGGCAAATAATGACACACACACAAGAAATGGCCAATTAGCATCCTATGGGCCAGATCTATATAATCTCATCAAACCTGCAAAAAAGTTAATCCACATTGCTTTCTAATATTTCTAATATAAACATAAAGGAGAAATGATTCTAATTTCTCCTTTATGTTTATTAAATTTTCTAGAAAGAATGGAAGGCATTAACTTAGAAATTGACACTTCACTGCATATGAAACTAAAAGTATTAGTTTCTGTTCGAGCGAGAGTGTGTGTGTGTGTGTGCGAACGCGTGCGTGTGTAAAATCTTAGTACATTAAAGCAAAGAAGAATGACAGAAAAAAAAGTGGCATTCATTACCTTCACACAAAGATGGAAGAAAGACTCCTTCATGTCTTCAGAAAACATATCCTTTGAAGCATCAATAAGAAAAATTAGAGCATCTCTTCCATATGTAAAAGACTGTAAGATTAAACAAAAAGTTAAAACATTAACTCATATTTAAACTTAAATCCATGTGAAGTACGAGGTAATAGTAACTGGTTACTTCAAATTATGATAATGCTTAATAATTATTAAATATGCATCCTTTTATTATTTTATTGTTAACAGTGTTGAAAACCACATACTAAGGTTTTCGACACTGTTAGAATTACTTGAAATGCAACAATAATAAATTACCTATTCAATCAAAATAGTATGGTGCACTCCTACATTTCACAAGAGTTGTGAAATGCAGGAGGTACACATTTTCATCACAATCTCATTGTTCTTTTAAACAATTATAATAGGGATCATTCTGAAAGAGAATTTCAATCTACATCAAACATAATTCAGTAATATTTCAGGGTTTTATTTAATCATTTAAGTGTCTGCAAAACTACCAATGTGCCCAAAATATTGACGTGACAGCTCACTCCCCAGAGTGAGCTATCACATGTCAAATAACATTTCTGGCAAATTGAAGGTAGAGCCACCATGGGTAGTCCTTTTCCTTCAACACTTTCTGACTACTTCATGGAGAGATTTTAACAATGCTTATTTGACAATATCCCTCCTAAACCATCCTTATGGTAGCGGTATCATCAGATTGCCTTTCTTCTTCAGACAGTAATCTTCACTTTCTCTGATTTCTGAGAGAAAACCATACCAGAATTTACATTCATGCTCTTTCTCATCATCATCATTCCAAAAATCTAACACTATTAAGATCCTGCTACATCGAGTGAACTTGACGCACCAAAATTTTAATGGTAATGTTCTACTAAACCATTGCTGTCTTGAGGAATAAATTATTTCAGGTCCACCTTCTTTGCTAATGGCTTCAACAAGCCCTATCAACAAAATCATTAATAGCTATAGAGTTTCCTTGTCATCTATCTCCCAAAAGGTGGTCCATCATGTTAAAGGTCCTCTGAAGGAATAGCTAAACTGCTTAGAGTAGTTGTCCACATGTGTCCTTTCACCCTATTAACAAGCTTTAGATTTCTGCTTTTCTTAGGCTCTGCAAAAAATAAAAAAAGAAGTTACAACCACCATGGAATCTATCAAATCTATCAAATTCTGTGACAGGGCAAGTTATCACATTTCGGCCAAACTAGCAGATCACTGGCTATTCATTGTGATGACCACCTCAATTACATGAAATTTCATAAGCCAGAACAGTCGAGACTCAGAGAACATGCTACCTCTAACAAACATCGAGTCCTTTGGGAGATGATTAAAGTCCTTCAATAAAGGTAATTAATATCTTATACAAAGAAATTTATGAAACCTTGTTCCACTGTCCAAATCTGAATAGAAATGATGGCCCGAAATGATCACTATTGTGAGAAATAGTTCTCCACGTGTTCCATACTAAATACTTTTTTAGAAAATTAATTCATACTTTGTCTCTTGTTGAAATTTGTACGGTTAAGTCCTTAATGTATTTTGTACTGTGCCACTACATCATGCACATGTAGCTCACATGTTCTCATTGTTGAACCTTCTGTTTCTCTTCTACTTGTTTAATTTGAAAGTCATACTGAAGATAGAATTTTTGCTCTATGTTAAATAAAGACTTACGTAAGTAAATAAATCCTTAGCCGTTATTTATTTAATATTCTATAGTGAAAAAAATGAAGACATGAAAATGGTGGGTTTTATGGCATGCATAACATCCGGCCACATGCAACAATTCTTACACCAGTAAATGATAGACTGACATATCTACATTTCTGGTCATCTGTTTGATGCTGTATTTGTTAACAGTGATGCATCAACTGAAAATAAAGATGATGATACCAAAGGTGCATTTTATGAAGAGCTAGAAAGGGGATATGATTCTTTACTTGGGTATTATATAAAATTAGTTATGGGTGACTTTAACACTAAAATAACAAATGAAGCAAGACAGAGACCAATAATTGGTCCAGGTAGTCTATATGACAATGATAATGACAATGAGATTAGAACTATTATGTTTGCACATCCTCCAGAAGGCTTACAGTTAGTAGCACATACTTTCCCAGAAGAAATATCCAAAAACAAACTTCAGTTCTCCTAAGAGGGAACACTAAACAATCAAACACCACATGATAATCAAAAGCACAAGACATATAAGAAACAAAATGTCCATACTTCCAGAGTAGCTGATGTAGATACTGATCATTACCTGATAATAGCAGGAAATATGCAAAGAGCAGAATTCAAGCTGTCTGTCAAATAGAGAAATGGTTTTTTTTTTTTTTTTTTTTTTTTTTTTTTTTTTTTTTTGTGCCCATACACAAGAGGTTGGTTGATCAACCTATAGTACATTAGTACCGTGTATAGGTAGTCGGTTGGGAAAGGAGGAACTTATTTACATTTGATTTAAATGACTTTAAATGTATTCCTTGGGAAACACAGCAACAATAGAATACAATAAGAAATTATTTATATGCTTTATAGACCTGGAAAAAGCATTTGACAGAATATTAATTCAAGACATAATAGAAATATTGCAGAGAAGAAAAGTAGCAGAAAACAATACAAATAATTAAAGAAATATATGATAATAATAGCTGTATAATAAAAACACAAGGAAAAATAAGTAAAGAGATACAAATTAGCAATGGCATTAGACAAGGAGACTCTTTAAGTCCAACAATATTCAATATAATAATGGATGAAATAATACAAAAGTTAATAAAATACAAAATACAGGAGTAAAAATAAACAACAGAATAATAAGAACTATATGTTATGCAGATGATGTAATATTAATTGCAGAAAATGAAACTCAGCTACAAATAGCTCAGCTACATACACTTAATAAAGCATATAATATGAAGATATCAAAAACTAAAACAAAATGTATGACAATATCACAAAAACCACAAAGATGCATAGAATTCGAAGGTACTATATTATTGAACAAATAAAAAAAAAAAAACTATTTAGGTATACAACTGAACTGGGAAGGAAGGCCACATCTAGAAGTCAGAGAACAAGTTGCAAAAGCTGCAAGAATATCAGGATGCTTGAACAAAACAATATGGAAAAATAAACATCTTAGAGTAGAGATAAAAACCAGAATTTATAAAGCAGTAATCAGACCTATTATGACATATAATGCAGAAATAAGATCAGACTAGGAAAACAAACAAGATCACACTAGGAAAACAAGACAATGTTAAACACAGGTAAAATGAATATATTAAGAAAAATAGTAAACAAAACTAAATTAGATAAAATAAAAAATACAGATATAAGAAAACAGTGTGAAATACATGCAATAAACAATTGGGTAGCAAACCGAAGAATAAAATGAGTTGAACACGTGGAAAGAAGAAGTGAAGATAGAATAATAAAACAAGTCTATAGTTGGAAACCAAAGAATAAGAGAAGAATAGGAAGAACTAAAAAAAGATTAAAAGATTATTACCGATATAAGAGTCAACAGGCTTCACTTCGGCGAAGTAAAATTATTCAAAATTAAGTGGATATTGAATACCACATTATTTCTTAGCCGAATAAGAAACTCAAAGATGGGAAATCAAATCTAAGAGTTCATGCCAAATATAGAAAACTATATATAAAGATCAGCGAGTCCAAGCGTAAGCCAACACCTGGTAGTGCAATGCTAGGGCGATTCGTAGTAAAGGTGGAAACCGGTCTGGGTAGTGACCTCCTTTCATAATGTAGAACAGTAATACATCTCCTAGGAGTTGTGTTTTACATTATGGGAAAATACTAAGAATAGTGATCAGAGCTTACTCCAACTTTACTATGAGTCACCCTAGCATTGCACTACCACCTGTTGGGTTACGCTTGGACTCGCCGATCTTTATACATAGTTTTCTATATTCGGCATGAAACTCTTAGATTAGATTTCCTATCTTTGAGTTTCTTATTCGGGTAAGAAATAATGTGGTATTCAATATCCACTTAATTTTGAATAAGATTAAAAGATACTATTAAAGAAGATGAAGTCTTGGTCGCAAAAAATACATCTAATGAGTATAGAAGAAGAAGGGAAACACAACGGGGAGATTGTTCCATGGTGCAAGTTGCAGGGATGAAAGAAGAGGAAAAGAAACTTGTTCTGTTTGTTTCTAGGTGTACTGTGAAGGATGTTGAGAAGCAGCTGCACGTGTTCCAACGAGCTTAGGACTGAGTGCAGGAATTACTGATGTTATTTCAGATAAGAATTCCCATGGAAATAGTTGTAGAATATACATATTGCAGAAACCAAACATCTGTGCGAAAGTGGGAGGAGTGAGTTGGTAAGAGATGAGTCATTAATAAGTTTGATTGCTCTCTTCTGTATTGAGTCAAACATTTTGAGGATGTTTTTAGGACTCCACCGCATATCGAATATTGCTCCCACATATGCTCCCCATATGTGGAAGCAGTATTCAATAGCTGGACAGATTTGTGATTTGTACAATGTTAACAGCTGTTCAGGAGTGAAGTAATGTCTTGAGTGAAAGAGAAATCCTAGTTTTTTTTGAAGCTGAGGATGTAATGGTTGTGATGTCTTTATGTCAGGAAAGGTTTGATGTGAGGGTAATTCCAAGAAGAGAAATCTCAAACTGTCTAGAAATTTGGGTGTCATCAAAAAAGAATACTGGGAAAAAATGGTTCTTTTTATGGGAAATAGGATAGAACTGGGTAGTGTTAATATGTTAACACCATGTTAACAGAAATAGAAATATTAATCAATATCATATTGAAAAGTGTGAGGATGTAAGCATATGAAGACAACATGCAAAAAAGATAGAGTAAGAAATACAATATTCATTTCCTCCTATAACAGAGAAACATAGAAAACAAATCAACTCAGTAAATCTCTCTATTATATAGTGAAACCTGTGGAGTATTCATAACTAAAAATTCACACGTATACCACAGTACTTAAATTTTAATAGATATTTCGTCTTAAGTATTTAAGACATCATCAGTACAGTTATTACAAACAATACTAAGAATTACAGAGGAACAGTTAGTGCACATGCTTACATTGGAATCCCTCTATGCATACAGTAGCGTGTTTAAGGACCCGACCCCCCAAAACAAAAAAATATAAAAAATTTTGGCTGTAATTAAAATTAAATTAAAATATATCTGATAAATTTATTTTATACAATTGAGGATAATAATTTCCCAGACTTTTGGGACAGTGAGACAGTCATTATGGTTCAGATTGGATCTGTGACGTAAGGCTTCAGCACTTTCTTTATATAAACGCTCATGTTATATAAGGATCTATGTAGCAGCTTGGTGTTTTTCCATTGGATCCTATGGTTAGGGTTTTCAACTCCATGTTGTGCGAGGCCAAATTTGTGTAGTTTGATAAGATAGATGTGGTCTTGATATTCAGAGATGCGTTCACTTATAGATCTTCCTGTTTGTCCGTATTAGGACATCCTACAAGAACACAGAACTTTGTATATGCCAGGTAGCAACCTAGGTGAGAGTGTCTTTTCGAGAAGGTAGCAAATTGTGGATCTGGTTGATTGGTTTATAGTAGCGGCGAGTTTGTATTTTTTTAATCTAGATAAAAATTTAGATTAGATAAATCAAGAAAAATATACCAAATTACCGGCTGACAAATGGGTTGTAAATTTATCTGGCCATCTGTTAACAGAAGAAAAATTGAACGTATTAGCATAGTGTCATAAGTTTGCCATTTCGCATAAACATATTCTGTATCTATATTTCACACACAACATTAAATGGAACACCAGCCATCTGCCAAATATTGAAGCCTATAGACTGCGTTTCAAAATAGACAAAGTAACAGCAATGGGCTCTCCCTTATCACCTAACTTAGCCAACATTTTTCTTGAACATCTAGAAGATAAAATTTTTGCTCTTGCACCAAAACCAAAAAATATGGATATGATATGTTGATGATGTCTTTGCAGTGTGGAGTCACTCTGAACAAGAACTAAACTCATTGTTAGATAAGATCAACTTTCATTCTAGCATCAAATTCACACTAGAAAAAGAATCATCACAAGGTATCTCCTTTATTGATATACACATCCAACGAAAATAAGATGGTTCCATTTCCACTTCTATTGCAAACCAACTTTTTCAGGTCATTACATCCACAATTCATCGGCTCACCATCCATCTCAAAAATATGGTATCGTTGGTATCCAGAGCACACACATTTTGTTCATTTGAAGAATCTTTAAAACAAGAATTGGAAATTATTAAAGATACAGCCTTATTAAATGGATACAATCCAAAAACAACTCAAAAATTTATCAGCCACTTCCCTACATATCAACCCAGACAACAAATCAATCAGATCCACAATTTGCTACCTTCTCCAAAAGACAAACTCTCACATATGATGCTACATGCCGTATACGAAGTTCCATGTTCTTGTAAGATGTCCTACCATGGACAAACAGGATGATCTATAAGTAAACACATCTCTGAACATCAAGACTACATCCGTCTTATCAAACCACACAAATCTTTTCCATAGGATCCAATGGAAAAACACCAAGCTGCTACATAGATCCTTATATAAACATGAGCATTTATATAAAGAAAGTGATGAAGCCTTATGTCACAGGCCCAATCTGAACTGCAATGACTGTCTCACTATCCCAAAAGTCTGGGAAATTATTATCCTCAATTGTATAAAATAAATTTATCAGATATATTTTAATTTAATTTTAATTACAGCTGAATTTTTTTTGGGGGGGGGGAGATCCTTAAATATAATTCCTAATATTGTTTGTAATAACTGTACTGATGTCTTAAGATACTTAAGACAAAATATCTACATAATTATTAAAATTTAATTACTGTGGTATATGTGTGAATTTTTAGTTAACTCAGTAAATGCACATGAGATTAGGTTAAAAATGCTACAGGACCCAACACCATAAAATAGTGAAATATACAGGAGCTGCAGAAATTTAAGTAGAATATTGCATCGAGAAAAAAGGCTGGCAGAGAAAAAATTAATTGAAGAACTGAAAATAATGCAAACAACTCAAAAAGACTCAAAGAGATTCAAAGTTCTTCAGATGTAGAGGAAATACTTCAGAGGATACAAACCACAAACTCTAATACTAATCTTTAAAGGTACCTGCGGCATGACTATAAACAACAAATTACATGATAAGCGTAATAATCAACTTTAATGAAATTATTATTACATGACACCTCCAGGGAGTCCAAAGACTCATCGAGGGAGGGCACCTTCTTTACAACTCTCTGTCTCAATCAACTACACCAACGCCATCTACCACCCACCACCACTTCCACAGACAATCACAAACATCCATGACCATGGCAGGATTCGAACCCGCAGCCTTTTGGCTGGAGAGAGGATACGCTAACCAGCCAACCAGGCTGTCTGAAAATAACAATACATCAGTGCATAGAAAAAAGAAAATAAAAGAAACAGGAATACAAGATACATACAATAATTGGTGGTTTACCAATTAAAAACTCTGTTCTGTAGAAAAAAAAATTAATGAACATCAGTATTATATTGAATACATGAAACCGCAAAAGTCTGGTCTGGCACAACATAGTATTGACACTAAACACAGTATCTGGTGGAATGAAGCTCATCTTCTCCATAGAAGCAGTTTTCAATATGAATGCCTTTTCAAAGAAAGATGCAAAGCCCTTTTACATTAGCCAAATATGAATCTGAATTGTCTTTCTCTCCCAAAAGTTTTGGAGATTCTCATTTTATGTAACCATCAAAAATAGTTTTAATAATATTATTTTCTAATATATTAATTTCTAGAATGCGGCAACAATTTTTAATTGGTAAACCACCGATTGTTGTATGTATATTATTATTATTATTATTATTATTGTTCTGGGAAACTCCAAGGAGTCGACAGACTCATCGAGGGAGGCCCTAACATCATGTCAAGAACAACTATTCAACATTCACACAGTATCTATCATACCTTGCCTTGAACTCATTCACAGTCGTAGCACCCACAACAGACTCTGGAAGCTTATTCCACTCATTTACCACTCTCCAAGTAAAGAACCTAGCTCTAACACCCTTGTCAACCACGCTCTTGCCCAGCTTCCATGCATGGCCCCTAGTCCTCCCACCACCAGTCATATTTTCAAAAATATCTTCTGGATCAATCTTATAAAAACCCTTCAGTAATTTGAATGTCTCAATCATATCACCCCTCCTTCGCCTATCGTCCAATTTCTGCAACCCACAAATCTTCAACCTATTCTCATAAGGTTCATTCCACAGACCTGCTATCATCTTGGTCACTCGTCTCTGGACCCTCTCCACTTCCTCCCCATCACGAAGAAACCCTGGTGCCCATAGCTGGGCACAGAAGTCCAGATGGGGTCTTATCAAGGCTCGATACAGAGGAACAACAACTTGTTCGTCTCTGCATGCTAAAGTATTTTTCAGAAGCCAAGTGATTTGGTGAGCTGTTTTAGTTACTTTTGCAATGTGCCCCCTAAACTTCAACTCCCTATCCACCAACACTCCCAAATCCCTGGTCTCATCAATCTCCTGGAGTATGATTCCACCAATGCGATATACTGCTGCTATTCTTTTCACCCCAAAGTGCATAACCTTACACTTTGCCACATTAAATTGACATCCATTTTTCCTAGCCCAGTCCTCCAAACTATCCAAATCATCCTGTAAAATTTTGACATCTTGTGCACTCACAATTGCTCTACCCAACTTTGCATCATCAACAAACAAGTGAACACTTCCTCTCAGATCCTTTCCAATATCATTGATGAACAAATTGAAAAGCAGTGGTCCAAGAACAGAGCCCTGTGGCACTCCACTAGTCACAAGACGTCTTTTAGACTCCACTCCTGAATAAACCACTCTTTGATATCTCTCCTTCAACCACCCTCTTATCCATCTCACCAACCCTATATCTATACCCATCTGCTCCAGTTTACTGATTAGGGTTCCATGTGGTATCCTATCAAAGGCCTTGGCAAGGTCCAGTAGTATCACTGTAAACCCATTACCCCTATCCAGTTCAGCCGTCACTGTGTTATAAAACGTGAGCAAGTTACTGAGGCATGATCTACCCTTCACAAAACCATGTTGTCCCCCATACAATATCCCATTTTCATCTATCCAATCCTGTATTCTTTTCTTGACTAATTTCTCTAAGACCTTGACAATGATTCCTGATATGCTAATCGGTCGGTAATTTACAACAGCAGTCTTGGAACCACCTTTATGCAGTGGAACTATTTTCCCCTCTTTCCACCTGCTCGGGAGTGGGTGGAAAGAGGGGAAATGGATAAGAGGGAGTCTAAAAGACGTCTTGTGACTAGTGGAGTGCCACAGGGCTCTGTTCTTGGACCGCTGCTTTTCAATTTGTTCATCAATATTGTATCTGTTTCTTTTCGTTTGCCTGTTTCTATGCACTGATGACATACTGTTATTTCAATTACAAAATATCTGTACTTTCATTAAAGTTAATTACTGTGGTTATCGTGTAATTTGATGTTTAAAACCTAATACTGACAACCAAAGAAAACTTGAGGTGAATGAATAGAAGAAAATGTCGCAGAATCATCTCTAACTGAAGCTGATAATGTTACTAAAACACTATAAGAAGGCAGCTAGCAAAAATAAATTGCAGCAGATAACTTTTACTAGATTAATACCATTAAAAACTGAAATTTATAAGCCTATTCAAGCTAATATGACAAAAAGAAGAAATTCCAGTGCATTGGAATAAAACCATATTATGATCTATTTTTTAAAAAGAAGATTCAATGAATACCAATAACTATAGAAGTATCTCTCTTCCTTGGATACTTGCTTCAAGATACTATCTACGAATTTTTCCAATTCACACTGAATTGAAAAAAAAAAGAAAGAATGTATAGTGGATTCTGATTAATTGGGCCACATTGGAAATAACATAATTTAGCTGAATTAAGTAGGTGGCCCAATTAAACAAAATTATACATCAAGAGTTTCAAAAGTGTATGTGCATAAGACAAAATGCAACTTTAGATAAGTTTTTTCATTTATTGCATAGCAAAATTACTAACTTAAAGATAAACTTAAACAACTGGCTTTAATTAAAGTAAAATATTTGCTATAAAAATAATTTTCATTTATATACATATTAAGCATGCATGCAATTCTTAGCAGTTAATGACCTAGGAATTGATTGAACATAGCATGTCAGATTTTTTTTAAACATTTTTTTAATTGACTGTAATTAAACAAAATCAGTGCAAGTATTTAGAGCAGATATAGCATTGCCTTCCTGCATGAAACAGATTTGTAATCCAGTAATAAATTTCTAGCATCCAGAGTGGGCATTCATTCAAGCTTGAGAGAATCATCCTCATCACTTGCTTGATCTTCTAATGTTCTCTGATATTTTGCTTCAATTTCCTCCTCAAAGTCTTCATTTTCATTATTGTATCGAAGAAGGGTTAAGGGATGCAAAAACTTCATAGTTTCTGATGTGGTTCGTATCTAATGGTTCATCATTTTCACTATTGGCCAGGTTGGCATATCGATGATTAAATTGCTTAAAACCACAGTGAGCAAAACAGTTTTGAATTACTCCTTGCCAACTATTGGTCATAAACTGTATTGCCTGTAAAGTATCAACTTTTGAGCTGACCTCCTTAGCATCTGTCAAGAACCAGTAAAATATTTCTTGATTTCTGTTGGAATTCTATGTACCAACTCATAAGCCAATTCTTAAAAATTTCAGTTCATCCATGTACTTTTGTTTGCATTTTAATTCCTTTAAAGGATTGAGGCCTGTCTCTTATTCCAATAACCAACAGCTTTCATTTATCAGTTTCCAACATATTGGAACAGCATAATACTGTTACCAATTCATTGCTTTCACTTATCCAAAGGGTGTAGCATATTTTAAAAACACAGGAAACCATCCAATGTGACACAATAAAATAGTCCTGGTTCATCAGCATTGCAGATGTCATCAACACTAAATTTCTGAAGCACAATTCTTGTAGAAAGGCTTATATGCTGGTTAAACATAATAACTAAATACTTAAGGAATTGACAGCGTACACTAGAAATAAAAATCAAATCAACTTTAATATATACTTTCCGATATTTCGGCAATGTCACGTTGCCATCTTCATGGGAACTTAAGATAAAGACACATGCACGCAAGTACTACATAACAGCAAATGAGAAATGAAGCGAAGAAGCTACCATTTTTCTAAAGTCCTGATGGTACCCCCTGGCGGGCTATATTAGGTGTTCTTGGCCTTTGGGTTAAAGTTCTTCTGATATATGTTTCCCAAATTTGGGGCAGTCTCATGCATCCAAATTTGTTGAGGTTTGGCATGTTCCTAAGGGCTGAGGCTGATTCCACGAATAGTCTTTCATATTTGAACTTGCTGCAGTGTATTACTGTGGCTTTCTTCTACCTTATTCTGTGGCGAGTATCCAGAGCATGGTCTGCAAGCCCAGAGTGGCTGTACTGTTGAAATCGGATGTAGTCCTTGTGTTCTGAGATTCTGATATTTGCTGTCCTGCCTGTTTGGCCAAAGTAGGACAATTTACGGCCTGCAAGGGACCTGGTATACACCAGGTAGGTCCAGGGGAAGTGGTTGGTCTTTAGTGGAGCAGATAAGGGATGCCAATTTCCTATATGGTCTGCAAAAAGAGGTCAAGTCATGTTTTTTTAGGATTTTGTTGATTTTTTCCCCGAGATGCCGGGAATGGCGATGGATTTAGAGTAATCTTTTTTGTGAAAGGGGGGGGGTTGTGGATAACTGGTTTTAGTATTTTTTAAATTTTTTTTTTGGGGGGGGGGGGTAGCCATTGGCTGAGAAAGTGTTAAGAATGTGATTTAGTTCAGTAGTTAGGGCTTGGTCATTTGAACAGATTAGTTTTACCCTGTTGAATAGTGTCTTAATAACTCCATATTGTTGTGGGAGAGGCGATGTGGGATTGTTGGTGAATGTATCTGCCTGTATGGGTGGGTTTTCTATAAACTGAGAAAACCAAGGTTCCATCAGGTTGGCAAGTGACTAGTGTGTCTAGGAAGGGGAGGCTATTGTTTTTCTCTTTTTCCAGGGTGAACTTGATTCTAAGGTGTTGGTTGTTTGAATGTGTTAAGAAGGAGAGGAGTGTATCCGGACCATGTGGCCAAATAGCAAACACATCATCAACATAGCGAAGCCATATGGTAGGTTTTTGTAGGGGGAGAGTTTAAGGCTTTCTCTTCAAAAGTCTCCATAAAGAAGTTGGCCAAAGGTGGGGAAAGTGGTGAACCCATGGCTGTCCCCTCTATCTGTTTGTAGAATTTTTCCTGGCAAACAAAATAGCCCGAGTTCATTGTGAACTGAAATAGGGCTGAGATATCGGGAGGAAATTTAGCTTGGATTAGTGCTAAGGTTTCTTTGAGGGGGACATTTGTGAATAAGGAGGAGACGTCAAAACTGACTGTTATGCCATTATGTTGGAGTGTAAGGTTTTCTATACTGGCTTTGAAGTGGGCTGAGTTTTTTTGTGTGTGATGGTGTGTTGCCAGTATAGTGTGAGAGCGCTTTGGCTAAATATTTAGCTAGTTTGTAAGTGGGGGAATCAATGCCATCCACTATGGGACATAATGGCACATTTTCTTTATGTATTTTTGGGAGCCCATATATACAGGGGGGGGGGGTTAGAGTTATATGGTTTTAGTCTGTTAGTAATCTCCACAGGCCAAGAAGCGGCCTTCTTAAGGAGCCTATGGAGTTTTCTAATTTGTGAGTCAGTGGGATTGTATTCAATGGGGAGGTAAGTAGCTCGATCTAATAGTAATGCCTTAAGTTTACCTGTGTAGTCATTATGATTGAGTACCACAGTGGCGTTCCTCTTATCTGCTTTGGTGATAACTATTTCTTTGTTTTTCTTCAATTCCTGTAGAGACTTGTATTCACTAATGGATATGTTGGTTTTTGGTGGTTTTGCTTTTGTTATGTTACATTATATCATTGGCAATGTGGTTTGGAAGGTGGCAAATCCCGAGTTCAATCTGGATCATTAATTCCTCTGCCAGTAATTTCCTAGGAGCAATGGCGAAGTTGTGACCAAGTGACAGAGTGTTGAGTGCTTCAGGCTTCAAGATGACTGAAGAAAGGTTAACTACAATGTTGGTTTGTAGTTTTGGTTTGGACGTCAAGTTCTTTTTTAATTTATCAAACTTGTTGATATGTCGACTCCATATCTGTTCGAATTCTTTACACTGTCAATTCCTTAAGTATTTAGTTATCATGAAGCACAATTACATAGTTTTTATAACATTCCATGTGGTAGAGGTTACTGGCTGGTTCCAATTAAGCAATACTGTGTTCCAAATAGATGAAGCAGATTCTTGTTATATTCTTATTTTGTTCTTCCAGATTTGTCCCAATAAAATAGCTACCCAGATTAACTGGTGGACCAATTAACTTGAATCTACGGTACTTTATTTAAGAATTAGAGACTATCTACATGGTTTCTACAAAAATAAGTCAACAACTGATCATATGTTCACACTTCAACAATTGAAGTGTGAACTATAAACAGGTATATGTCAGTATACATGTATATATTAAAATGCACTATGGAATGTAATAAGACTTTATAAAATAACACAAAATCATATAAACACGATACAATTGTGCAAATGCCACACCCTCTGCAAGGTATATTTTCTACAGAAATATTCATCAAGTTTTGAAATAAAATCTGGACTTTGCTAAGGATGCTCTCTCTCTCTCACACACACATCCATCCTGTTCAACTTAGCACTAGAAAGAAGTCATTAAAGACCTAACAATTAAAACATCGGTCTGGCTTATATTGATATCATTATCCATGGAGCCTCTCAGCAAGGATGTTATACAATCTTCATATAATTTAATTAAGGAAATAAACCTATGACAAATAAATCTTTGTCATTCCTAAGACAAAGGAATAAAGGAACTTAATTCCTTTTGTTAGATCGTGAATGAGGCTTGCCTCTGCTAGACAGACCCTCATTCAGGATCTAACAAGAATGGAGCCTAAATGAAGAAAATATCTGTACTGCTGGTGAAAATTGTACTAGAAAGAAATAAGAAAAGGGGTGAAGTGTATCATATAATTGTCTATTAAGTGTATATCCATTCACTCAATGGAGAGGAAACATTGTAAAATATTAATATGTGCGAATTAAAAGGGAAATGTTGACAATCAACCCAAGGACAGATTCTTTGAAACTGTGCATGCCACAGTGATGACCTTGATAAACCCATTGTTGAACCTTACAAGCAAGATTTCGCAAATTCTCTGGGAGGAGCTCTCTCGCGGGTTCGAGATGAAAGTCTTCGATGCGACTGTGACCGTAAACTGCAGGTAAAAAAGGGAGTTGATGGTCAGAAAATCGAGAGAGTGGGAGAAAGAAGGTGAAAGAAGTATGACGTGTGAAGGAGGTCCGACAAAAAGCCTCCAAATGCAGACCGACAAAAAGAAAAAAGGCTCGGATCCAAAATGAAACCTGAACCGTGATGTCTCTCCTGTAGGATACAGATGCTCCAGACAAGCACCTCAGATGTTTCCCAACGACGCCGAAAATCCAGTGCGCATCAATCCATGAGATGGGAGAGTAATCTGCAGAATGAACAAAGGTCCAACCAGGATATGCACGTGACTCACACGTGGTGATTGAAGGAGACTGTATGCTGCAAGAAATGGTAAGGTAATTTTGACCTATCTAAAGTTCGAGAGGGAGCGTTGAATGAAAAATTCGGTTTAAGCACATTTGCAGAAAGGAAGACTAAGACTATTTTGTTAGTTAGTGGAACTTTTAGGGACATTGGACTGGTAGTCCGAAGAGCCATATTATGTGATCTTTGCAAAAGAATTTGTATGTGTATGCTACCTTAGCTGTCTCCCTAAAGATACATGTCTAGACAATTCTTAGTATATACCTATGTGCATGCCCTCTCTTAGAAGATAATAGATATGTCATATACTGAAATTGTCATGTAATGCTACTTAAAGTGTTCAATATAATTTAAGGGAATTAACGAATTGATTGATTTATGTTTCACGTATACTGATAGTGTAAAATAAAACTTTGTTTATAGTTGAATCCTGGTCATCGAATTGTGTTTGAGAATGACATTGCCACTCACCAAAATACGGACCGTGACAAAAAGGGGAAAGAGTGATTAAGTAATATTAAGGCTAGAAAAGGGCATGACTGCAATCTCCCAAAAATCCAGACACCATCCTGCCTGATTAGAGTCAAGCAGGATAGTTATCTAGATCAGGGAAAGGGCCCACAGTTTATCAAGATAGACAACTCTAACTGGCACAGAACAAATAAATTTGTTAGAGTCCATAACCCAGGGAGATTTTTAGGATCCCTGGCCAACGGGAAGCAAATTGATAAGTCATATTCAAAATTAAGAACCAACGCTCATGAAGCTCTAGTCTAACACTTTGTCATAGGAAATAAACCTATGACAAATAACCTTTTGTCATAGTTTATGACTTTTCGGTATTGAGACCACATTCTAATATAAAGAGTTTATTAAAAATAAACAATTAAAAAACAATAAACAATAAATTAAATTATATCTTTGGGCAAGCGGATAATATTACATATCTAAGAGTCAACATTAACAGCAATAATGATATGCATCAAGAGATAAAATGCAGAACTGAAAATGCAAAATATTAATAATTTGCAACTACACAACTCCTAAAATCCAAAGAACTCTAAATTATCTATGCACTATATTATCTCTGAAACATGGTCAACAGTAAAGAGAGATAAACTTATTATATTTTAAAGAAAAGTATGCAGAAAGATTTTTTGATCACCTTATAATCAGAATATTGAACTGAATGAAGACATAATGAGGAACTATCAAACCTGTTTCAAAAATCCAACATTCTCTCATTCATAAGTAAGAGAAATGAATGATTTGTCCGTGTCTGAAAGACAGATGACCAGTTGATCAAACGAGTGCTTACAAATAAAATTAACAAGAAAAAAAGTGAAGCATGATTCTGAGCAAGGTCGATGAATATGATAATGAAAGAACAAAGATAACTCGATGAACACTTTACTCCAGATGCAGCCAATAATACAAACTAAGAAAACAAGAGAGAAAAATGATAGCAGCATTAGACCTAAATGGTCCATTAAGCTGGAAGAAGAACAAGAATTATAAGAGACAGATTTACTACAATTTTGAAAAAAATAGACATCCAAACCAAATTCACTGTTGAATGTGAATACAACAACAGTCTACCCTTTCTTGATACTTTAATAATACATATTTCCATAGGAATTTCCTGTTTACAGAAACCTAAACCTTCCTTCACAGATAAGATACATCCATCACAGAAGACAAGTATTAAAACTCTTGTGAAGTCCTTACAGCAGACAAACTTCAGTCTCACATCTGCATAGTCGGAATCCATAAATTTTAAGCAGATAAATATAGGACAATTTTGTATTTATTCCAAGTAAATTTTCTAATGCACCATACTGTTCACAAAGTTCATGCAATCTACTCTTCTGATTCTGTTGAAAGAAAGAAACAAAAAATTTTTTATTTAATTCTAGAATTAAATCTTCTTCTGCTTCTTTAGTATTCTGCAATTGAGCAGGTTCTTCTTTTAGTAGCAGAAACTTTCCTTCCACTCTCTTCTGTTATGAGCCTTCTCTTTCAAGGTTGTGTACCTGTCACCATTGAGCATGTCATCTAGCAGTGTTTTCCTTACTCTTCCTCTAAGTCTTCTTTCGTCTATTTTTCCTTTGATGGCATCTCTGATGATTCCCTTCCCTCTCAGAATATGTCCGATCCAGTTTCTCCCCTTGCTTCTTTTTATCCTCCTTAACAGACTCCTGTCTTCGTGTATAGAGGCTTAAGTGCTATGAGGACATCATGTTGGAGGCTTAATGGAATGTATACAGCACTCAGAAAGGATTAACATAGGTTTAATTACTTCCTATATTTCATCCTAGTCACTAGGACATCTTCGGGGATTACAAAAACAACTAATGTAGCATGAACACAAATAATACACAATACTAAGCCCAACCACGTGGGTGACACTAAAGTCCTATCTAGGTGGAGCGCCCTCTAAGGGCGGTTGCAGGTGGCCTGGAATGTAAGGTGGGACCTCTGGTGATGAGTGTTTCCCAAATCTTCGGAAGCTTAATGCAACCATATTTATTGAGATTTGGTTGATTTCTGAGAGCTGCTGCTTCTAAGAATAGTCTCTCTTTCTTGAATTTGCTGTGGTGGAGCATGGTGGTTTTCTTCCAAGAGACCCTGTGGGTGGTGTCCAAGACATGGTCAGCCAAGCTTGACTGACCACAGTTGTGTTTAGAGATGTAAGACGTGTTCCTCCAGGCGGATGGATGCTGATCTGCCTGTCTGTTCAAAGTACGCCAGCTTACAGGAACAAGCTACTTTGTAAACTCCAGGCAGAGAGAGGAGGGAGCTGATCTTTAGTAGAAGATAGCCAACATCCTCACTCATTCTTTGCCTCCAAAAAAGTAATTTATCGTATGCCCAACTCACGGCTCTCCTGAAATTACACAAAGAAAAAAGTATCGTCATCACCAGAGTGGATAAGGGCAATGCCACAGTCGTTCCTAATACCAGTGAATACAATCGTAAAATGAATATTATCCTCCGCGATTGCGCTACCTACATCCCACTAGAACATGACCACACAAAAACACAAGTTAAGAAATTAAAAATCTTACTTAAAAAAAGTATCTTCCTGGCCCCCTGACATCATGAAAAAACTTAAACCTTTCCGTTCCCGTCCTCCCCCCAAATATACGGTTTACCAAAAATCCACAAACCCAATTTCCAACTTAGATCTATAGTAGATGCCACCAATGCACCTTGCTACAGACTGTCTAAACAGCTGGTCAACTCTCTGACTCCCCCTCACTGGAAGGTTCACATCCTATATAAAAAAACTCTAAACTTTAAAGCCCTCATAGAAAATTTAACCTTGAATAATGTAGACATATTGGTAAGCTTTGATGTCTCCTCTTTGTTTACCAATATTCCCTTAACTGACACCTTCTCTCTCTTAGAAAATGTTTTTCCGTCTGACATCTTAGATCTCTTTACCTTTGCCATTAACTTTTGGTATTTTTCTTGGAAGAACAAAATCTACAAGCAGATAGAGGGAACCAGCCATTGGTCCCCCCCCCTCTCACCCCTTCTTCCAATTTTTATATGGAAGAATTCGAAAAACGAGCCATAGACTCAGCCCCACTCAAACCTTCTATCTTAAGATAAGTAGATGTGTTCTCTATTTGGCCTCATGGCCCAGACACGTTAGACTCCTTCCTCAGTCATCTCAACAGCCTACATCCAAGAATCCAGTTTACTATGGAAAAGGAAAAGAACAATTGTTTACCCTTCCTAGACATCTTAGTTACACACCTGCCTAATGGTACACTTGCCTTCACTGTATACAGAAAACCCACACACACACACACACACACAGGCAGATACATTCACAAACTCTCCCACCACCATCCCTCTCAACAATATGGCATTATTAAAACTCTTACCAAGAGAGCCCACAATCTTTGTTCCAGTGGAATCGCCCTCACTACTGAGCTTAACCACATACACAGCACTTTCCTCTCCAATGGCTACAGCAATCACAGTATCAAAAAAATAATCAGTTCCTCCCCGATTCCCCATCCTTCTTGTCAACAAGAGTTTAAAAATGCCATCACCATACCCTACATCTGTGGCACATCCAAAAAAATAGCCAAGATTCTAAAAAAGTAAAATCTACACACAGCATATAAGCCCCACCACAAACTTGCTACCCTTATCCGTTCTACTAAAGATCAGTTCCCTCCTCTCTCTCAGCCTGGAGTTTACAAAGTACCCTGTTCCTTTAAGTTGGCATACTTTGGACAGACAGGCAGATCAACATCCATCCGCCTGGAGGAACACAAGTCTTACATCTGTAAACACAACTATGGTCAGTCAGGCTTGGCTGACTGACCATAGTTGTGTTTACAGATCTAAGACACCACCCACAGGGTCTCTTGGAAGAAAACCACCATGCTCCACCACAGCAAATTCAAGAAAGAGAGACTATTCTTAGAAGTAGCAGGCTCTCAGAAATCAACCAAATCTCAATAAATACGGTTGCATTAAGCTTCCGAAGATTTGGGAAACACTCATCACCAGAGATCCTACTTTATATTCCAGGCCACCTACAACCGCCCTTAGAGGGTGCTCCACCTAGATAGGACTTTAGTGTCACCCACGTGGTTGGGCTTAGTACTGTATAATATTTCTGTTCATGCTACATTATTTGTTTTTGTAATCCCCGAAGATGTCCTAGTGACTAGGATGAAATATAAGAAGTATTAAACCTATGTTAATCCTTTCTGAGTGCTGTATACATTCCATTAAGCCTCCAACATGAAGACTTCTGTCTTCTTCTACTCTTTTTAAAACCTCTTCATTAGTTATTTTATCTGTCCATTTGATTTTTTCCATCCTTCTCCAAATCCACATCTCAAAGCTTTCCAAAATCTTAATTTCTTCTTTCTTCAATGTCCAAGTTTCGGATGCATAGAGGGCAACACTCCACACATAATGTTTTATTAGTCTTTTCTTTTACTTCTGAATAAATTCCATTTTCTATTAAAGGTATCTCTTCCCATTGCTATTCTTGCTTTTATGTCACTTTCACATCTTCCATCACTGCTAATAGCACTTCCTAGATATTTAAATGTCTTTGCTTGATTCAATTTTTCCTCATTTATTCTGATATCCATATTTGCCTCTTTCCTTACTATTTTCATTATCTTTGTTTTTCTGATGTTAATTTTCATTCCATATTGATACAGGATTCCAGTAATCTGTTCAACAAATGTTGTAGTCCTGCTTCAATGTTTGATAGTAATGCCGTGTCATCTGTGTATCTTATTGCAAATATCTGACTACCTCCAATCTTTATTCCTTCTTCCGAATTCTCCAGTGCTTCTTTTAGCATTGCTTCGGAATACATGTTGAACAAAATTGGTCACAGAGAACAGCCTTATCTTACTCCTCGTCTAATGATACCTGATTTTGTTGTACCATATATGTCTCTCACCATAGCAGTTTGTCCCATATATAGTGAGATAATTAGCCTTCTGTCTTTCCAATCTATGCCAATCTTTTCCATTACTTCCACCATCTTATCCCATTTTACATAGTCAAAAGCTTTCTTAAAATCTATATAATAGACGTTAACTTCTTTATTCACGTCTAGACTTTTTTCACTTACTATTCTTAACAGTCCAATCGCATCTCTTGTTCCCCTACCCTTCCTGAAACCAAACTGATCTTCTCCAAGAAATTCTTCCACTTTAGATGCAATTCTTCGTGTTAAGATTCTCATAAGTATTTTTGATGTATGGGAAATGAGGCTTATTGTTCTAAAATCCTTACAGTTCACTGCATTACTTTTCTTTGATATAGGTATAAATATTAAGGTCATAAAATCTTTTGGTAGTTCTCCTTTGTTATAAATTAAATTTATTATTTTAGTTATTTCTTCAGTTCCTTTAAATTGAAGAATTAAATTAAAAAAAAAAAAAAAAAAACTTACTTTGAAAACTAAGTTATAACAAAACCACCACCCAAAAGTTTGACATTTATCATCCCTCAGCCAGACCACGTTCTGATGTAAAAAAAACTCCGTACTCTACTTCCAAGGAACGTTGAGCCAAACACCACATGCTTTGCAAATACAATCTATACACTACTCTCAAACCAGCTCAGAAGCCATCTTCTTTTTTAATATCTTCCAAGGACAAATCACCATGCCTCTCCCTACCAGGTATATATCAAGTGCACTGTTCATATAAGCTTTGTTATTTTGGACAGACTGGCCATTCTAGTAAGATAAGAATCCAAGAACATCAGGATCACATTATTTCAGAATGGCCTTGCCTGCAATGCCATTGACACTATATACAGAGTCTTTGGAACCAAACCAAAATTCTTCCTTCCAGCAAATTTCCTTGAAATTTTATAACATCATACAGATCTTAATCGCTCTGATTGCATGCCAATCTCCAAGTTATGGGAAATAATAACAATTAACTCTTCATAATTTTTTTAAAAATCATAATACTAAATAAGTTATTTAATTCTGACTTACAAAAGCTATCCATTTTCTCCTTTGAAAGCTAATGGTGCATTCTCCTGATAAATTAGTTGTGACCAACACACAAGCTTGAAAACACATGCCACAAAGACTTTAAAATCATGCTGTGGATTTAATAGAAAGGAAGCACAGCAGAGGAAAGAAATTAAACAACAGTTTAATGCTTCCAACATGATGTAAAGCAGAGGTCGGCAACGCAGCACCCGCAATGAATTTTTAGTGCACCCTCAGAGAAATTATTATAAACTGCTTTGGAGATTGCAGCAGTAATTTTGCAGCATAGATCGCAGTATATCTGAGAGATACATTCCTTACTAGTATGTGCTAAAATGCAAGAAAACATAAAGAAAAAACCAAATATACACGATGGTACAAATTAAGTGAATACTGAATCCAATATTATTTCATAACTGCATATAGAAACTACAAGAGTTTCGTGCCGAATATATAGAAACTAAAAGTTTCGGCGGATGCAAGCATAAGTAGTGCCTTATGGGCAACTCGTAGTAAAGGTGGAGCAAGCTCCAGACCTCTTTCCTTAGTATTTTTCATAAATGTAAAGCACATCTTGCAGAGGTCAGCAACCTTTTTAATATGAAGAGCGCAGTATAAAATTTGAAAATTATGGAGGGCTCATGACACAGGCATTTTTTCTCTCATTTCAGGCTTAGAAATTCTATGATTAGTTGTTTTTAAGAAAAATGAGATTTCAAATTTTAACATTATTTTATTTACCTCGCTTTTACAACATATTTTTGTCACATATGAATGAATATAAAATACCATAAAAAATAAAAATAAAAAATGAATACAAAAATATTCATGTTAACAATTAGCATGTATCTGTCAGATTAGATGACAGCGCCTTGCTTTATCAATCATAATGGCAAATGTATTTGTTTATTATGCAATAATAGTGTGGCTATTTCTAAAAGAAGTAATATAGAAAGACATTTCAAAATCATTCATGCCAATTGTAATTTTAAGTTTAATTATTTAAATCAGGAGGAGTCGGCAGCGCCCGAGAGCATCATGGCACCCACAGTATTGCGCCCTTCATATGAAAAAGGTTGCCAACCACTGTTGTAAAGCATTAAACTTGTAGGATAAAATATAAAACTTCAGCATGGGAGCAGAAACAAATACCTAAAATTCCAGGAAGGACAGTATATGGGCACTAGTCAGCAGATTTTAAGGACAGGAAGCCTTAAAATGTTAGTTTCCCCATAACTCACATGGAGAAACTAGGGAGCCTCACATATCCATATTTAAGTAAGGCTCATTTTCAAGAACAACTGCATATTTCAGATGTTTTTTCTGTTTAATTCTTTCTCTATTCTATGTATAGTAGTGGTGACAGGTCCATGGCAGTTTTTGTGTGTGTGTGTGTGTGTGTGTTGAAATACTATAGACAGTTGGCCTACAGTATTTGCATTCTGAATGGGTGGGCTCGTGATTAGAAAATCCAGAAATTTTGCTCTAGTGAACTAACACAGAACTCTTTTTCAAGTCACTTCAGGCTTCTAAATAAGCAAGTGGTGATTTCACCTACTTTCATGATTTACATTATTAACAGTTTTCTTCAAAATGGTCTCCAAGGAACTATACTTATTGTTCATATAAACTTTGAACAAAATTTAAAAACTCATCCACTGTGATGCCATGATATTTTTTTAATGTTATTGACCATATCAAATCATCAACCTTTCCATCTCAACAATCTCTGTGGTAGGTGGCACATACCGGACCAACCACATGATTGTGAGCTTACAGATAAGTCACCGTTTTGATATTAAATTCATATTTTTTAATTACTGGTTGTAGTATCCTTGTGTATGACTGTGTGGTTGAGTATAATTTATTTTTTTGAAATTTTTATTATATTTATACCATGCACAATAGATAATCAGTGGTATTCATGACATTGATGCAAACAAGAACAATGGCAGCAAAGACATAATTGGGGGGAGGGTGACATGGGGGATTTTGTGGAATGTAGTGTGCATACGGGCGCATGTGATGTATTCGTTGCCAAAAGAAAATGGATTGTGATATGAGAATGACAATGGTGAGAGAGTGTATCACAGATGTTTTATGAGCCAAAAATGCGAGACTTGTCAAAAGCAAGAAAATTACACATTGGAAGTTAATGTTGAAAGCCATGAAACTGGAAGCGTTGGAGTAAATGGAGTTCTGGGTTTAAACGAGGGTGAAAGAGAGTATAAAGGATGTGATTGAAAGTAGCGGTATGATAGTGCATGCGAAAGTTAAATCGACAATCTGTAAGATAACAAGCATGATAAGTGGTGAGAATGAAAGTGCAATTGACCTGGTAGAGATGGCAAAGAGCAGAAAGAAAGTAATTCAGGATATGAAAGCGAAGTTGGTGAAGATGAGGCAATTGCAAAGTGAAATGAGGAGAATAGCAGGTATGTGTGGAAAGGAAAAGAAGGCTGGAATAAAAGATAGAAGTCCAATGATTTGAGGTGATCATGTATGGAGATTCAATTATTAGAGGTGTGGTAAATGAGAAGTGCATAAGGTTTGCTTTTCAAGTGATAGAAGAGCATAGTGATTGAAGCACTAGAAGCATCATCAACTCATCCAGATGGCAACAAGGAGAAGGTAAGGATGAATGATATTAGGAGGTTGCTGAGAAGAGTAAAAGAAAACAGTGTGGCAGGAAGGGTAGTCATTGTGTTGCTAAGTATGATTGATAGTGATGAGATGAGACAGCTAGCGAGAATTGTGAAGAGAATGGGATTATGAAATGAATGGGATGCTAGCTGCGAATTGGGAAGAGAAAGGAATTCATTTTGTGAATGTGTAGGATGAATCTGAATCAGCTGGAGAAACAGATGCTACAAGAGATGGTAGATGTGACATGAAACAGCAGGTAAGTAGGTAGGTAGGAGAGCTTGGAAATGCAAAGATTTGTGGCATGAGTGAAGAGAACGAAAGAATAATATACAAAGTGTCCAAGAAAGGATTGGGATGACCAGGAATGTGGGGGAAGCAAACATGTCTGAGGAGAGGTGTAAGATCAGTGATGATGATGATGATAGAAATAAGTGGACAAGAAGATTGGGGGGGGGGGGGGTATGGATTGGTTTGATTTATAGTTTATTTGGCACAAAAACAACAAAGATCATACTGTGCCATAGTAAAGATTACAGCTATACATAAACAGTTAAAGAAAATTGTAAACAATATTCATATACAAAAATTAAGTTCCATAATGCAGCATCTACAGGCAAACAAAATTGCCGCAGAGGACACAGCAACTCACAAGATCAAATGTTACTGCAGTACATAAATAGTCAACAATACAAATTAATAAACAAAATGCATGTACAAAAATAAGCCAAGGTATGTAGTATCTACATATAGATAAAATTACAACAAATGTTATTACAGAAGTACATAAATAGGCAAAAAGGAATTATTATACAGTATGCATGCAGAAAAATTAAGTTTAGCAATGTGGTATCTACATATAAACAAAATTGCAGCAAGGTTACACAAATATACAAGGTGTCCTACAGTAATACATGTAGTTAAAAATTAAACTAATAAATAATATGTATGCACTGTAGTTAAGCAATGCAGTATCGACATATAAAGAAAATTATTGTAGAGGTCACAACAACACACAAGGTCAAAAAAGTTACAGCAATACATAAATAGTCAAAAAGGAATTATTATACAATATGCATGCATAAAAATTCAGTTTGGCAATATGGTATTTACATATTAACAAAATTACAACATTATATAAATATACAAGATCAAAGGCTACAGCAATACATAATTACTCAAAAAATAAACTAATAAATATTATATATGTACAAAAGTTAAGTTAAGCAATACAGTATCTACATGTAAACAAAATTACGGTCAAATGTGTTTGTACAAATTAATTGTTTGTAAAAAATTAAAAACATCATGCAATCTGCTTGAGTGCATATGGCTTGGCTAGATAGGTAAAAATTTCATTCCTCTATAGCGTAAAGTGCTGGCACTCCACCAGAATATGACAAATAGTGAGACGTTAGGACTGCATTAAGTTTTTGATTTCTTTTTTTTGGGGGGGGGGGGATGACGGAATATGATTGTGGGGAACACAATCTATTAGTTATTGTGGATACCATGCTTAAGAAGATATTTCTTGGTTTAATATAGTGCATGATGATGAGTATTTGTAAGTATTAATATATTGTGTTAATATGATTTCTTTTATATACAATAAGGATGATAGGATGAAGAGTGCAAATAATTTCATATAGTTGTAGGTTTATGATATACTGTTGTATTTGTGTGATGATCCAGTGTTGTTAGTGTCAAATTTAAAAAAAAAAAAAAAAAAAAATTTAATTTATTATTTCATTTTCATATCTGATGGTACACTGATCTGTAGCAAAAGGCAATAAGAGACTGAAAGAGTTTTAGTATGGAACTATTCATTATCAATACATAGGACATCATTAACATATCTACCATAATAAGAAATCCCTATAGGAAGGGTGAGAAATCCCTATAGGAAATCCCTATAAAAGGTATAAAGTTGTGAATCAATGTGGATGTTGTGGATTGTGGAAAGTTCTGTAAGCACGTTGTTCACTCATGTAAGGGAAGAGCAACTGGAAGATCAAAATCCTGTTCATGAATGTTCTGATTACATTAAAAAAAAAAAAAATGCTGAGATTATTATACTGATATTTTCACCAATATCTGAAGAAGTTAATTTCCTACATTCTGCTAAACTGTAATCATTTATAAGCAGAGTATAGATGATGTCCAGGGTTTTGAAACATCAATGTTAGTGTACAGAGAAGTGAACAAAAAAAAGGGAGAATACTGTCAGGTGATATGACCTTAAATTACAAAAAGTTTTGATAACAGGTTTATTAGATAAGAGACAAATTTTGATAAGGGAGAACAGGACTTGTAGTGTGTTTGCAAAAGATTATGGTGTGTGCATGTGTGCATGTATGTTGGGGAGGGGGGGGGGAATAGTCTGGTTTAGGCACCTTTACTTACCCAAAAATAGTTGGATGTCTGCTAGGGAGTGATTTTTTTTTCCATGCTATATTTATTTTAATATTCTCTTTGAAACACATTTTAATTACTATTTCTTATTTAACTAGGGGGCACCCCACCCCCCCCGTGTTCCGAACTGGTAGGCTGGTTCTCCTTGAATTCTGATGACTCGAGTTTTGAAGATTTGAAAGGGAGGTTCTTAACTCTGCTGAGATTCCATCTACACCCAGGACCTTATTGTTGTTAAGCAGTTTAATGCTCTTTCAACCTCATGCCTAAGTGGAAGAGGTTCCAAATTGGAATTTTCCTGGTGAGAGGGCTCTTACAAATTTTCCTCATTCTCTCTGCTGTACAGTTCCTCACAGTATTCTTTCCATCTGTTAGTACTGCTCCATTCCTGTCTTTGATGACATTCCATTTGGGCTTAAACTTGTGCTTTAGGTCAGAAACAAAATGAAATAGCCTTTTATAATTGTGCCTCCTCATATGAACTATCACTTCACATTTATTAGTATAAATATTTTCCATGTCCTGCCTGATGACTCTGACTTCTCTATGTAATTGCTTAAATTCTTCCATCCCTGTGTCTCTTTATTTCTCCAACCACCTTCTTTTGATTAGATCCCATGTTGAACCTGATATCCTTAGGTTTCTTGGTCTTGTTATTGGGCTGAGATACTTTTTGGCTGTATCCTGTATTATAACCTTGACTCCTTCCTAAAGCATTTCAGGTGAGTTCTCCACACTAGTCTCCAAAAAATCATCCAACCGAGTTGATGTTTATTCTGTGAACCCACTAGGAATTACTCTGACACCCAGTGTAGTGGGATATGCCTGACTTGAAAGGTTTCAGAGTCTTAGTCTCTTTGGGCTGTTACTAGCTGATGATCTGTACCACAGTCTGCTACAGGAAAAGTATGCACATCAGAGATGCTCGTCTTCCATCACTGGCGAGCCGGGATGTAATCAATCCAGTGCCTTGACCTATCAATGTTAGATGTCCAAGTATAGGTCTGTCATGGGTGTTTCTGGAAGCAAGTATCGGTAATAACTAATCTGTTAGCATGGGCAAATTCCAAAAGTCTTTCACCATGGGTGTTATGTTATGCCTACCAAGGAGAGATGTACTTTACATTCTAGGAGACTTTAACGTACATCTCTCCTTGGTAGGCAGTCCAAAAGAGTTTGTAGGTTTTCATAGAACTCCTCACTCTCTTTATCAGGCCTATTTGTGTAGGGTGCATAAACTACCATGACCAACACATTGGTGGAATGACCCCAAGTCTAATACAAAAGCATCCGTCATTAACAGGATTATAACCAAGAAGGGCTCTTGTCTGAACTGTCTTCAGCATCACAGCTCCCCATGATGTTTAGGGTCACTTAAAGATAAACAACTAGCTTGCTATCCTATCTTGTGACGTGACCTCCTCCATTCCATCTGGTCTCCATAATTCACATGTCAATTTTATACCTCTTCATCTATTTACAGACAATATCAAGAGTACCCATCTGCAGACCTCGTACACTCAATGTGTCTATGTAAAGTTCCCCTCCCATACCTTCTGTGTTCCTCATTCACAATATCACTGACTTTTTTGTTGGAGACTGTAATATACTTTTCAAACAGGACCCTCTGCCTAAACCCTGAACATGGCTCTGATTATTCTGTACAACAACTAATGCGGTACGAAATGTATTATTAGTCACAACTATATTAGCATTTTGGAGTGAAGTCACTGCAGGAAAAAAAAAAGTGATAGGGTTGCAGAGGCCCTTTTCATATATCCAGGAAGTTCTGGTCCCAATACATCCCACATTGGCCAGGTGGGTTGGAACTTCAGCCTACTAAGTGAGGCAAATACCTAGGAGAAAAGGCAGACTCCCACTGCATAGGACGAAACAAAAAGGATAAATAGGAAAGATTTATTCCTGGCCCTCAAATACTCTAACAGCATTGAGGGGTAAGGAGCAAGAAGAAAAGAATGAAAGGGAGGGACCAGTCTACAGATAATATAACAGATATGAAGTCAGGCATGGTCCAGTATCTGGTACCTTGAGTTTGCCATTCCAGTACTCACTAAAGTGAGCCTTTGAGGTAACCCTTCCTCAGGAATGCAAAATAAAATTACTTGGTTACAGTAACTAAGTTTTACATGCAATCAAGCCAATGACATCAGTAGTAAGAAATGTTTGAAACAGACTAACAATACTGCATGTGCATGATTCTTGATGCATTATGTCTAGCAATATAATGCATATAATGTCCAAGATCCTGAAAGAAGTGTACTAGTACTATAATGCGCAAAAAAACCGGTTGAGATTTTAAATAGTAAATTGCGATTTTATTTAACCAACAGTCTCCATGTGGTAAATAAATCAAACATTAATTCTATTAAAATTTATGAAACTATTTCAATTTTAGTTTTTAATCAAGTCACTTATTACAAAAATGGGTATATGTATCATAAAATGCTAACTTTTGACATAGCTGTCAAATTCTTACAAGAGTACTGCTTTTATTGATGAGTTCTCTGAATGTAACTCTGCCTCAGACAGTTAGATCATAACAGTTCTTGCAAAATCAGTGGCTTGCAAGACTTGAGTTTTCAGTACTAAACTATCTGTGAATTCAAGAATAGCCTGAAAAATTAATTTTCTTGGTTTTCATCATTAAGTGTTTATTAACAAAATGATTTGAAATTATAATTTATATTTTTTTTTTTATTTAGTTTTTCTAATTACTGGACCATTAATGGAAAAATTAGGTAAAACAAAATTATATCTACTGTATTAATGTGAAAAACACACCTCTAAGTTTATCTGTTTAGATAATAAATAATGAATGGAATACAGAAGAATGTGATTACAAAATGCACCTTTTCATGCCTAAATATAATCATTTCCTTACTAATTGTTTAATGGAAAGAAAACTAAATTTTATTAAATTTTGCACATTAAGAGTGGGGTTGTTACCAGATTAATGTGGAAAGAGAGCGAAAGAGAGATTTTTATAGAATACAGGAAGACAAGAGTAGAACAAGATCAGCTCTATTCTTTGCATCGAGAGTAGTTGGTGAGTAGAATGCACTGCTTGAAATTGTTGCAAGTGCAAAAACTGTGAACAGGTTTGAGGCACAGTCAATGATCTTTCTGCATGAAAATGTGGACATCCTTAAATCTTTTGACTCCTTGGAGGGCTGAGGTTATTAACAATAATTTCATTTAATTATTAAGCTATATTTTGCTTTGTTACCAAGGCATCTTTTTAACAAGCATAACAATAAGAATATGGCTGTTAAGATGTTGATTAATAATAAAATAAAATGTATTTATTATCCCTAGACATTTCTTTCTTTCCATTAGACAAAAAATCATAAGTAATATTTGGCAATATTAATTTGGCAATAAGTGTCGATACCAGATTATAAATACTTTGTTTTCTCTTTGTCTCTCTCTCTCTTTCTGAATAAAAAAAACAAACAGTAGTCTCCCATCATACTAACATTCTATTTTCCCTTGCTCAATGTCCTGGTGGAAATATTCACCCTGATAGTAATGCAAGATGGTTTTCCAGAACGAAGTCCAGGTGCGAGTGAAAGAAGTGAATTGTCATTATAATTTGATCAAACCAGTTCTTTATATTGAAAGTTTATCTTTCACTTGGTTAGACTACAATAAATTTAGTTTAATCCTTTATCCAAGTGTGAGCAAACAAAGTTTGCACCTGAAAATATCTTCAGGACTGAATATGGTGTTGTACTACCTTACTGGGGTAAGGCAGTACAATACCGGGCAACTCGTAGCAAAGGTGGACCAAGCTAACAACTTCTGCCTGGTATCTCCACCTCTGGGCCTGGCTCCCACTGAAGAGACCTCAATAAAGGTCAAAACTAGTCTGGGTAGTGGCCAATCCCTTAATGTATAACATTATACATAACTGCAAGGAGATGTGTTTTGCATTATGGGAGATACTGGGATAGGAGTGTTGTTAGCTTGGTCCACCTTTGCTACAAGTTTCCCAGTGTTGTACTGCCTTACCCCAGTAAGGTAGTACAACACTTACCTTACCCCAGTAAGGTAGTACAACACCATATTCAGTCCTGAAGATATTTTCAGGTGCAAACTTTGTTTGCTCACACTTAGATAAAGGATTAAACTAAATTTATTACAGTTCTTTATAATTTTGAGTTCTGCTGTTATCCAAAAACTTTTTAACAGTATCCAAGAAAGAGTTCAGAATTCTAGTTCTTTTTCATGAGACTTTTCAAATTCTTCATCTTTTAACTGCTCCCTAATTTGAGGTCAAAAATATATCTTCTTGAACTTTGAAAGTTTTGCAGTCAGTACTGGAATGCAGATAATTTTTGTCCAATTAAAACTGTAGTGAATCTTGCACTTCTTACAAGTCTGTGATTTAAATTCATGTCAAAAGTGTGCTGGAAATAGCTACATAAGACACAAAAACTGTTTAATATTAACTCCAATACGTTTTGCATTCCTTATGGGATGCTTCTTCAGGAGAAAAAAAAATAGCAAAAAAACATAAATTAAGATGTTAAAATTATGGTGACAACTACAATTATTCATGCAACAGTAATGGAATAATATAGAAAAATAGAAACAATTACATGCATGTAGCAAACCATTCATGTGAAGTATTGCTGCAATGAAAAACAATGTTCATCATATCCTAACTCCACATAATTCAGATGTTTGATGACAGAGCAACAGACCTAGTTTAATAAGTCCTTGATTTTTACTGTATTGGAGAAGGGATACATGACATTTCAGAAATCTCCTTGAATTTCTGGATGTAACTACTGAAAACCACTGTGGTACTTAATTACCTTCATTTATTCTATGGAAAGCTTATGTTTTCTTTGCTTCGTAACATCTTTAATGTGCTCTGCCAATGAAGATTTCCCTAAAAGCAGCATATTTGTCCTGCATAGAGCAGATATCCCATGAACAGTAGATTTTGTCAACCCTCAGTTTTAAGGGAAGATTTGATTTAGATGGATATAAAAATAAAGAGATTAAATATATGGTTCGAAGCTACCTTTATTTCATGCTAATTCAATATTATTATTCTATCAGTCACATTTTGGATATATGGAAGATCTATACCTCCTCTGCAGTCCTGTTTTTTTTTCTGGCTGTTTAATGTTTCCTTGGGAGACAGTTACAGGCTTGTTCTTTTTCCTCCCTGCCCCTCATCATTTTCGCAATAGTCACACTGAGAAGAACCAGTTCTTGGTTCTACTATCATTATTTGAAATGTCGAAAGCCCCATCGCAGGATTTTGATTATACTTTTTTTGTTGTTGTTGTTGTTACTGGGTGGCGAGATGTAGTATGAAGGTATCTCAGCAAGTGCTTGTTTCTTGTCAACAGCATATTTAAGTTTGTTCAGGATGACACCCCTTCCCCAAGAGAAACCCTCCAAATACTAGTCTTTAATTCTACAGTAAAGCAGATATACAAATATAGGTTGTTAAACAGCCCTTAATTTTGTTCAGTTGTTCCTTACACCTAGCCAGATGATGAAAATGTTATCAATATTTATGAAGCCACATTCTTAATCTTATCTGGCAGTTCTGTAAAGTTTGTCTCTCGAAGGACTAAATGAATAAGTTCACAACAAAAAATTATTTTTCAGTTTGGTGTGATTAGATATAATATGAAGATAATATAATTTCTTGTATTATTTATAAGTGTTTTTTTTTAATGGACGCACAAACATTAAAAGCAAAAACTAATCGCAGTTTTTACTTTTCAAAAAAATAAATCAAAGGTAATAAATACTATATTACTCAACAATTGCATACCAACTGTGAGTAAAAATTACCTCGAAAGACTTATCTTCACTCTCATCCTCCTCATCTTCCTGTTCATCCATTTCTTCCCACACAGGATCCATTTTGTGTTCCTTTATATTCATTTAAAAAAAAAAAAAAAAAAACTAACATTATATTACAGTATATGATGGATTGACCTCAGAGTATCAAAATATATATATATATATTTTTTTTAATGCGAATCCCATGCATGAAAGGTTACAAACTTATGGTACTTAAGTACTATGGGTGAACTAAGGGTAGAGAAACTCTGCTCTAGGGATCAAATGTGGAAGTTTATTTTAATCCACTTCAGCCCTTCAATAAGTAGAACAGTAGTTCCACACTGAGCAAAGAAATTCATCTGCCACCTAAAGACAATAATAAACATCCATGATGCATGAATCCAGAACTTGTTGATTAAAGAGGCAGGCAGAGTATCCACTAGTCCCATCAAGTAAGCTAATTGACTTTAGAGTAACTTTATAGTACTGTTAATCCCTTGGTAACAATACTCACAACTTCCACAGGTATCCTTGTTCTCTCCTGTCCTGTCATATATTAAAAAGTATGATATATGGAAATAGCATAGAGTTACTAAAACCCCTTTATTAACATTATCATATTCCCTCTCTTGCATCTATCAAATGAATAGTGTAATAGTGTAAATAAGTAATAAGTGTGCAAACTTCATGTGCAAACTTTGTTTGCTTATACTTGGATAAAGGATTAAACAAGAATATAATTTTTTTGGCAAGTATAATTTAATTTAAAATTTGACTCGAGACAAAATAAAAAATAAGTTAATTAAAAATAAACAAATAAATAATAATAATATATATATATATATATATATATATATATATATATAATTTTATATATATATATAAATAAAACTATACTTATGAGTTCTCCTTATCTTTAAAGGATAAATTCATTCTCTCATGAATCATGCTATTATTAGTTTGCTTTACATACCAGACTGAGCATTTTTTCCCCCCAATAAACTCCTACAAAAACATAAGACCTTTTCAGTAGTTTTTCTTCTTTTTTTTTACTTCATGTATTAAATCTAGGTATTTACTGTTTATTAACAATGCATAGTTACCCTTTGTTTCCATCTGATTTAGTAAAACCATGCAGCCTTCTTCTAGGAAGTTACTATGTGAAATTCTTAGTCAAGAGAGGAAAGCTGGAAATTATGACAGCAGGAGGTAGCCTGGAGCAGTGCTATGACACTGTGCTACCTTGAAAAGCAACAAGGAAAGAATGTCAGTAATGCATAGGAAGTAGTCAGGGATTGTTTGAGAAAAGCTGTATCAGACTGCATACCCAAAGTTGAGATATGTTATTCATCATGAACTGCAAATGGCATCCTCTGTAACAACATTTCACCTCAACTTTCCTCACTATATACTCCATAAGGTCTTCAGTTAGAAGGGTAATTGTGCATTTGTGGGATTTGTGCAATTGTCAAATCTCATATTTCATAATTAAGATTATCAGACTGGGAATACTCCTTATATGATTTACTTTGGCTCAAGATATCCTTACCTCACTCTGTTGCATTTATTTGGCTCTGTACTTCTAACTTTGTAATAATATAAAAATAGTAATATTTTTTCTACTATTTTTATACTACTATTTTTTATATTTATCACTGAAAGTCAATCACATACAATCTAATTATCCCAACAGTGATATAATGCAGTAGATGGCATTGGTGTAGATATGAAAGTAGTTGTGGATGAAAAAGTGGTGGAGATGGAGAGTTGTAGAGTAGGTGCCCTCCCTTGATGAGTTTTTGGACTCCCTGGAGGTACTACATAATAATATTCTTCTTGGATTTATGTCTGCAATTCAGACTGGCTTCTCTTTCCCAACTTCATAGACCAAACTGAAAGATCAGCTGAACTGTTTGCTATTAGTAATAATCTAACACAAATTATTCACCAACCAGCCAAAATTGCCAACCTGGCATTTTTCCAAATTTGCCAAACCCTGAACTTTTCTTAACTAACTCTCCCTTCAAACATACATATGATGTGAGCTCTCCTCTTGGCAAGTCTCTTGGAGATGGAGAGTTGTAGAGTAGGTGCCCTCCCTTGATGAGTTTTTGGACATAACCTTGTCCTTGTGTCGTTTTCTACAGTTTGTCCTTCTCCAAGATCCTGTGACACTACACTGGTGTCAAATGAATGACCTACTGGACTTCCATGGTCAGATTATTGCTTCTGCTCTTATGATCCTAGCACCTACTCTGATCTAATAAGAGCAATTATTCTCATGAGGATGAGTGCTTTTATCTCTCCCCCACTCCAGTAAAAACCCTTGACTTTTATAGAAACTGATCTTCTAATAAGTGTGCTAAAGCAGTCCATGTCAAAAAAAATCCAGCATGTGCCCAATGGTCCATGCCAAAAAATCCAGCATCATTTTATACTAAAACTTGTAACAACTGAAAAAAAAAAAAAAAAAAAAAAAAAAAAAAAAAAAAAAAATCCACAAATCTTAAGCTGGCTCTATAAGGACCAAATTCCCAAGCTTGTCTCATGTTCAAATGGCAGTCAAAGCCTTCTGGTCCCTTGTCAAAACTGTAAAATGCAACTTCTGTAGTTTCATGTTTCCATCTCTCTTACATCCTGATACAATAGCAACATCTCCTGAAGATAAGGTATCTTGGCATCATTTTTTTTATTCCAACTCTTGTACAGATGGACATGGCAGATCTAATCCCACTATTCCACAAACTATTCATAATATGCTGCATTTGAAATTTCACCAGGACCATAGAAGCATATTGTACTATCTCTTCAAACTGTCATGCTCATCTGGCATCTATTCTACACCTTGGAAGTAAGCTTTTATCCTGCTGGTTCCTAAAAAGGAGATTAAAGTCAACCATCAAACTACCATCCTATTGCTCTAATTTATGTACTCTCCAAAATAATAGTAAAGATTATCAACAGCTTCACTACTTTGAAACCCACTAATTACTTAGTGATCACAAATATTGATTACATTATTCTTATTCTAGCCAACCTCATCCACCTTTGGATACAAACCACAGAAAAGTCTAGAGAAACTTGAGTGGTGGCTCTCAATCTTTCTAAAGCATTTGATCAATTCTGGCATCGTGGGCTTTTTACTAAGATACCATCTCATAGTATTTCTCCTTTTCTTTTTTGAAGGGATTGAGAGCTTCCTCACCAGTCATTCAGTGCAAATTATAGTGGTCATAGTCAATGGTTTCCTTTCATCAGAAAGCACAGAGCCCATGGTTAACCTTTGTGTACCTATTAGCTCTGTGATTTCACCTATATTCTTCCTTCTATACATCAATGATCTCCTCTCTCTGACATCCAATCCTATTCATAGCTTTCCTGATTACAGCACTCTTCACATTTTTCATTTTCAAAATTTTGTAGTGCTCAGGTAATCAGTGCTCCATTATATTTTTTAAACAATGCCTTAAACACTAATCTCCTTACTGTTCTCAAATGGGATGAGGATAACCTAGTGAACTTTAATGTCATCAAAACACAATCCTGTCTTATTTCCAGGAAGAATGATTATGACTCACTCTCTCTGACTTCAGACAATATTCTACTTTTTATAGAAAGTTTTTCTCACTTGGTTATAGTTTAAATTAAACATGCCACGAAATTCTATTCTTGTTTAATCCTTTATCCAAGTGTAAAAGACCAAATTTTGAGCATGAAGTATCTTCATGACTAGGCTACTGACTTCAGCATTCCCCACTTCTCTTTTTATTTTCAAAACCTTGTAGCGCTCAGGTAACTAGTGCTTCAAGATTTACTAAAGCAACTGATGTGAAGTCAGTAGACTCTATATACAAGTAGCCTAGTCATAAAGATAATTCATGTACAAACTTTGTTTGCTTACACTCAGGTAAAGAATTAAACAAGAATTTAATTTCTTTGCATGTTTAATTAAAATATTCTGCTTGTCAATCAGGACCAGTTTCTCTTTTTAGGTTAACTCCCATATCTAACCTATCCTGGTACAAGCACATCAAATTCATAGCCTCTGTAGCCTTCAAAACACTTGGTATTATTATTCGTTCTAAACAGTTTAGTTCCTACTCAACTTCTGATATTTTATAAAACTCAAATCTGCCTGACCTTAGAATAGTGTTCTGACATTTGGGGATGGTGCACCTGGGACTTCCCTTTTTCAAGTCACTTCAGATCCCCAATAAGAAGGGAAGTCTCACACTGAGGAACAAAAATTGTCTACCACCTAAAGACTAAGAAAATATGAAATTCCCTAAAAAAGTGTCTTCTATACATCTTCTTACCACCATTTCCAACCAACAAAGCCAATTTTCATAACCATTCCTTCTACTATCCACACAACACTGTGTAACTTATAAGTTCTATCATATCTCCTCTCCTCTGCCTGTCAGCAAAACTCTGCAACCCACACACCCTCAATCTATCCTCAGAAGAAAACATTCCACAAACCTGTCACCAGCTTGGTCACTCTCTGAATCCTCTTCACAACCTCCAATCCCCAAGAAATGCAGGGAACTAAATCTGAGCACAGTAGTCAACATGTGGCCGAACCACAGCCTTATAAAGAGGGATAATAACATCCCTATCTTTACTTGTTAATGTGCTCTTCAGCATCCAAGTAATCCTCTGAGCTATTGTGCCAACTCTTGCAATATGTCCTCTGAATTTCAAATCTCTATCCACCATCATCCCTAAATCCCTAGCCTCATCAATTTCTTGTAAACTATTACCAGAAATATGATATGTGTAATCTTTTCATCCCAACGTGCATTACTTTCCATTTTACAACACTGAATTATAATCACTGTCCTTTGCCCACACTGCCAGTATATTTAATTATCAACTATTGCCCTCCCTAGTTTTGCATCATTAGCAAACAATTGAATGTTCCCTTTCAAATTTTCTGCTATATCATTAATATACAAATTAAAGAATAGTGGTCCTAGTACAGAGCCCTGGAGCACTCCACTCCATCATACACTATCATCTCATGTCTGTCTGTCTATGATCCATTCCACTATCCACCAAATTATCCAATTCTGCTATCACCTTATTATAAGATGTGAATAAATTACTGAGGCAGGACCTACCTTTTACAAAGTCATGCTGCCCACTATAAACTATCCTATCCATCTATTACTGAATTTTACTTTTAACCAACTTTTCCAATACTTTAACCACCAACTCCAGAGATAATACTATTGGTCTGTAATTTGCTACTTCTGTCTTAGAGCAACCTTTATGTAACGGAACTATCTTACCCTCTTTCCATTCTCTTGGAACCTAACTAGAGCTTAAAACTTAGATTAAACAACTTCGTCAGAGACACTGCCAGTTCACTTGCACATTCTTGTAGCAACAAGCAGACATACCATACAGGCCCACTGCTGTATAAACATTGATATTTTTCAATATACTGAGTACCTCCAGTTCATCTACCTCAATGTTCACACCAGTTCTGTATCACCTCAGTAACTGCAAAGCCACCACCTGGATGATATACCCTTGCAAAAGTCATCACTTAGTAACTGAATTATTTCTTCTGCTTCTGTCACTTTCCTACCATCAGAACTGAGTAAAGTTATCTTCCCATAATCATTCTTTCTCTTATTTGCTATGTAGTGAAAAAAAAAAATCTTTTGGATTTACTTCGTCCTGCTTAGCTAATTTTCTCCCAAAATCTGATTTAGCCTTCCCTTATCACACTAGTTACCCTTCTTGCTTGTGCTTTATATTGCTCATGGGCATGCTAATCACCTTGTTGTTTATATTCCTTCCACAATGCTTTCTTTTTTGTGGTTCCTGCTTTATACTGCTAGTCATCTCTCTCTCTCTCAGTTTATTGTCCTGACCCTGGGTATGCACTCAAACAATCCTTGATCACTTCCCATTCACTAATAACATTAATTCCATGTAGCTTCTTATGCCATAGCACTGCTCAAGTAGCCTCCTCAGTTTGTCATAATAGCCAGTTTGTAGTTCTGCATAAACCCTTTCTTGACTGAAATTTCCACATGTTGAGCAACTTCCAAAGTCAAGACTACATGGTCACATTCCCTGATCGTAGGTGGAGTTGCTACGGCAGTTATAGATAGATCTTTGGATGCTATTACCAGATCTAATACTCTCAAACCCCTTGTCTCTTCCATCATGTGCTGTTTCAGGTAATTATCCCTTAGTAACTGTATAAATTCCATTTCCATTTTGCCATGTACCCTTTCTTCCTTCCCTCCAAACTATATCACAATAGTTGAATTCTCCCATGATAATTGCTCAGCCTGCACTCATTGTGCTAATCTGCTGATGATTGTCATCCACATTTTCATCTGGACATTCAGGTCTATAGCAGCAACCAACAATATATTTTGTCCTATTGGCCTCTATCTCACACCAGACAGTCTCAAATAAACCATTTCCATCAGATCTACAATCTTCCTTAACTTCTATTTTGGTTAGTTGAAGTTCTTCAGTTGTCAGGAGGAGGGGTATTAATAATTGATAATTAATAATTGAAGCGCCTCCGTAGCACAATTGGAAGAACAATGGTACATTGCGCCCTTCGATTGGAATAGGTCTAAATTCGATTCTCGTCGGGACGGGAGGAATCTTTATCTGGAAGATTTCAATTGAAGGTGAGTTAGCCGATCTCATATGGAGGTAGCAGGGTTTTTTCTCCCGGAAACTCGGGTTTTTCATCCTGCATACAGACAAATCAGCCCTTCAGAACACATGCAATTTACAGACAAAAAATACTAGTTGTGGTGGTGAAGGTGGGCGGTAGATGCCGTTGATGGAGATGATTCGTAGTAGAGGTTCGGTGTAGTGGTTGAGACAGTTGTGTCCTCCCGCAATGAGTCTTTGGACTCCTTGGAGGTATCAGTAATAATAATACCTCTCCTCCTGCTGTATTCGTCTATCTTCTCTGAAAATACATCCATTACCTTCTATCCCTGTAACTGTGTTCTCTGACAACCAGGTCTCACTGATGCCAAGTTGAGCTGACCAATGCTACAAACTCTTATCCTTTATTTCTGATACTTTGGGCATTTGTGTATATGCATTTCAACATCCTGTTGGGCACACAGTTATCCTTACATAATGTCATTACCTGCCCATTCAGGTTCAAAACCTGGGAAACTGTGCTCAGCTCTTCATAATCATTCCTGCACACATACTTATCCCAAGGGTGGCTAGACACATGCTTGAGTGCTCCCCCCCCCTAATATCACTAGTTTTCCTAGTTTTAAGCTTCCAAACTCTCACTGAACAACATTTTCTCCAAGCACAATTTAAGTGCAGTCCATTTTGCCAGCCAACATAAATCCTTACATCCATCAAATTCACTCCACGTATATAAAATGCACATCATTCCTCCCGCACAATCATGGTCCTTCTCAATTCTATATTTTGAGAAGTGATGATATGATACTGAGGCAGAAGACTCACAATCTTTACTTTCTTGGTCTTCATTTTTGCTTCTTCTAACAACTATTTCATATCCTCTCTCAATGCATATGTCTCACCTTTTGAATCATTTGTGCCTGCCAAAACAATCAATTCATTCACTTCTTTCATCTGCAAACTTAAAGCTTTACTAACACCTTTATCTTTGCACCTGGAAAACATGCTTTCATCACTTTCTCATTAAGTATACCTCTCATCATCAAATCCCCATACTATCTCTTTTCTCCAAGTTTCTAACACTTTTATGCTTTTCCCATTTCCTTTTGTACCAATCGTTTTTCAGTCACTAAAGCTCATATTTTGTCCTGTGAGGGAGTCTGCATAAGCGTGCAAAGCACACATCTTATTGGCATGTATAATGCTATGTATTGTAAGAAGGACCAATACCCAAACTAATTTCAACCTGTACTGAGATCTCATTAGTGGGAGGCCAGACAAAGAAGAGACACCAAGGTTGAAGTAATGCAGAAATCATATATTTCACATATGCAAGTAGTCAAAAGGTGTTACACCTTATTAAAATACTCTGGATTAGATATAGATGTCAAAAGTTTTTTTCACTTGGCTTTAGGTCAGGTTAACTCACCAGAAAATAAAGTGCTCAGCTTCAGATGAACACACTTATGATTTTTAATGCAATTTCCTGGCAGAAACGAGGACAATTTTCAACAATAAACGTTTTATATGGTAAACAATTGAAGTACATGCCTGCTAAAGGGTATTACCCCTAATATAAATTAGCTACTTATATTAGGGATACAGGCAGACACAAATTTAAGGAAGATAAAATTTGATTTTTAAGTCGCGAGGTGAAAAACATATGAAAAGATAAAGGGTTACTGCAATTTGTAGACCGTGTTTTTATCGGAACAGTGTTGTAAGTACCGCGTTCAACAAGGGTTACTACAATTTTAGACCGCGTTATACGAGGATTACCTGTATTTGTGTTAGGAATATTATTGAAGTTATTGTTGTTATTTCTTATTTATATGTCCTTCTTTGGCAATTTATGTTTTGTTTCTGCTGTACCCTCTCATGACATTTTATTAGTCTCATCACAAAACAAGTATCTTGAAGTGTTTGCTGTTAGTTACTGTTGTTGCTTCTTCGTGTTATATGTGGGTGTAGTATTATGAATGATATCTGCTCTTTTTATTATATATGTGTATTTTTTAAGCAAAATTTATTAGTTTTCATTAGTGTGTATATTTTGTATCATGTTTTTTTTCTTTGTCATGTATGTACATATATGTGTGTTGTGTGCATGCATGCACACAAAGCTTTGGACTGTTTCATCAGTATCACATTTTCTTATATATATATATATATATATATATATATATATATATATATATATATATATATATATATATATATATACATACATACGATGTTTTCTTAACACAATGTCATATTATTGATATCCCTTCCAGTGACATTAATAACATGATTTGTAAGTTTTAAGAGAAGAGTAGCTTTCGTAAATATGTACTACTTGAGTGATATGCTTAAGTCATTCAAGTATTGGCTAACTGGATGATGCATTAATTGAAGGTTGAATAACTGAGAGATCATAGTATTTACATAATGTTTATGTCTTCAACAATCCATGGTAATGAAATATAATTCATCAGATATGTTTCCTCTCTGCAAGTATCTGTTTGAAAAATTCTTGGATAAAATACAGATCTTCTACTAACCTCCCAGATTTATTATTATTATTAAGAGAAAACTCTAGGAAGTCAGGAACGCATCAAGGGAAGTCATACTATTCACACCAGCTGTCATACCTGTTCTCAAATTCATTCACACTGCTGGCACGTGCACATGCGCACACACAACATCCAATGGCAATCCATTCCAATCACACACCACTCTACAAGAGAAAAATCTAGCCCTCACTCCATTCTTGCAGCATTCATTCTCAACTTCTTAGGATGATCTCATGTCCTTTCTTCGTCCTCCATAAAATGAAAAAATTCCATCTACTAAAATGATGTATAACCTTACAGAATTCTCAATCATATCACACTGCTCTCTCCTGTTTGATAGCATCCGCAGCTACAAATTCTCAATCAATCTTCATAGTATTCCACAATTCTGATATCATTTTTGATATCCTCTCCACTATATCAGAATCTCCATGGAAACCAAGAGACCACACCTGCATGCAATAGTCCAAGTCCATATCTGAGGCCTTGTAAAGAAGCAAAATGACTTCCTAATCTTTACATGTGAAGGTTCATTTCAGCATTGCAATTATTCTCTAAGTTGTATTTACAATTTTTGTCATATGACCCTTGAACTTCAACTTCCTGTCTACTAGACCTCCAAATCCCTAACCTGATCAGTTTTTTCTAGCATAATCTTACCAACATTGGCATGGTTGGCTGAGTGGTTAGTGTGTATGCTCTCCAGCCAAAATGCTGCAGGTTCGAATCCCACTGTGGGCATGGATGTTTGTAATTGTCTGCAAAAATACTAGTATTGGTGGGCAGTAGACAGCATTGGTGTAGATGATGCAGTTCACTGTTGCCCTCCCTCGATGAGTCTCTGGGCTCTTTGGAGGTGTCAAATAATAATAATATATTTATTTCATGTGCAAACTACAGAAAAATGTAAGAGCATACATATAAATGATTAAAAGCGTACATTTAAAGAAATACACATTAAAAGAATAGGGATTAAAAGCATACATTAAAAGACGAAAATGCCACTTGCATAAAATATTAAGCAAAAACATAAAATGTCAAATTTCACTCATCCAGTGACCATACTTTAAAGCTGTTTCATTGCACTGCATTAAATCTTCTCGGGATACATATATTATTATTGTCTATTGAGCAGCACTGCAGAAGATGATCCATGGTTTGTGTTTCACCACATTAGCAGCTGTCATTGTCTGTTTAGCCCATGTGGCCATATTCTGCTTTGATCTGCCCATTCCAGAACAAAGTCTATTCAATGTCTTCCATCTTTGCCAGTCTAGATGTAAGCCAGAAGGAAGAGATTTGTTTAAGTTCAGAGCCTCTGGAGATTGTTCTTGACACATTGTTGACCTAGTAGCTTTTATGGAATCAACCAACGGTTTCACTGAGTGAATAAAATTTTTCCTTGATCTTAGCTTCTTATGTACTGCAACATGTCCATACAAAGGATGGCGGTCATCATTTAGTTGTTGTTTCCACTCATATCCACTCTGTGTAGTCCTGATGTGAGGAGCTGAAATACCAGACAGTGAGTATAGATGGTCAATTTTTGTAGGCTTAAGACAGCCAGTGATGTGCCGACATGTTTCATTAAGAACCTTGTCAATAATTTTGACATGTGATGATCTTTCTCAAACAGGACTACCATACTCTGCTGCCAAAAAGAAGAGTGTCAGTGCAGAGGTGTGCAGTACTTGTGGATTTGCACCCCACCTAGATTATGTTAATTGGCACAGAATATTATTACGTTTGTGTTTTAGCTGCTGTCTTCTCTATGTGTCACTTATAATTTAAGGTCCTATCTAGTGAAACACCTAGGTAAATTGGATTTGGATAATTGACCCATTTCACACCATTCCATTCTATATTCAACTCTCTCCTCACCTCCCTATTATTGAGATGGAAAAGACACATTTGGATTTTACTGGGATTTGGTTTCAGTTGGTTTTCCTTATAGTAAACTGTAAGGGTTTCTAGCTCTTGTGTGAACTGCTTCTCAATGTCATCAAAGGATTTTGCTTGATAAGCTATTGCCTGGTCATCTGCATATAAAAAAGTTCTTAACCATGGGCTTATAGGTTAGTCATTAGTATATAATATATATTGATGACCTGAGTATACCATTTTTCTGGATACATCATCTGCTCTTTTTTCCTTGAAAATCAACAAAGAATCTCCTGCTGAACAGCAACCACATAAATATCTCCACTAATCGAAAGCTGTTTATCATGCTGTAAATTTTGACTATGCGTTTTCTAAGATTTGGTGTGTCATATGCTGCTGTCAAATCTATAAATACAGCTCCTGTTGCTAACCCCATTTCAAAGCCATTTCAAAGCCAATAAACTGTGTTAAGTTTAATACTTGTCTAGTGCATGATCTTCCAGGTCTAAATCCTGCTTGTTCTTTTATCAGTACTTTCCCTATCTCTGGTCTTAGTCTGCTCAAGATTAACCTCTCATTCAGCTTCAGTGTTGTGCATAGGAAAGCTATAGGCCTACTGAGGATCAAAAGAGCTGTAGCTCTTTTGATCCTCAGTAGGTTTACCTGGTTTCAGGATAGGTATTACTTTCATTTGCCTCCATATGCTGAGTATTTCAGCAAATTTCCAACAAAAGTTGAAAAATTCTAATAACCACTCTTGCCTTTTCCCCCCAGATTCCTTAGTATCTCGTTTTTGACGGAAGCTTTTCCTGGTTTTAAGGACTTTAGGGCATTTTCTAGGTCCTCTTTAGTAAATGGTGCTTCGAAGAGATTATTTACTGAATCCCTAACTTTTTTTAATATAATCTTTAGGTATTTTTTCTTCGGTATCTGGTTTACCATTCAGAGATAGCTGAGTTGCAAATTGGTTTGCATTTATATTAACTGCGTTGCTGCTGTTGTGGGATCACCAGATAATTATTTCAGTAAGAGCCAGGTTTTCCTGCTACTATGTTTCATATCTAAGCTTTTAATTTTCTCTGCCCATTGTCAACTTCTTTTAATAATATGACATAATTATCATCATCAAATTCCTGACATGTACCCTCAAGGGATGTACAGGATATGATAGTACTAACTGAAAAATTTACATCATTACTAACTTCTTATCTACAATTTTCCTCCAAATCAGTCTGTTACTCGTCAAGACTCCAACATCATTACCAGATCTTATATTTCTATCGTCTAAGGCACTTTGCACCATATCAATCCACCTATATCTTCGTCTTCCTCTGGGTCGTTTTCCTGCCAACCTGGCAGAGAACACTTGTTTTGCTAATCTTTCCTCATCCATTCTGTTTAAGTGACCATACCACCTGAGATTAGCTTTGCTAACGCATTCCTGGATGCTGACAATGTCAAGTTCTTTCCTAATATCCTCGTATTTAATATGATGTTGCCATTGATGCCATCTGTTCACGCCTCTAATCTTTCTCAGGATCTCGTATCTGCGGTTTCTAGTCTTTGGTCAAGTGTTTTACTTCGGACCCAGCTCTCAGATCCATAAGTTAAAACTGGTTTGAACACTGTCTTGTATAAAGTTAATTTAGTGTTTTGACTAATTTCTCTTATTCCATATGAATTTATTCAACTAACTGCCTACCATACCAGCTTTGTTGATTCTGCTGTCTATTTCCATATTTAATTTACCATCTTCAATAAAAATCGTGCCTAGATAGCTGAAATGTTTTACTTGTTCCACAGGTTCCCCTTTCACAACACAGTTGACATTTTCAACAATTCTACCTATTTTCATTGTCTTTGTATTGCTGACATTCATACTATATCTATTACAACAGTTATTCAATTTAGTCAGGGAATCTTGCAGATTTGTACTGGATTTATTTAGAAGTATAACATTGTCCACATAAAGCAAAGAGTTGACATCAACATCTCCAATTCTGATATCATGTTTAATACCACTTTCCTTCATAATGTGATCCATATAGATAATGAATAACAGAGGGGATAATGTGCATCCTTTTCTCACACCAGATTTAACATTAAACCATCTTCCTGTACTTCCTTCAATTCTAATTGCTGACTTACAACTCAAATAAAGACTAAGTATTGCTTGATATAATGTCCCATTGACACCAGATAACTGTAGCATATTGAATAGCTTCTCTCTTGGCACCTTGTCATATGCATTTTCCAGATCGACAACACTTAAATAGTGAAGATCTGATCCTGACAGCCCCTATTCGGCCTGAATCCAGCTAGTTCTTCACCAGGCTTTTCTTCCACAATTCTTCTCAACCGTTTCTCAAGTATACTTGCATAGATCTTGCCAGGAACACTCAGTAGGGAAATACCTCTGTAATTTTCACATTCAGTTTTATTTCCCTTTTTATATAGGGGTACTATTAGAGCTCTACTCCAATAATCAGAAATTCATTCCTCTGTCCAAGCTTTCTGAACTATGCAGTGCAGATACTGCAAGACTTTTATACCACCATACTTCAGCATTTCTGGTCAAATATCATCTACTCCTGCTGCCTTTCCACATTTCAAGCCTTTGACAGCTTTTTTCTACTTCAAGTATGGATATGTATTCCTGACTGTATGCCTGATGAGTGTTTTTTGCCACTGTACTATCACTGCTTGTTTCATTTAACAATTTTTCGACGTAATTACTCCAAATTCGTTTATTATTATTATTATTATTATTCAGGCCCCCATGGAGTCAAAAGACTCATCGTGGGAGGTCCTTCCTAAGAACATAAAGTCTGTCAAGACTCATCGAGGGGAGGTTCCCCCTAAGAAACACAAAGTCTATCATACCACTCCTTAAACTCATTGACCGTTCTCGCCCTCACCACTCTATCAGGCAATGCATTCCACAGCTCAACCACCCTCCATGCAAAGAAACCACTCCTCACCCTCTTGTTCACAGTTTCCTTTCGTAACTTCCAGGGATGGCCTCTTGTCATCACTCCTTTCCGCTGTTCAACCAAGTGAAGGAACTCCCCAATGTCAACCCTGTAACCACCTCTCAACAGTTTAAAAGTCTCAATCATATCACCTCTCCTTCTTCTATCCGCCAAACTCTGCAGTCCACATTCCCTCAGCCGATTCTCATAACAATCCTTGTACAGTCCTGAGACCATCTTTGTCATCTGTCTTTGTATCTTTTCCACAGTTAATTTATCCTCTTCAAATCCTGGGGACCAAATCTGAGAACAATAATCCAAATGTGGTCTGATCAGAGACTTATACAATGGAATGATAACCCTCTTATCTCTGCAGGTCAGTGTCCTTCTCATAATTGCAGCAATCCTCTGTGTTACCTTCACCACCTTTGCAATATGTCCCCTAAACTTCAGGTTTCTATCAATCATCAACCCCAGATCTCTTCTCCCCAAATTCCTCCAGTATAACTCCTCCCATAGAGTATGCAGCATCCCATCAATGTTTCCCAAACCTCAAGACCTTACATTTTGCTGCATTAAACTGACACCCCCATTCATTTGCATATCTATCTAGCTTATTCAAATCCTCTTGCAGGGCTACCACATCTGCACTATTACTAATAATCCTTCCCAGCTTCGCATCATCTGCAAACAACTGAATATCCCCTTGCAATCCACTGGCAATGTCATTGATATAAAGGTTAAACAATATTGGTCCTAGTACTGAGCCCTGTGGGACCCCACTTGTAACCTTCTGTCTCCTTGAAACTGCTCCACCATACACAACTCTCTGATACCTATCAGACAGCCAATCCTGAATCCAGTTGACCAATCTGACATCCAGACCCATGTGTTGCAACTTAAATATCAGCTTATCATGTGGAACCCTGTCAAATGCCTTTTGCTAAGTCTAAGAAAATTGCAGTATATGCCTTTCCCCTCATCTAATGTTCTTGTAACTGTATTATAAAAGGCTAGCATATTGCTAAAACAAGAGCGCCCTTTCACAAATCCATGTTGACTCTCACAGATAACATTACCCTCATCTGCCCAGTGCTGTATACGGTTTCTCACTACTTTCTCCAAGATTTTGACAACTACTGATGACACACAGACTGGTCTATAATTAGACACTTCCAGTCTGTTACCACCCTTATGCAATGGCACTATCTTACCTTCCTTCCATTCCTTGGGCACCTTTGCCGAAGCCAGACTTTCATTGAAAAGCCAGGTGAAAGGCACTGTCAGTTCCCTAGCACATTCTCTCAAAACTCGTGGTGAAATACCATCCAGTCCAAAAGCTTTAATGACATCCAGAGTTCTCAGTATCTGAAACACACTCTCCTCCTGTATCTCTAAACCTTGAACCTGCCCTATCCCTCTAGCATTAAAACCGACTCCTCCAGGATGAAATACTCCAATAAAGTGGTCATTAAACAATTCCACTATGTCCTCTGTATCAGTCACTCTATTCCCATTTTTATCCCACAATATCATTCTTCCACAGTCATTTCTCCTCCTACTGGCCACATAACTAAAAAATTCCCTAGGATTTTCTTTGGATCTTACAGCCAATCTCCTCTCATATTCCAGTTTCGCTTTCCTTACCACACTAGTCACTCTTCTGGCCTGTGTCTTATATTCTTCACGCATCCTCTTTTCACCTGTCTCCTTACATCTCTTCCATAGCCTCTTTTCCACATGCAATTCCTGTTTAATATTGTTTGTCATCCACTTTACTCCAAATTGTGTCCTCTTCTTCACTCGTGGTATACAACTTACCATTGCTGCTAACAAATATTCTTTCACAATTTCCCACGCACTAACGATATCCCGGCCTTCCAATTCCTCCCTCCATGAAACTTCGCGAAGTTGACGTCTAAGACTATTATAATCACCTGCATTGTAATTCCACATAAGTTCCTGTCTCTTTGATACTCCTGCATGTCTATTCATTTTCCAAGTCAAAACCATATGGTCACTCTCTCCAACTGGTGGGAGAGATGTCATCTCAGTTATTATCAACTCTTCTGATGCTATAACCAAATCTAAAACTCTTGAACCTCTTGTTTCCTCTGTTACATGTTGCCTAAGACATTTGTCCCTCAAGAATTCTAGAAATTCCATTCCACTACTGCTACATGTATCTTCCTCTCTCCATTTTATACTACTGTAGTTAAAATCTCCCATAACAATCATTCTTCTTGCACTTGCCAAACTTAGCTGTCTAAACATCTCCTGGTCCCCATCCTCCGTGCTCCTGGGTCTGTAGCAACACCCCACTAAATATCCTGTCTTGCCTACCTCTACCTCACACCATATGCTCTCAAAATCATTTGTCTCACTTCCTTCCGAAGCCTCCTCTCTTAGAGGACATAGGTCATCACTTATCATAAGCAGTACCCCACCACCACGCTTTCCCCTCCTATCCTGACGAAAAATGCTATACCCAGCGACTTCTATTCCTGTTATTATATCCCCTTCTGTCAACCACGTCTCAGTGATCCCAATAATTTTTGGCCAGGCTGATGCTATCTGCACCACCAATTCCTCTCCCTTATTCCGGATACTCCTGGCATTAGTATAAAGCATATAAATGCCATTGTTTCTATACCAAGCATTATCCCTTCTAGACTTCACTGGGCTCAGTGTTACCTGACATCGTCTCCCTTCTCCCAAGTATCCATTCCCACAAGAGGCCACCCCTGCTATCATCCTCCCTGGGACACACTGACTCTTTCAGAACAGCAATCTCTCCAGATGCCTACGTCCTTCCTCATTCAAATGTAAACGGTCTCTCGCATACAATTCCTCTCTTTCCTCAAATGCACTCCAAGCATCCACATATACCAGTCCTCTCTTGTCACACATTCTTACTATTATGCCATTCAATATCACTGCTCTTCTGCTCAGCTCATCATTATCATACCTAGGCAACACACACACTATTTTTCCTCTCTCTGTCTTCTTCCGTACAGTCTCAAGCAAAAACCTTACATCTCTCGCTGCCTGACTTACATTACCACTCAAGTCATTCGTTCCTACCATCACAATCATCTCATCCACCCTTTCACCTCTCTTAATTGCCATAGCCACCCTTTCTATTGTTCCTCCTGGCAAACACTGCATGGAAATTCTACAAACAAATAGCGGGGACAGCCATAGGTTCACCACTCTCCCACCCTTGGCCAATTTCTTTATGGAGACCTTTGAAGAAAAAGCCTTAGCCTCTGCCCCACAAAAACCAACCATATGGCTTCGCTACGTTGATGATGTGTATGCTATTTGGCCACATGGCTCTGAAACACTCCTCTCCTTCCTTACACACTTAAACAACCAACACGCCAGAATCAAGTTCACCCTGGAAAAAGAGGAAAACAACAGCCTCCCTTTCCTAGACACACTAGTCAATCGCCAGCCTGATGGAACCTTGGTTTTCTAGAAAACCAAGGTTCCATAGAAAACTCATTTTCTATAGTTTATAGAAAACTCACCCATACAGGCAGATACATTCACCAACGACCCCCCCCTCACAACAATATGGAGTGGTGAAAACACTATACAACAGGGCTAAACTAATCTGTTCTAACGACATGGCCCTAAACACTGAAGTAAATCACATCCTCAACACTTTCTCAGCCAGTGGCTACCCCCCCCCCCAAAAGAAAAATCCAAAAAATATTAAAACCTACAAACCACAGCCACCCCCCCCCCCCCTTCCACAACAAAGATTACTCTAAATCCATCACCATTCCCTACATCCGAGGCACCTCGGAAAAAATTACCAAAATTTAAAAAAAACATGACCTCACCTCCTGTTACAGGCCTTACAGAAAATTGGCATCCCTTATCCGCTTCACCAAAGACCAACCACTTCCCCTAGTCCTACCTGGTGTATACCAGGTCCCTTGCAGTTGTAAACTGTCGTACTTTGGCCAAACAGGCAGGACAGCAAATATCAGAATTTCTGAACACAAGGACTACATCCGGTTTCCCAAGTACAGCCATTCTGGTCTTGCAGACCATGCTCTGGATACACGCCACAGAATATGGTGGAAGAAAGCTACAGTAATACACCGTAGCAAATACAAATTCGAAAGACTATTTATGGAATCAGCCTCAGCCGAAAGAAACTCTCCAAACCTCAACAAATTTGGTTATATGCGACTGCCCCAAATTTGGGAGGCATACATCAGCAGACCTTCAGCCCAACGGCCAAGAACACCTACTTAGTCCACTAGAGGGCACCATCAGGACTTCTAGGAGAACGATAGCTTCATATCTTTATTCTCAGTTACTGTGTTGTAGTGCCTGCGTGCACGTGCCTTTATTTAAGTTCCTTTTGAAAATGGCAACATGACGTTGCCGAAATATCGGAAATATTTATTAAAGTATAATTTAATTTATATTCGGATCTACGTTGTTCAATTCCCTAAGTGATTTAGAAATACATAACCAATATATAAGCCTGTCTACGGGAATTAATTACTCCACACTTCAAGGATATCTTTTTCTCCCGTTTTCATGTCAACTTTATCATCTCTAACTCCTTTTACAGCACTCTTTCCTCCATTTCTAAGCTTCTTCAATAACCTCCAGAATATCTTACCACCCTCTTGATATTTATTTTCTATGTTCTTGCCAAAGTCCTCCCATGACTTTTGTTTAGCTAGTTTTACACAGTGTTTTGCTTTCTTACATTTGTTTCTGTATTCTCTAAGAGCAAAAGCTGACTTATTTGCCAGGAACTTTTGATATGCTTTCTTCTTTTCCTTCACTGCCTCTTTAACTTCCTGTGTCCACCATGGAGTTTTGATTTTTCTATCCTTGCAAATTACCTCACCACATGCCTCTCTGGCTGAATCAATCAGGGTTTTCTTGAAGGCTTGCCACTGAATCTCAGGTTTGGTTCCTGTTCTCAAACTCCTTCATTTTTTCTCCAATAATCTTTGTGTATTTTAGTCTACAGTTCACATCTGAGAGCTGCTCAACTTTTATTCGCTTTAAAACTTTCTTACATGTTATTCTTTTCAATATGAAATTCATTTTATCCTGCTCAAGACTAAATAGTGATCACTTCCAATTTCAAATCCTCTGTACACTCTGGTGTCCTGCACAAGGGAGAAAACATCACTATCAACAATAACATAGTAAATGAGACTTTTCTTATTCCTTGCTTCTTCTCTCCATGTGAATCTGTGCACATTTTTATGTTGGAACATGGTGTTAGTAATAACCAGTCCATGTGCTGAGCAGAAATCCAACAGGTATTTGCCATTATTATTAGATTTGATCTTTTCTCCAAATTTTCCCAAAATATTTTTGTATGTCTGACAATCATTTCCTACTCTGCTATTTAGATCTGTAACAAGGACTAACTTTTCCTTTTTCATTGTGTCAGTTGCTTTTTCTAAAGCATCAAAAAATTCCTCCACTTCTCCCTTAGTAGAACCTTCTGTGGGACCATAGGCACAAATAAGTCTCATGGTCCAATTGCCCATTCTGATATTAGCCCACATCACTCTACTTGAGACTGCCTGCCATTCAATTAGATTAGCCTCACATTTTGTGTTGAATACTATGGCTACTGCTTCTTTTCCTTGATTGTCATTTCCTGAATATAAGATTTTGTAATAATAATAATAAATAATATGACATTGGATACCTAATCACACCAAAGTTGGTGTGATTAGGTAAGGCCTGACAGCCATTTTCACATGGCCACAATTCCAGCCTATTCAGATCAGTCTGGAAGTACTACACATCAGCAACATTGCTGATTACCCCTACTTATCTTTGCATCATCAGCAAACAGCTGTGTGTTGCATGTCAAATCCTTCCCAATGTCATTAATGTACAGATTGAATAAAAACGAACCAAGGACTGAGGTACACCACTGGTTACCTTGAATCTTGCAGATTCACACTCCCCATATACAACTTTTTGATATGTCAGTCAGCCATCCTCTTATCTATGTCAACAGCTCAAAATCAAATCCCATATTCTTCAATTTATGGAACAATCTTCCATGCTGTATTCTGTCAAAAGCCTTAACAAAATCCAAACGTATTGTCTAACTCAGCATTAACATTATTAAAGAATGTGAGTAAGTTGCTAAAACATGACCTTCCCTTAGTAAACCCATGCTATTCACTGCAAAGTACAGATTCTCTGTCAACCCATTTCTGAATGCGAGCCCTAACCAACTTTTCCAAAATCTGCACCACTACTGCTGAGATACTGATTGGTTTATTGTACTATTTAAAAATAGAAGAGCCTATTTTCTTCCCTCTTTTTTCAGAAATTTCATGAAAAGTTTTTAGACATAATATTTTACTACAACTAGTGTGATGTTTTAGTAACAGCTGCACACATGCAAGAGAAAATTAAATAGAATTCATTGCTCCTTTATATTTCATTCATTGAACAAAACATATAGGAGTAATAAATTCTATGTAGTTTTCTCTCATATGTGTGAAGCCATTATTTAAAGCATTATATTAATGTGCAGGTTTCCATTAAACGTCTAATAATTTACTAAAACTACCTGATGCCATCACATGAATCATAAATAAAAGTTTTACTTATTTGAATAGTCTTACATGCATATTTATCAGGTTATCATAAATGTGCATGCCAAGATTGGAGAAAATAATGCATCTCTATCATCACACTGTAAACAGAAATTATATAATAAAGAAATTCATAAACTGATTAATACAGTTATTATATACAGTACATCAGTAATGTAATATTTGCTTCATTCAATTTCAAACCATTATGAACTTCATAATGGTTTGAAACAACCCCCCCCTCACTTTTAACCGTTTTTAATGCTAAATATTTCGATTTCTAAATATGGAATGACTATTCATTCATTCTTAATACTGCTTAAATATTTAATTGTATTTTTTTTGTTTATTTATAAATTTGGAAATGTTAAATATTAACGTAAAAAAAATTCATTTCTACATGATTTTACACACATACATAACGAAATTTGTTATGTTATTAGTATTAAAATTGGCTAGTGGATTATATGTAAACCGGTTGCCCATATAAGGCGGGAGTTAGTAGTGCCACTTCATGAATGTATTGTTATTATTTACAAACACTTCCTGGAGTCGAGACGATTTTACACATGATTCTACAAATACGTGTGTGTGTGTGTATTTATTTATGTGTGTTTGTGCGCGCGCTTGTAAAATCATGTATGTATGTATATGTGTGTATGTAAAATCATGCATGTACATATATGTGTGTATGTAAAATCATGTATGTACGTATATGTATGTGTGTGTGTAAAATCATGTATGTATGAGTGTGTGTAAAATCATCTATGTATGAGTGTGTGTAAAATCATCTATGTATGAGTGTGTATGTAGAATCATCTAGACTCCAGGAAGTGTTTGTAAATAATAACAATGCATTCAGTAAGTGGCACTCAATCACGACTTAACATCGGCAGCCAGCTTACATATTCACTAGGCAACTTGATACTAACAAAACAAATTTCGTTTAAATAAAAGTGCTTCTGCAAATGCTAACTAAAAAAGGGGAATATATAAATCCAACGTGAGAATAGCCTGAATAACGAATAAATGCGAATATCAATATACGCTGGATGCATCATTCAAAGCGCCACAATTGTTACTTGACGTCGATACAATGTAAAATTTAGTTCGGGTTAGTAGTAAAATAGCCGCATCAAAAATAATTTATCAGTGATAATACTTTAAACAAATTTTCTCTGGAAGTGCTATACCATGCTAGATTTAAATTTTGTTGAATATTCAGTAGAATACGTATATAAAAACCATATACAAGTGAACAAGTTTAATGCAGGTTCTTAAACGATGTATTATCTGAAAGATATGAATAATCAGATGATTTAAAGTAATCATTTAAAGGAAAAGGGTTAGAGAAAATTAATGAGACCATCATTTCAGGTAAACTTACCCTTCACAGTAATACCTCTTTGCCGTTTCGTAAGCAGTTAATAAATAACGCTACTTGAAAATAATTGTGAATGATGGATATAAAGTTAATAAAAATGTCAGCTTTCAATTCTTAACATTCATGTTAAAGTTTGGCGGTAAACATTCACATTTCAGGAACACCATTTAACGATCTAGACAGCGTTCCCTCAGTTTTAATAACATTCCCCATCTTAAAAAATAATTGTATCCAATGCTCAGTCGCTTTAAGCATTTGGTTTTCCATGGTTTCAAATTGGAGTTCAGTACGAGTAGTGACGATCAACATGTGTATATTTTCTTGCACTTGGAAAATAAATGAAATAAATGGAAAATAAATCAACTACTATAATATATATATATATATATAAAGGTAGGATAACTCGAAGAAAATTCATAATTTTTGAATTACTTTATTATTTGTTATGTTTGTGGAATAGTTAAAATAAAAACTTCAGTTAGACTAAATAAACATAAATATAAAGGTAGCTATCCCTTCTTTCTAGAAAGTAAAAAAAAATGAGATGCGTAAAAAAAAAAAAAACGTGTATAATACTATTCAATATATATATATATATATATATATATATATATATATATATATATATATATATATATATATATATATATATATATATATATAAAGGAAATTAAAGTATTTCAATATATATATTGAAATTTATATATATATATATATATATATATATATATATATATATATATCTTGAAATACTAATATGATATTTAATAAATATTCATTAATATCATCAAGTCTAGAAATTGAGAGGTTTTAAGGTTGATTTTACAAGTAATATGGGTATTCATAATTTAGCTACACTAATTTTAAAACAAGGCTTTTTTTTCGGTTTCATGAGAATGGTTTACAAATTGGAAAGAGGGTGCCTTATTAATACAAAATTAATAATTGTTCATTTTTATTATTTCTGTACTTGAACACAATAAAAACATTTTATTATAAGAATAAAAAATAAATTCTCTTAAATGAATTTAGAAGTTGAGACTTTTTAAAGTTTTATTATTATTATTATTATTATTATTATTATTATTATTATTATTATTATTATTATCAACAGATCTCCATGGAGGCAAGAGACTCATCACGGGAGGTACCGTCAGTGGCACACCCAGAGGGGGGAGGGAAGGATCCTGGCCCTCTAAAAGAAAAAAGGAAAAAAAACACTAGAATATTTTCCAAAAATCTTTTCCTAATTAATAAAATTCATATTTTTTATTTATGTTGTGTCGTGTTTTCTATTTCTATACTATTTATGAATTAGCGATCACTGCAGATGCTCAGTCATAAGTCGTATGCGATGCGTAGTGTGTATTCTCAAATCGTCTATTCAACTCGGTCCCCTCCCCCAAGATTAAACCCTGAGTGCGTAACTGACCACTGTCACATGCACAGCTCATTATACTTTGACATAAATGCATTCGCTGTCTCTCCACTCAACACTCTCACGCAATGCATTTCAATCATCCACCACTCCCCATGAAAAAATCCACTACTCGTCGTCTTATACGGCTTTCAGGGATGACCTCATGTTCCCCCCTCATGTCTCCAGATATTTTATGAAAAATCTCATTCACGTTAATGTCGCAATTATCCCTTACCAACTTATACGTCTCGATCATGTCTCCCCTCTTCCTTCTATCCACTAGGCTTTGTAATTTGCATTCCCTCAATATATATCCTCATGTTCCACTTTCCAGAGACCAAAAACTAACGTAGTGAATCGACTCTGAATCATCTACAACAACTCAGTATCTTTCTGAAAACCAGGCGAAATCTGTGCACAGTTATCCATATGTAGTCTGATCAAATCCCACTACAATAGAATCATAATATCTTTACTTCTACACGTCAGTGTCCACATAATTCCCATAACTCGCTGTGTTGTAGTCACAATTTTAGTAAAATCTCCACGAAATTTCAAATCCCTATCCACAATCACCACCAGAACTTTCATATCCTCTGCTTCCTGTAAAATATCCCCACCAATCCTATACCCTGCATTCTATTTTGTTTTTTAAAGTTTAAAACCTTACACTTTTGCTACATTAAACTGACATTTCCATACTCTACCGCATTCAGATAATCTATTTAGGCCCTCTTGCAAAACTACAAAATCTGTTCTACAATACTTCTCATAACTCTTCCCAACTTTGGCAATTGTATATTACAAATAATTACTTTGATAATGTCATTTACATACAAATTAAACAACAATGCCCAAAAAACATACCCATGGGGCAAACAACTAGTAATTTCATTCTTTGTGATATCACTCCCCATGCATAACCTGCTGATACCGATCAGGCACTGATATCCAATTCAACGAACAAATCTACTGTCCAACTGTTCCGATGTAATTACTAGTTTGTCATATACAAACTATCGAAAGTCTTTTGCAAAATCTAAATATACTACTGTATATGCATCCCCCTTGTCCAATGTATTTATCGCCTTGTTACAATAAGTAAGTAGACTGCTAATGCAAGATCTTCATTTAGCAAACCCAAGCTGTCCATTAAAGTGAATTCTCTGAACCTAGTTCTGAATCCTCACTAGCTCATCTAACACATTACCATTACCCACAACTCCAGACAAGCTGATTAGCCAATAATTCGATTCCACAGTCTTATCACCCCCTTTATGAAGCAGAACAATTTTGCCACCCTTCCACTACTCCTTTGAAACATGGGATAATTTAACACTCATATTAAAAATATAAGTTAAAGCTGTTGTTAGTTGCTTTCCAGAGAAAGTTATTAACTCCCTTCCAGGAAATTAAGAGCAAGACACGCGGCAGTAAGCCATTAAACCCCATTGCCTTGTTAACATCAAGTTTACTAAATTTCTCAAGTACCTCTTGCTCAATGGTCGCTCCCCCATTCCCACTGCTCTGAAGTTCTGTGTTATGTCACAATCAAGGATGGTATACTTTAATGAACTGCTCAATACTAATAGACGCCATAGCGCAATTGGAAGAACAGCGGAGCATTGCACCATTCGATTGGAAAAGACCTAGGTTCGATTCTCGTCGCGACGAGGGAAATCCTTATATGTGCTTTTTCAGTTGAAGGTGAGTTAGCCGACCTCATACGGCTGAAAAAAAAAATTTACATTTGATGTCCATAGACGCTGTATGGTCACTGCCGTACCTCACATGGTTTTGGCAATGATCTCTTCTGCTAAGTGGTAGGGTCGCAGATTCCCTTTCCACACAAAGTTTGTAGAGCAATCAAAAACATCCATGCCCACGGCAGAATTCGAACCCCCAGCCTCTTGGCTGGAGAGCGAGCTAATCACTCGGCCAATCAGACCGGCTACCAGCCTAGCCGGCCTGGTTGACAAAGTGGTTAACATGTACGGCGGTAGCAAGGTTTTTTCTCCCAGAAACTCGGGTTTTTCATCCCGCGTACAGACAAATCGGCCTTCAGAATACACGCAATTTACAGACAAAAAATACTGTTGGTGATAATGGGCGACAGATGGCGTTGATGACAGTAGTGTCGTAGTTGGAGAATTAAGTAGTGGTGGAGAGGATGAGATGCAATTAGCAAAGTGAAGTGGTGTGCCTTCTCACGATGAGACCTTGGACTCCCTGGAGGTGTCACGTAATAATAATAATAATAATAATAATAATATCATCCTCAGTGTTTATCATTCTCCCATTATCACTGACCAACATCATCCTCCAATAAACATTCTTCCGTCTACTGGCCATATATCAATTGAAATCCTACGATTTCATTTGGCCTCATTTACTAATTGCTCATCATATTATGCTTTTGTTGCCCTTCCTAAGTGAGTAACTTTCATGGCTTGTTCTTTGTGCTCCTCATGTAACTGATTATCGTCACTCATCTTATGCTGCTCCACAATGCCCTTTTCTTGAGAATTGCATACCTCTTTTCATCCATTTTACACCTACCTTATTTATTCCACTGAGTTTAAAATATACTCATTGCCTTTGTCAGATATTTCTTGAGTAGAGATCAAGCACCATCGATTTCTTTTCTATGCAATTCCTCATTCCATGATATCGCTGCAAACCGCCTCCTGAGTTTATCAAAATACCCCCCCCTCCCGTTATAGTTTCACATATAACCTGTTCTCACAAAATTTATGACTGGCCATATCATAAATTTGTGAAAGTGATGACCATGAAGTTATCACTTGGTTAACACATTATGAAGTTATCAAGTGACCATGAAGTTATCACCCATGTGATAACTTTATGGTCACTTTCACAAACGGCAGCAAGATATCACACTTCATTTACAATAATATCTTCTAATGAGATAATCAAATCTAAAACCGTCGATCCATGTGTGCCTTCTATTGAGTACTACATAAGGTACTTGTTCTTTGGTTCCTAGTCCGTTCATTCCAGGCTACATTATCATAATTGAAATCGCCCATAATGTTCACCTTTTCTTATTAGCCAGACCACTTTGCTAAACATTTCTTTCTCACTGCCTTCTTCATTACCAGGTCTATATCAGCACCCTACTAAACATTTCATGCTGTCGACTTCCACTTCGCACCATACTGCTTCAAAACTACTGTCAGTATTTGCCTCCTTGCATCTTCACCCTAGATGGACACAACTCCTCTACCATCATCGATAGCACTCCTTCTTTTTGCCTTGTCTGACTTCACGAAAGACTACACATCTATCTCTGTTCCTGTCAGAATGTCATTCACATTCAACTGTCTTAAATATAACAACATTTTTTGGAGGAACGTATTCTTTCAATGGTACGATTTCATTTCAGCTTGTTTGAATATTTCTAGCATTTGTAAGCATGCTCACTAACTCATTTCTGTTTCTATAAGAAGTCCCTCTGACCCCACTTCTTGGATATAACTCCGCCACACTCTCCCCGTTCTTTTGGCTACCATCGCTGATAATACACCCTCCCAAACCTAAATATCACTGTTACAACCTTGACTGTCGTAATCCTTTCTTTCGCACTCACAAATCATCTCTTGAAACCATCATCTACACTTCTCACATAATGTCTCCATGTACACTCTGTGTTCCTTCTCCCTCATTCTCTTCACTAGTACCACTTAGGTGTCCATTCATAAACTTGCCCAATTTACGCTTCTCCTCGTTCACAACAATCCTTGCTTCCTCAGATCTTACATTCACTTTGTCATTTTCTCTTTGTGCAAAAATTTCTCCATATGTTCGCGTCAAATTCATTCAAATGTATTCTATCGATTTTACACAGCTCTATCCAGTGGCGCACCCAGGATTTAATCTTGGGGTGGGGACGAGCACTCATGATTTAATCTTGCGGAGGACGACTTGAGTAGATGATTTTTGCATACGACCTATGACTGAGCATCTGCAGTGATCGCCAATACATTATGATTGCCAAAATATCACATCAAATTACGTGGTTGTTGAGGAACACACTAACAAGCAGGGACAGGGAAGTTATTGTTCCACTCTATAAGGCATTATTAAGGCCGCATTTGGACTATTGTGCATAGATCTGGTGGCCAGGATTTCTTGGTGATACGGAAGTGGTGGAGAGGATTCAGAGGCTGGTTACAAAGATTGTTGCAGGTCTTCTGTGGGATGTTCCCTATGAGGATAGATTGATGATCTGTGGGCTCCAAAAACTAGCTGATAGACGTAGGAAAGGAGATATGGTAGAGGTATTTAAATTGTTAAAGGGATTTTACAGGTTTGATACTGATGATATTCTTAAGACCATGCAGGATGTGAGAGAACGAGGGGCCATCCCTGGAGATTGTGTAAGAGTGTGGTAAACAAGGGTGTTAGGACTAGATTTTTTACTTGGAGGGTTGTGAATGGGTGGAATGCTTTTGCCAGAGGTGGTTGTGAATGCTTCAACTGTGAATGAATTTAAGGAGAGGTATGACAGGTATTGTGTAAATAATGGTTAGTGTGTCAATGTCGGGTCTCCCGCGATGAGTCTTTTGACTACATGGAGACACCGTTAAAATAATAATAATAATAATAATAATAATAATAATAATAATAATAATAATTTTTTTATTGTTCTTTCAAATATGTACAATGTACAATGTACATATATAATTACATATGTACAATGATCATCTATTCAGTATATTATTTTACAAGGTTCAGCACTTTGTGCTACATATAATGAGATTTAAATAGTAATGATGATAACTGTATTTTATATAACAATCATAATGATAATTTACAATTATATTGTTCAGATTTACATAAGTTGTATAATATTACATGTTGTGGTTTACTTTTTTTTTTTTCAAGTTTGAAAAGGTGTGATTATACAACAGTATTTACACATATGCAATCTGAATATTATGTGTCTTTATTTTCACAATTATTTATTATTTAAAATAATAAATTATTTACTTTTAAAATATATTTTTTTTACATTGCATATATTTGTTACAGTTATTATATACATTACATACATTTGTTACAATTATTATATACATTACATTCATTTGTTTACATATGATACATTACTTACATTTGTTTACATGTGATATTTACATTACGTACATTGGTTTACATGTGATATTTACATTACGTACATTGGTTTACATATAATACATACATTGGTTTTCTTATGATACGTACATTACATGCATTTGGTTACATATGATACATCTTGGATGAGAACTAATTTTTTTCCCTTTCATCCTCGAAGCTTAAATGTAAGCTTATCTGAGGATGACACCAGTTGGTTATTATGTTTTTTTTTTTCTTTTTTTTTGCTGTGTTAGGATGCTACGGAATCTATGATTGAGAAATTCGTGCGCGCGCACTCACACGCACACGCACACGCACACACACACACGCGCACCCCCCCCCCCACACACACAATAAATTGGAATGTACTGATGCGTCGCTGAACTGGAAGCCTGAGCGAATATATTGTGTTTCATTAAGTTTGTATGGTATTTTGGGTGCGTGTTTCTTGTTCGTAGTATGTCCTTAGAGCTGTTTTCAGGCTATTGTAGTTTGTAAGGTTTCTGTATTCAAAAGGTAATTTGTTTATCATGTCTGGGATGTAGAAGTTTCGCGTGGCCTTTCCGTAGTGAATATTGTATTTATTATTATTATTATTATTATTATTCCTGATACCTCCAAGGAGTCCGAAGACTCATCGTGGGAGGACATCTACAACTGTCTCTACACCTAACCGCTACTACGAATCATCTCCATCAACGCCATCTACCGCCCACCTCCAACACCACCACAACTAGTAATTTTTGTCTGTAAATTGCGTGTGTTCTGAAGGGCCGATTTGTATGTATGCGGGATGAAAAACCCGAGTTTCCGGGAGAAAAAACCCTGCTACCTCCGTATGAGATCGGCTAACTCACCTTCGAATTGAAATCGACCAGATAAAGATTCCTCCCGTCGCGACGAGAATCGAACTTAGGCCTATTCCAATCGAAGGGCGCAATGTACCGTCGTTCTTCCAATTGCGCTACGGAGACGCTACTAATTATATGTGATATAATTAGTAGTCTGAGGTCTTGTTATACGGTATGTATTTCTAACTGTCCTGTTGTTGGCATCGAAATAATGTTTTAGCAAGGCTGCATAGTGACATAAATGTTTTGCTGTATTTTGTGTTCTGCCATTGCAATGTTTATAAGGTCGTGATTTTCTCTTTGTTCCCAAAGATCAGTTTTGTCATTTTGTACTGTAGCGACATTAATCTATTTAATTTGTAGGGTGCACAGAAAGCATACGTTGTTATAGCGTATCTTAGTATATTTTGGCATAGTGCTTTGTATATTAGTGTTTTTAGGCGTATGGGAACTATGTCTTTTAATCTGTAGAGTTTGCCACTTATTGTTCGGAGTTTGTTGTGTAGATGTTTTATATGGCTATTCCAGTTCATATCTGCATCGAGGTAAATTCCAAGGTATCGTATTGTTTCAACCTGAGTGATTGTAGTGGTTTTGCTGTTCTGGGTGTTTTTTGTGTTGGAAATGGATGTTGGATGGTTATATATTTGTTATCAACTGGTCGAGTCAGTGGATTTCTGAATATCATTAATTTTGTCTTTTCTGAGTTTAGGTGTATGGAGTTTTTCGTGAGCCAGTCTATCATCAGATTTATATCATGTTGCATATTTGTTTGGGCTATGCTTGCGTTATTATGGATGGATATTATTGCTGTATCGTCTGCGTACTGGAATATCTTACCTTTGAGTGGTAACTGAATAATATCGTGCGTGTAAATGTTGAAGAGAGTTGGGGAGAGTACAGCTCCCTGTGGCACTCCACAGGTTACTGGTAGCTCTCTGCTTCGGTTTGATCCGATACGTGTGATATGCTTTCTATTTTGGAGGTAGTTTGTAAACCACCTGTGAAGAGGCCCGTCTATTCCAACATGCCTCAGCTTTTCTAACAAGGTTTGATGTGTAAGTGTATCGAATGCTTTGGTTAGATCTATAAAGACTACCATGGCTATTTTGTTTTTGTCTAAGGCGGTATTAATTACGTCTGTAAAGTCTTCCAATAGAGATGTTGTTCCCTTATTTTTCTGAAAACCAAATTGTGTTTTGGGGATAATATTAAAGATCTCAGTGTATGCTGTGAGTTTCTTCAGTATGATCCGCTCCATAATTTGATTGTATATTGGTATTGTTGCTATGGGTCTGTAATTGCTGATTAAATTTCTTTTTCCTTGTTTGTATATGGGTGTAATTATGGCGGTCTTTAGCATACTTGGTATCTGTTCTGTTTTAAATATTTTATTTATTAGTTTTAGTAGGATAGGACTTAACCTAGTTGCATGTTGCTTTATATCTTTAGGTCTGATACCATCTATTCCTGGGCCTTTATTTGGTTTGATTTGATGTATTGCTGAGAGAAGTTCTGCTTCTTTTATGGTTGGGAACCATAATGTCTGTTTTGATCGCGGTCCAAGTGGAGGGTCTCGTTTTGTGATTTGGGGAATATTTCTGTTAAGTTCTTGGATGGAGTCTGCAAAGTATTGGTTAAAGTCATTTGCTAGTTGTTGGATAGGTTTTGCGTCTTTCATGAAGCTGTGTTTTATGGTTTCGGAGGCAGTGGTGTATAATAATAATAATAATAATAATAATAATAATAATAATAATAATAATAATAATAATAATAATAATAATAATAATAATAATAATTATTATTATTATTATTATTATTATTATTATTATTATTATTATTATTATTATTATTATTATTATTATTATTATTATTATTATTATTATTATACCTGTGATTTCTGACCTGGCCAAGGCAAAGTATCTCCCGAGCACTACTTCGTTCGCCTTGCGTTCGTTGTGAACGCAACGCGAACGGAGACAGTGATTACTGAGAGTCAGAGGGTATTCCCACCTTATGTGACCGCTAATTCATAAGTAGTATAGTAATAGAAGACAGGATACAACATAAATAAAATAAAAAAAGAATTTTAATTACGAAAAGATTTTTGAAAATGTTTCTAGACTTTTTTCCTTTTTCTTTTTTGGGGAGGGGATGGCAGGGCCCCTTGGTACTCTCCCTGGGTGCGCCAATGGCTCTATCTGCCACCCAAATTCATCCCACACATTTACAACATGAAGTCCTTTCTCATCACACAACTCTGCTAGCATACCATTCATAATCTTTGCTCACCTTCTCAATTCATCGTTTAATTTCCTTGTAATATGCATTTTTCTAATTAGGATCTATTAGTTTTGAAAACAGATTTCTTTTTCTTTCTTTCTTTTTTTTTCTTTTGCATAACCAAATTTTACAAAATGGGAACAGAAAATAACAACATACTGATACGTAAATATTATAATAATTATTACGTGACACCTTCCAAGGAGTTTAAGGATTCATCATGGGAGGCCATCCTAATCACTATACAAAATTTACAATCGCCAGTACTGAAGTCTCCAACCACCATTATTATTACGTTATAGTGGTTGGAGACACACAGGGACATTACTGTCATGATCACACAGCACCACCTACAACCACCAACAACAGTATTTTTTTTCCTGTTCTTTGCGTGTGTTCATGTGGCAGATTTGCTTTATGAGATGAAAATCCCTAGTTCCCGTAAGGATGAAATCTGCTACCTCTGTAGCAGAGTTTCCTAGACCAACTAATTTACCATCAAAGGAAAACGTCGATATAAAGATTCCTCTTGTCACGAATAATATCCAAATCTTGTCTTTTCTAATCGAAGGACGAAATGTCCCATTGTTTTTCCAACAGCGCTACGGAGACGAATAGCCGACTAGATTCGAAACCAAGAAGTGTTCCTTCGTGTAGTCAAGTGCCATGGTGTGCGAACGCGACATCCACTGAGCTACACAGGCTATATCATCAATAAAACTAAAATACAACCTAATTTAACCATATTTAACAGAATTCTTCTCTTCGTTCATTTCTACAAAGATATAATAACTTAAATGCTAGAATTAAATAGAAAAAAGAAAAACCGCACCATATTTACCTACGATAACGACAACGACGTTAATTTGTGTTATTTGTGCTCGTGTAGTAGCAACGTATCTTGGGTTGCAATGCTACAAACCCAAACTGCACGTAAATCACGGGTTACCCCCACTAGGTAGCGATTTGGTGCGGTCTGCATTGAATGCAGCTCCAGCATTGAGTATACTAACCAGTACTGATACTAGCCCTAGTCCTCACAGAACATTGACTATTGCAAAATATAACTATTGGTACAAAATGAATTATATAAAATACTATTCGTGCGGTATTTTATTACAAACAAGAAAATAACGGTTTTTAGATACATATATAAAAATTTAAGAAAGGCGATAAAAAAAACACGAACTTTCATTTTATACTGGAGGGGCTACAGCCCTGCTGCTCTTATGCACGAGCCGCCACTGGCGAGCACCAATACTGTGCGAAACGATCTTTGTTTACTGAATATCCACGGAAGAGTAGTGGCACACAAGCCAAATATCACAACAACGAACAAGGTGGGTCTGGCCTGGTGCAAAGAGTGTGTGAACTGGAAAATTGACCAGTAGAAAACGATACTTTGGAGCGAGGAATCAAGGTTCTCCTGTTTCTAATTTGATGGAAGGGTGTGGAGGCAGTCTGATGAACGATTGTTACCACAGTGTGTTGTACCCACAGTAAAATTTGATGGTGGCGTAATGGTGTGGGATGCATTCAGTTAGTTTGGAGTGGGATCACTGGTAGTTGTCCGTAGTTCCATGAAAGCAGCTCAGTACCTTGATATTCTGGATAATTCCATTAATTTCTGTTTGCCTCAATCTTTTCTGAATTGCCCATAAAATGTTTATAATTGATTATAGCTCTTCTACCTGATTTCAGTTCGTTTACTTTTATAGTATTTAATGAATGATCTGGTTAATGATTGTTATTTGCATTTATTTACATACTAATTAGGTGATTTTTTCAGATCTATATATTTTTTAAAAAATTCTTCTTAATACCACGTATATTTGATGTCTTGAGTAATGGTGTGTGGTGGGGATGAATTGAATTACCTTTTAAGGAAGTAATTAAACATTTCCATTAAAAATACATCAGAGTGATGTGTGTGTGTGTGTGTGTGTGTGTGTGTGTGTGTGTGTGTGTGTGTGTGTGTGTGTGTGTGTGTGTGTGTGTGTGTGTGTGTGTGTGTCAGTGGCATCGCATGCCCATTCCGGTTGGGTGTGCTGTCGTGTGGGTTATGCAACCTGCATTACAAATTTCACCTCAATTTTACCATATGCATGGGCATGCATCCACAGAAAAGTTTTCAAGGGGAGGAAGAGCAAAGCTTGGAGGCAAATAATTACATCAATAAATTTTTATATTTATTGATTTAATTAAATAATTACATCAATAAACGTCTTTTACCTTTTTTTTTGATATAATTATTTGTCGATATAAACTATAAATACATTATTTTCATTTTGCATCGATTTTACTGATCTTTAATTCTGAAGGGGGGGAAGCATTCAGAATTAATAGTTTGTAGCAGAATTTCATATATAAAAAAATATACCGGGCATATTTCATTAAAAATCAACTAATTAATTCATTTTAAATTAAATTATTTCAGTTTAAAAGCAAAAAAAAATTTACAAAGTAAAATATTATTAAATGACATAAAATACCTTTAAAAAATGTATTTTTCAGTTTAAATTTGTTTCACTATAAATTTACTATTCACACTACACTCAGTGACTCACTAGACACAGAAGGAAAACTAACCGGGTACTATTCACAAATCAGAAAAAGATGAACCGAAAACAGGAACACATGTTTTATTGCTGCAATAAAATACTTGTTCTATCGCTATCCTGCCGTGGGCCGAAACAGGCAAACCCATAATATAATTTTAAGACAGACAAAGTGTCCCAGGATCAAGGGTGTAAGATTACATATCTCAATCAATTTTACGATTAGAAGTTGGGGAATTTTTTAATCGATCCCGGGGAAAAGTGCGCCGTTCCCTTCCCCTGCAGACGACCATGACCATGTGATTGCATTTTTAATGATGTATGAAAGTTTTCAGAGGGCATAACACAACTGCGCTCATCTTAATTGGTCCAATGCAATTAATTGCAGGATAACTTTGAATATTTCTGCATAGAGTGGGGGATAAATCTGTTTTAGGATTTGTTAGAAAACAACAATCAAGGAGAATGCTATATTTTATTGGTATATTTGAAATACTCAAAGATGAAATATGTGAACCATCATTTTATAAGAATAGGAAAGAATAAGTGTCAGTAGAAACACTTTCATTAATGGTAAACGAATTATTAATAATTATCATTTCTGATATGTGTGTCCTATAAGTTACTGGGTACAGCGAATAGCACAATCCTATAAAGTCTGAACATAAATAAGTGAATTTATGATGGCATAATTTTAAAAAAAAACTTATGAAGAGAGAGAGAGAGAGAGAGAGAGAGAGTGTGTGTGTGTGTGTGTGTGTGTGTGTGTGTGTGTGTGTGTGTGTGTGTGTGTGTGTGTGTGTGTGTGTGTGTGTGTGTGTGTGTGTGTGTGTGTGTGTGTGTGTGTGTGTGTGTGTGTGTGTGTGTGTGTGTGTGTGTGTGTGTGTGTGTGTGTGTTGCAGGAATAAATATGGTATTTCGTAAAATTTGTTGCATATGTGTATTTCTCTGTTTTGTGTATATTTCGCTCCATTTTCCAAGAACTTTATTTTGTTTACTGAGACTCAGTATACATAACATCCGATCATTATCGGAATTATCCACACTTTCGGGAATCCTACATTGATTAGTTAGTTTTTTTTTTTTTTTTTTTAGTATCAGCGGTTCTTCTGTTTAACAATCTCACATTATGCTGGTATTTTGTTGTAGATCAACAACGTCTTATAATACACAGAATATTCATTTTTATTCAGGAATAGATATTTTTTACTGTCATGTTTCTGAAGACTAGAATAAAACTGTCTCTATATACCGTTAAAAAACTTTGCAACCTCAACAGATGCTATACTGCACAAGCAAAAGAAAAAACAATTAACTTTTTTCTCCTAACATCCACTTTCAAATTTTCAGTTCGTTCTAGAAAATATGTGTAACAGCTGTTTTTAATACAGCCATCAGATATAGAAAGCGCTCAACTCATGACAAGTGACAAAGTTTAATTGGATCGGTTGATACAATAAGCAATCACAGATGCTAGGTGCTTGGTGAGCAGCTCAAAATGTTAGATCATCCAGCCTCGCCTTCTCAACCGTTTAAAATACTAGAAAGCTAAGAATTTGACCAACTGCGCCCTCTTTGCATCTTTTCGAAGGGCGCAAAGGTGTATGCATTTTGAAAGCACACCCGGGCTATTAAGGTAACGCGAATGTAACGCAATGCTTACGAGTCGAAAAGTGCCCTCTTCATGAAGCACTAATGCATTATTACCCCATCCTGAAGAGGACAATAAAGCATTAGTATATTTTGTTCGATTTTAAGTCTGCAAACAATTGAGCAAGTCTTTAACGGGAATAAATGCAAAAATATAATATCGGTGATACTGATATTTCGTGGATGAGCACCGCACACCTAGCACAGCCAGAATATTCACCCCAGAAATATATATATATATATATTTCGTTCATTCTTGTTATGTTAAGAATTGTCCCCATTACCGAATCGCTTTCATTCTTTTGTATACACTTTTTTACTCATTCATTAATTATTAAAAACACTTTTTTCATCTATCTTAGTACATCCATTTATTCATACAGTACAATACCATCTTCTGCCTTATTCACCCTGGCTTGGCACATATATCTTTTCTTTTTCACTTCTTTTGTCTGGCTATCCTGAGGGCCGTTTTGACAACTTCGTTATCCAGACTTTCATACAGGTTAGCATAGGCTTCAGCTTTTGATCTTGCTACTGCACTCTTTGCTTCTCTATATTCCATTCTGCTGTTTTCATCAACTACTCTGTCCCACTTTTGCTTGGCTATTTTCTTTTACCCAAATTCACTGCAGTGATATTAACGGTAAATTCTGTAAATGCAAAACATAGTCAACACAGATCTCAAAATAGCGGCAGCATGATTTCCAGGGAATAAACTTACTCTGAATGTTAGAAAAAACAAATTTTATAATTCCTAAACTCAGAAATGTTCTTCTTAGTAAAACTAATTTTTTCTTCCCTATATTCCTACATAACTGGAATTCTAAAAGTAATCTAAATTATGACTGCGTAGAGATAGAAAACGTGAATACTATAATTTAGGATTAAAAAATTTACAACTCATGCTAGAAACCACATGTTAGAGAAGTATGTAACATGTGGTAAGATTTATGCTATATGGTGTCTTCTTTTTCAAAGGATTCTTAACCGTGACAATGTTAAGAACATTATATTTCGCACGATACAGTCTGTAATAGAGTACGGTATACTAAGATAGGGAGTAACATATCATACTAAACTGACACCCTATCTATACAAAATAAACAATAAATAAAGAGCCACTACAGTAAACGCCAATTATATCCTATTGAATATCTTACGATATATACAATAATATGTTTACACGATGCTATTTTTCCTAAAGTCCGATAACCAGTATGTAAGCATTAGGAAAAATACTTCTACAGAAAATCAGGTGTAAAATATTTAATTACAGCACATATGCGGTTTGACATGGATCCCACATAGTGTTGGGTTGCATCTGTATCTACCACATACATTTAACAGTCATTTAACTGCCTCAGATTTGACGGAAGAGGACGTTATTTGTGGAACTGTTTTTATAACATATCCCATATTGAAGATGGTAGAAGTCTGTCATGCTCACTGAACCAATGACGAAAAATTCTTGCGCGATGGGCAGCAGTATTATCGTCCATGAAAAAACCGTCACTTACTAGATAAAAGTCAGAATTCAAGGATCTTTCCTGGCCACCACAAACCCCAGATCCGTGAGCGAAGTCCCCCTTCCATCATATCTGAGCGAATTAAAGAATTGTCTGAACGCCTGGCACATGGCAAACGTAGAATAGAATGCAATCCAATACCCGTTGGTATCTAGCCAAACCACATATGTGTTGTAATTCTGTCTAAAGAGGCGGTCCAACATGGCTTTAAATAAAGGTTTCTAAATTAGTGGCCGGTATGTGTATCTCACCAAGCCATTATGCACTTTGTAGCAATCATTAATGCAATACTAAGATTTCACTAATTTCCACCATGCTGGAAAGAAGTTGACATAATCCTAAGTCCGAAACCGGGAAAAGCAAACAGTTCTCTTAGACACTACCACATAATCAGCTTGCTCTGCAGAATAGGAAGGACTGCCGAACGAGAGATACTGAGAAGATTACAAAATCTCACGAGAAACAAAAAAAAAAGAAAACCTAATACCCGATGACCAGTTGACTTCCGTGAGAATCTCTCTCCACTCTTAAATAAATCGTCAGAGTTGTGGAGCACATCAGTGTTCAATACAATTGGAGACACCTGTGCCGTCTTGACGTTGCATAGACATTTGATAAGGTCCTGCATAGAGGGTTACTCTATAAACTAATCGATGTCAAACCGCCATTAGCCGTGACCAGCCTTTATCGGTTCCTATCTCCAGCATGGGATGCTTGGCGCGAAACTACAGGGAATCAAATCATCTGAAAGCAGAATTACAGAAGGAGTTCCTCAGGACTCCCTACTGTCACATTTACTCTTCACCATTAATATGCCTCACATCCACGCACGGTGACCACAACAGTGGCGCGATCCCTATGGCCGAGCTTGGTAACCGAAAAGCTGTAGACCGCTATATCAGAATTACGGCAATGGTTCAGGGGATATAATGCAGTGACTTCAATGCAGAGAAGAGTGTCGCTGTCCTCTTTACAAGAAAACGGATACACCATGAAGGCGAGGTAATCATGTTTCACACCCCCATCCCCTGGTAGCTAGTCGCCAGATACTTGGGATTATAGCTAGACAACGGACTATGCTTTGCGTCCCATGTAGATTACGCATGCTGAAAAGCATACAAATAATAAGACAATTACCCGTTATGAAATGTAGCAGTCGACTCGGCTCGGATATCAAGCTGCTCCTATACAAAACGATGCCTAAAAACTGACATACGGATCACTAGCTGGGTAGACATGGCAGTCTCAAACGTCAAAAATATATAAATCATAAATAAACACATGCAATCGCATATCGTTCAACGTTCCATTGTTCATGAGGAAAAGAGGGCTTCACCGACAATCCCATAAATATCCCAGTATCGCAACCTTCCTAAACGCGAAACGGTAGCAAAGGACTATGCTTTGTGTCCCATGTAGATCAGATCCACTCTAACACATTAATCCTCAGACAGTGGACAACGAGGAATTCGTCTACAAGGTACAAACGGCTCAAAGCGTCATTGTGCAAGTAAGTAGGAAATACACTGCTAATCCGACCACAACGGGTTGCCAAGAGCTCACTATACAAACCTAAGTTAGATTTTTTTTTCTTTCAGAAACTGATAAACTAATAAGGTACAAAATGTCGAGTCCATGTTGCCAGAATCGTTATAAGTTGTCTGACTTCTATTCATATCTTTGTCGGTGGTAGTACATTCCAATTTCTCCATTTTTTAGACAAACCTTGTAGTGCGCAACTCTTAGAATTTCTAAGATTCACGAAAACCAATGACCTGAGCTCTGATTTCCTAGTTATTTTTCAATGGAAAAGGGATAACCTGCTAGAGTTCAATGCTACCACAAATTAGTTCTGTGTAATCTCTCTCTCTCGCAAGAAAGAACTCACATCCCTCCCTCCGTCGTACTTTCAATAATACCCAGATATCGATCACGTTCAAATTTTCATTTTTTGGACTGTCCTCTTCCTCCAAACGTTTCTGACACAAACACATTTCAAAGATAGCTTCTGCAGCAGCTATTAATCTTGGTTACTTTTTCACTACATCACACTTGAGCAGTTGCTAACTCTATATATCCCAAATCTAGCATATTTGGGATATCCATGAAATACTGCTCAGCTCAATTATTTGGAGTGGCATACCAAACTACTCTTTAAGATTGCTCGATTCTATCCAGAAGAGTGCAATCCGGTTAATTAATGGCCCTTTCTCATACATACATGTATGTATGTATGGCCCTTTCTCATACATTGCTTCATTCGTCCCCATAGAAGGTCATTTTCCGCCTTATGCATCTTCTACAGATATCACGGACAGTGCTCTGCCGAATTGGCCATTATTTTCCGTACACTTTCCTCCAAAATCACAAGAGCTGCTGCTAACCTACCCATTTAAAGTCCAGCTAGTAACTTTCAGAACAAAACAAGATTAAGCAACTTTTCTGCTTCCTGTTTCATTCCATCTACTTCTGACTACTGCTTTGGAACAACCATCCCCACTTCCCCACTGGCCTTAACCAAAGAACACTTTGGTTAAGTCAGTGCAGGAAGTAAGGATGGTTCTTTAGTTTATAAAAATCTTTAATTCTTTTAAAAAATGTAATTCCTTTTATTTCTTCTCATCCTCTTGCCCACATACGCCACTGATCTGATAGGTCTTGTGACCTTTGATGTGTGGTTTATACGAAAAAATGAGCTTTGGTTTTTGAATGAGAAAAAATGAAAAATAAAGGAAAGGTGAACTGAAGGGTATACTACGTTCCGTTTCGGAAAGGAGAAGAATGGCTAGTCAAAAAATAGTAAATAATAATTGGCCAGCAATGGTTGGTCGATTGGTAGAGCCTGTGCTACTAGTGGCTCAGCAAAAAGTTAAGCAAGTTGAGCATGGTTAATAGTCGGAAGGAGAGCAATCGTTCGATGCTGTTGGCATACTCTCCCTCGATGAGTTTTTTGGACTCCCTGGAGGTGTCACATAATAATAATAATCAATAATGTGATAGAATTAGAGACAGTATAATTACTCATTTTAAAACAACGGAAAACAAAACTACTTTTCCAGAATAAGTACAACAATAATGTTTGAAATGGAGTAGAAATTACTGCAGAATCAGTTAGAGAAATTATTCAAAAATGAGACTAATCGTCTTAGGAGGTCGTAAAGCACAGGTTGGAGAAGACAGTGTGGGATAGAAAAAGTTTTAGAGCCATTTGATGAAGAATAATTACTATTAGATTTTCGAATTTAGCTGAAATTTGGGAATAGCTGGTTTGACGAGAGAGAGAGAGAGAACACCACAAAATCAAAAGTTGTTGGGATTTTGAGAAAAAAATCAAGAGTAGATTATTTAATTCTTTATGAACAATGGATGGAGCGGGGAAGTCATGGACATCCATGACAGAGTGGGATAGAGAAAATAGAGTGGGACATATATTGCAAACTGATTAGCTGAAAACCACAAAATCAAAAGTTGTTGGGATTTTGAGAAAAAAATCAAGAGTAGATTATTTAATTCTTTATGAACAATGGAGCAGGGAAGTCATGGACATCCATGACAGAGTGGGATAGGGAAAATAGAGTGGGACATATATTGCAAACTGATCTAGTATGCAATGTATGGAGATCCTAAACTTCTCATAGCCACCTCTGATGTGTGTATGGAAAAATAAATAAGGAGATAAAAAGAGAGATGAGGGAAGGAAGAGAGAGCTGAATCTTTGGATGTTGGAGGTAAAGTACAAGAATTTTATTCTCGAATCTAAATGTAATGACTAATGTTAGGAACGCCAAAAATTTTATTTTTGAGAATTTTTTTTTAAAAGTCTATAAAGACTAGCTCAAGGATGATATTATTATTTTTAATGAGAAAAAGACACACGGACACAAAATTGAAGTGGAAAACGATAGAGAGCTGGGTTGAATTTACATAACCCGGAGCAAGCTATTAAAGTGAACACGAAAATAATCTATTAATTAATAGGGAAACTAGGTTTTTTTAAACTAAATGAAGAGAGAAATCATTTGTGTAGCAGAAGAGAGAGAGAGAGAGAGAGAGAGAGAGAGAGAGAGAGAGAGAGAGAGAGAGAGAGAGAGATCACGATGTTGCGATAACATTCTTTTTTGATAGATCTGTTAAAGAAATATGAGATCCATAGTGGCATAAATTGAAATGAATATAGAAATGGTAGAATTGATAGGAAAATACTTATGGGAAAGGTTTAAGAAGCATTAAGGAAGACGGAATATGGAAAATCCCCTGGAATAAATGAATTGCCGTATTATGGCTGATTCAGAACCTCTGATATTTGAGGATTGAAATGGTTGTTTGACATCTTTAAACTGATTTAGAGAAAGCAGGTGATATCTGATGACTCGCGAAAGGGGATTTTGCTCCAAATATATAATGGAGGTTCAAGAAAGGAATGTACTAAGCTTTTGGAGGAATAATATTATGATCACTCTTCAAAGATTTATAAAATAATAATGGAATCAGGAATTAGCGATAAAATGGAGGAAGCTGTGAGTAAAGCTGTTTTGTTTTTGAAAAACGGAGTCAACTTTTGACTCCGTTTTTCAAAATTTTGCTTTAATGCTAATGATGGAAAGAAACTGAATTTGGAAAACGGCCATTTATGGCATTTTCTGATTTGGTAAAAGCCTTTGGTCGGATTCAGTGAGAAAAAGTGGGAAAACGTAGGCATATGAAAAGAAGAAATATTTATCATCAAGATTATGTGTATGAACTGCGAGAATGCTAAATTTAGTCATTTGGAGTTGTTTATTATTATTATTCCTGATACCTCCAAGGAGTCCGAAGACTCATCGCGGGAGAACACCTAGAACTATCTCAACCACTACACCGAACCTATACTACGAATCATCTCCATCAACGTCATCTACCGCCATTTATGCATAATAATAGACTGCAACCTGGTTGCAGTCTATTATTATGCATGGGTGTGTTATGGGTGTGTTATCTCCATTATGGGTGTGTTATCTCCATTGCTGTTCACTATGGTGAGGATTAGTGTATTAGATACCGTTAATAACCTGAAAGGGAAAAACAGCTGTATTCGCAGATCATGTTGTGATCTAGCCACATTTAGAAGAGCTACAGAGGAAACTGGACAAACGGGGCAGTAAGACGGGTGCAAGAATGGTGTTAAATCGCAAAGAAGAAATGTAAAAGTTAACTGTACATTTCTAACCAAGCGAAAAGAAAACGTGCTACAGTTATCTCTCATCTAGAATATTTTATTAATTTACTGAAACAGATTTTCCTACTTGTATATAGAATATGACTTCTACCATTGAGATAGCTAGCAGCATATTCACTCGTATAGCTCCCATTGATACCTGATTAAAGGTTGAAACCTGTGTGAATGGCGATTATTCCTATAATGTTTTGAAATATACATCTATGCATTTGCAATATACAATAAAGAAAGTGTGGTACGCATTATATGATATAAGACCAAACTGATATAAAATCATCTGTCTATGTAGAAGGAAAATAATCATGAAGTTACTTCACTTGAAATTTTATTTGCTAACGCTTGGGTTAAGATAAAAATATAACTTACTTTCTAACCAAGAAAATAAATAAATAAATAAAAGCTTTTCACTTATATTTTTCAGGCTCGTTCCTACGTCTCAATCTAATTTGTTCAAGCAATGAGCAATAAATTATTTCCGTTTTCTCTTATGTACACATATCTTGGTCGATAGAAACTGAGTTCACACTAACACAGTTAATCGTCTCTACAGTGTGTTATCACTGTGTGTTATCAGGCAGTGATAACACAGTGTGTTATCAGTCATGCTTTTTCCCTATTGTGTGTGGGGGTGTGGGTGGGTGCGGAGTAGACATCTCTACTTAACCAAAAACATTGTTTATAACATCCAGATATAAAATACAGCAGCTTTATTTTTAAAATAAATCCGCTAACGCATTTTATTCCCCAAAGGAAGTAAGTGAGGCCGTTTTAGCCCTATCTAAATTTTGGAGACTGAGAACGAGTAGTCAAACTCCACCCTTAGCCAATTAGAGGTAGCCTATAGCTAATTTTAAACGTGGAATTTTATTTTAAAAAATACATATTTTTTAGATAAGCTCTTTTTCTGTATATCTATAGATATCCATCTTCCTCTCGGTATCTTGGAGCAAGTGTTTCCCCATGCCTGTTTGCTTTCTTCCATGTCAGATTGTTCTCACATAAATGGACAATTAAAACTGAAGACATCGATATGGATAAAAAGCAGAAACAGAATCAATTTCTGTTTTCATCTACATTCCCTTATGCTATCGAGTTATTATTATTGACAGAATACAATTTATCAGAATATATGTTATCATATTAGATGCATCAATAATTTTCACACTGTTCTTTATTACTGTTTATGATGATACTACACATGGCAGATCAGAAGCCTCTTGTGCTATAATATCCGGGAATGTCAAAATTACAGATAACTTGATACTCTCTGGAGAACAAATGTGGCGGTTTTCAAGCAATCTTTCTTCCAATAAGCTGGGTTGGCCACTTTTTAAAGAACTGCATACTTCTTTCCAGCCTACAACTTGTCAGTTGCAAAGTAGATGCATGCAATGCTAAACCATCCAGACTAGCTCTCTACATTTGTTCTCATAACAAATGAGTGGATAAATCTCTTGAAAGATATAACAAACAAATCAGATGACGCCGTTTTTAATCCCCAGAAGGGGACAAACTATGCACACTCTCTAGTCCAAACTGTTTTTGTAAATCAGTTGGTAACTGGTGTTGGTAGTTGTCATTCATTGGAAGATTAGTGATATATTCATATGCAAATAACACAGCAAAAGTGCATGAGATGGGGATACAATAACTGTCATCACTGTGTGATACTAACTTTAAATGGCATTTCATGAAATGATGCGTCTGTGTGTATTCTACAGTCGATTTTTTAGATCTAAATAAAGAATTTTTGGGAAAACATAGTACTTACCTTCTCTAAAAGGAACTACCTGAAATAAACTTTGAAAATTTTCCTGTACCTATAACAGTCATGTTCGTTTCTTTTTCTCTCAAAGAAGGCATTTTAATGGCCAAAAAAGAAATACATTCTACCCTTAGCTCTGCCATTCCCTGGAAGAGATAAGGGACGCATTTATATCATCATTTTAAACTATTTTCTTTTTTTAAGCAACTGATAGTTGCTTAAAAAATAGTTAGTCCAAATCCCCCAGTCGTCACTGATTGCTGATTCAAGATGCAACGATCCCAAGACATCAGGGAAGGAAACTATGGCAGACAACTGCTGGAATCTTGTGGCCAGTTTCGCTAAATTATATATTATTGTCTCAAATAACGTGAGTGTTGGGTAGATTTGTTTGAGTTGGAGTTAAAAATCTGCGTTTTCAGGAGGGAAAAATCTATACCATAGATCGATTAACTCGGGAAGTGGTTACGAAAAGGCCTAGAAAAAGTTTCTGTAGTTGTCGACTAGAATCGTGGCTTTCTTCCAGCGGTCTAAAATGAAACCTACATACCGCCTGAATGCCAATTAAGGTCTGCCCATATCATATGAACAAGATAGATATTTTACCACTTTATTGGAGCGAATATCGTGTTCAGCATACTATTATTTCTTAATTTAGCTTCTTGTTAATCGAGTCGCTCCATTTTTAAAATGTGTGTTAGTTTGTTCCTTAAAAAAAGGGAGGAGGAATACTGCATAAGTTATGAGGTGAACGTCTTCTGTAAATTGACCATTTTCAGACCCATTTGCAGTTGTTGTTGGATTAAACAGATTCCCAAAGAAAAAACTTGTCCATTGAGAGAGGTGATCAGCTAGCTTGCCTTCCGTCGAAAAGTTGTGTCTACCCACTGCTGAGTACTGCAATTTTACATTCATCACTCATGTGATCCGGAATATGTCAAATCATTTATAGTCGAATATATAAGAATTACAAAACTATTTAGAAAATACATGCTAGCTTCAAATAACAATTAAACTAATGTGATTTATAGGTATCTCTTGACTCCTCCAGTATTCCTTGAGTTCATTTACTGAGTTAGAGAATGTACCAAGTTAAAGGAACAGTGCTACTTCTCCTAGAATTTTCGGAGCACTTCCTTCTTTTCTGAAAATGCATTATTCTATACTCTAATTATAGTTTTGATAACTGATAAATGTTTCCGGTCATGGAAAATTGTTTATGAAAATTAGATTTATCCTTACTGACTGATTTCATACATTGGTACAGTATTAATTATATAAACCCCTTAAAAGATTATTCTTCAGATTCCTCAGCTGATCTTTAAATATGAATGCAATACATATATTCGATATTGATATGTTGTTAAAATCGGTTTTCATATTTTCGTCACATTAATAAACTAATAAAACTGTGTAGGATTCTTTACAGAATACTGTACTTATAAGCTGAATAATGAACTCAATAATAATGAAGTTTAAAATACACATTTCTGCTTTTGGCGGAGATAAAGTTATAGTTGGCACTGTAAAAGTAAAATGATACTTACGTAAGTGTCCGAACTACGAATTATTCCCGGCTGAACAGCTTAAACGTAAGCTGTAACCAGTGGTGCATTGCAGACTGCAACATATCGTAAATGTTATATGACACGTTATTATTCTTGGCTCCCGCAACTGTTTCTGTGTTTTACAACTTCCTTTTGGCTTGACTTATTATAATTGATTGTGTGTGTGCTTTTTTTTCTGTATTGGATTTCAATATATGAACAAGAATTTCAATTCAAACATTACCTATTATTATTATTATTAGCTGTACCGAAGGTATAGAAATGTGAAGCTTTACTTTTCTGTCTCATCAAAAGTGGCCAAGTAAGTAAATCTTTCTTGATGTTGTAAACTAGAAAACATGAGAAACAATTTATAAATTTTAAGTGTTCTGTGTTATTGGTAGAGAGAAATAAACTTCAGCAGAAGTGGGTATTTGGGGGAGCATGGATTTCTGCTGCAAAGCGAGATGTATTACAGTGAATACAAGTTCCGGCAAATCATAATTATCGTCGTATGATACACCTAGAAAATACTGCAGTAGCTAAGTTAGCAGATCATACTATCAGTTTTAAATGTTGAGTTCATTTTTTAAACTGTGCGTTCGCGTATTTCTACATCTGCAAAGGGTTTTATTATTATTATTATGAATTTTCAGGAATTTTTGTGGCACTTTTGGAAGGATCAAACATCCAAGCTTGTGATGTAAAACAATTTCCTACACACACACACACTGCAAACTTTTGCGATGAGTTTTATCATCCATTGTAAAATAGTTGTTGAAACGCGATGTGTTAATTTGCTATACGTATTGCCCATTAATAGGTTTAAGAAGGCAAATAGGATTGCATATCCGTTTCAAATGGGAGAATGAAAGGCGGTAGATCAATTTGAGAATTGGATAGCATTGGTTTCAATGCACTACATACACATGAAATAATTGGATTACAGTGATTCCTGAGACCCCACAAAATATAAAGGTAAAGATATGATCGTTAAAGATATATCTGTAATATTATAATCGCTTGGAAAAATCTTGATGGAAGGTAAAAACTATTTGAATGACATATGTTTCTAACTGATTTACCCTGCCACATGAGTTATATCATTATGCATCTCTGAAGTGACAACGGTGATACATATAATGGTGCAACTGCATTGCAAGTCTTTGGCTTTGAGATGATCAATAATTATATTCATGTGTTAGAAATGGCAGTTGTAGTCCTATGAAGGTATATTATGAGATGATTGGGGAAATAAAGTGTGCAATTTTTGAATCAAAATAGTTCTTTCACCGACTTAAAAAGTGAAATTAGTTTTCTGAGGAATGTCTAGAAGCCCCGACCATTTATCTTTGTTGGACAACGATTTTATATATATATAATAGGTGCTTTAGGCACCATCCCTATAAACATTGAAAAAACATCTAGAAGCACTCGAGTTAGATGGATTAAAAATTGGGCAGCTGCAAAAGGCCGCTTTGTTTGGCACAGCATTCAGAAAGTATTTCCACAACTCATAAGGCCCTTGGGTAGGCTTGAATTAGTGGAATATAACCAGTTTACTTAAGACTGAGGAAGCAAATCAAGCTTGGATGATTATTATATATATATATATATATTTTTTTTTTAACTTTGAAATCTTTAGCAGCTTATCACTACCTTGCAAGATGATATAAGCAAATTAAACCACTGTAGTAGCAAGAATTGCAAATTTCATATATCAATTCTGTTTTATTTTATTTTATTTTTTACCACGTGAAGAATTTGAATAAGAAATTTAAGTTTACAGAAATGACTACTGTTTGGAGAAGTAATTATCACTGCAGCTGGTTTTGCCAGTATGCCTTTTTTTTTTTGCAGTGTGTTATGCATTATTAGGCAATTGCATCTGCTATAGGCTACTGTTAATATCTTCCTCTGGTGTAAACACGACAGAAAAATTATTAAATCTTATCTCTTTTTTTTTATAATTTCAAAAATAAAATATAAAAATTTAATCAAATTTTTATCCATGAAATTGCATGCATATAAATTTGCTCGTACACAAGAGTGATAAAAACTATTTAATAAAAGATTTTGCCACTAAACTTTGAATATGGTTGCCACTAACATCTTCAGGGTGATTATACTTGACTGTTGCTTTGCATGGCAAATCCATAGCAATTCTTTGTATGGATACTATCAGTTTTAAATATTGAGTTTGTTTTTTAAACTGTTTTTGTACCATTTATTGCACATTCATTTTACTAATTCATTAAATTATTGCAGTTTTTTTTCAACTGTTAGTATTCTTTGTACTTAGTTATTGAGAAGGGAAAATTTATAATTTCCTAAGAAAGGAAATATTTACTTAGAGTAAACTGCTTAGGTATAATTTATCTGCCTCATGCATGAGGCAGAAGAACATATAGCACATCAGTACTGCTTGTAAGGTGCAGATGAGGATTTGTAAAGAAGCTATCTAAAGAAGCTGGCCTGGTTGGCCGAGTGGTTAGCGTATCCGCTCTCCAGCCAGGGCTGCGGGTTCGAATCCCGCCATGGGCAAGGATGTTTGTGATTATCTGTGAAAAATACTAGTAGTGGTGGACAGTAGATGGTGTTGGTGTAGATGATGTTGTAGTTGATGCATTGAGCGGTGAAGACAGAGTTGTAGAGTTGGTGCCCTCCCTCGATGAGTCTTTGGACTCCCTGGAGGTGTTACGTAATAATAATAATAAATAGATATTCTTCTTGAAGAACTAGAGGTACTTCTTTGGGAAACTTTTCATAAGAAATGCTGTTTCAGAGGACACAGGTAGATGGAATAAAAGTAGGTTCAGCATGTTTGCATTTGTACTGAAAAGAGATGTTGGTCAGCTACTGCTCTTTTTTTAACATGACCCACAGAAAGTGGAGGAATGATGGTTGCCACTTAGAGCACTTCCCCATGGAAGTACCTGTGGAGAAATGACAGAGTTCTAACAGTGCATTTGTAAGATAGCTGTTGAAATGAGTCAGTGAGAAGAGGGATCATCTGTGAGCCAAATCACTCTTCCCTGGACAGCATCAACAATTTTTGGTGATGTTTTGGGTGAACTGCCTCAAAAAAATGTTAAAGATTTTAAGGATGGAAAGATTTGGAAATTTTATTGAGTTAGCACTGAATGGGTGAAAATTAGTAACTTGGACAGAAAGGAATGCCTGAAGAAGCTATTGATGTGATGTGTTTATTTATTCCAGAAGGGGCTGAAGGTAAATGTCAGCTCAAGGGAGTGAGATTTGATCTGAACCTGTCAGATTTTTGTAACATTCAAGGTAACCAGATTATCCTTGTCCTGTTGAAAAATGGTAGTGAAATCAGCATTTAAGAAACTAGTTACAGACAATCTTGTCTCTTGGGATATATGAGCACTGCATGGTTTATTGGATGAACAGAGGACAAAGGTAGATGGAATAAAAGAAGAAAAGTAGGTTCAGCATGTTTGCATTTGTACTGAAAAGAGATGTTGGTCAGCTGCTGCTGTTGTATATTATCATTATAAGCTATGGATGGGATTGGTGATCGAGAGCAAAGCTGTGGCCCTACCCACTGCTTTGCTGATGATAGTACACGTCACTCATCCCTTGTTAAACAAACCATGCAGTGCTCAGGCATCCCAAATTTCAGTCATCTGCAAGCCCTAAACATTTATCTGTGTACCATCTTTCAATAGGATGAGGACCACATGGTCATATTCAACACTCCAAAATTCAGTCTTGCCTTTTCTCTTGCAAAAGAGATCTCATCTATCCTTATCCTCAGTAATATACAAATCAGACAGAATCAAATCCTTTTGGACTGACATTTACTTCCAGTATCTCCTGGCATAAATACATCACAATTATAGCTTCTTCAGCCTCTAAAATAATTAGGCATTCTTTCCACTCAAGATGTTATTTTTTGCCCACCTAGCTATTAACTTTACATATTCCATATCCCTCCATCCTTAGAATACTGTTCACATGTGTGGGGTTGTGCACCCAAAAATCTCCCTAAAAATTCTCAATTTCTCAATGCGAAGAGAGAGATTCAGTTGATGCCTCGCTTCCTCGCTGATTCACTTCCACTATTTTATAAATGCACTCTTTCAACTGTCTTTTCTAGATGTACTTCCATTGTTACTGCTCCACTGAATTGGCAACTATCATTCCTCAACTTTTTGTTGCACCTATGTTAAACTACAGCTGCGGCTGCCTGCTGTTGTTTGCATTTATATTGTGGTGTATAATGCAATATAACTACGAACACACCACCTGGTTCTGGTTGACTGAGTGGTTAATATATCCAACTTTCCAACCAACAGGCTGTAGATATGAATCCCACCTAGATAATCACAAACATGAATGTTTGTGATTGTCTAGGTGGGAGATGAATTTCATTGCTCAGTGTGAAACCACTTTTGCTTATTGGAATTGTGAAGTGGCTTGAAAATGTTCCCTGTTTGGTCTCTTAGAGAAGGATTTCTGGATTATTTAATATGTTCACACCAGGCTGTTGTTCTGTGTTATTACATTAATAGAGCACAATACATGTCCCCGCACGAATGTATTGTGAAATAAATAAAAATACAAAAAGTATATAACATTAATAAAAAAAAAAAAAAAAAAAAAGAAGAAGATAAAAAGTGATTAACCTATCTAGAGTACTAATTTATTACAACTTTTGGTGTGGTGGAGTCACGTTCTCCTTTTCCTCTTTTATTCTGTCTGCCTATGTCATCTGGAACTTCCTTCTTTATGAAGTATTCTCAAATAGATAAAATCTCCATCTCTTAAAGAAAAATGTCAATAAACTTCTTTCCTTCACTGGTACTCAACCACAGCACTGATATCCTTATATGTTCTTCTGCTTCTCATGTATGGGGTCAGTATTAAAAAAAAAAAAATGAGATGTGTGAAGGAGAAAGTGTATAGACTGTAGATCAGTGTCCTGAGGCACTTTTGATTAGTGCTGAAGCTCAGAGAGTTGGCCATCCACCATAACACAACGAATAATCAAAAATAAAGCTGTCCACCCAATTATAGAGGATGGCAAGATGGATTCTACAGTGCCAGAATCCATGCAGTGGTCATTGGTTAAGGCCTCTAGGTAGTGGAGAAGTTGACCGTTGATGTTCCATTATTTTGGAGAGAACTGAGATGATGGAATCAGGCAGCATATGTCCAACCCTTTCTTAGAAAAGGTTGGACATATGCTTGCTTTCATGCACTGGGATAAGTGCCAACTGTGTATAAAAGATGATAAACTATATTGGACAGGTGTTTGTTTTGGAGTACATTTGAGTAGAATTGGCGAGATGCCATCAGGATTGTTGATTGATAGGCGAAAAAAGAGAATAGGAAACATTTAAGTTCCTTAAAAACATAACTAATATTTTTGAGAAAGTTATGATGTATACTGAATATTAATTATAATAATTTTAAGCCTTTCTACAAGAATTAAGCTACTTTAAAGATTTTATAGGATTTTTATAGAGGAAATTTTTCAGCACTTATCCAGATCAAACGGTCATCACCGGAAATTGGGTAAGAGTGTGGTTAGCAAATGTGAGAGGAGAAGATTTTTCTCTTGCAGAGTAATGAATGAATGGAATGAGTTGCTAGAATCATTTTGTGAGTGCTTTGTCTGTGCATATGTTGTGCTAACTGTAATATACTTTGCTTGGAGACATATGAAATTTTTTTGTCTGTGCATTTTTGTTTATTCTCTGGCATAACAGGGTTATTTCCACTTTGGGCTAATATGTATTATTCTTATTACGTGACAAAGTATCTCTAAGGAGTCAGTCCAAGGATTCATCAAGATAGGGCACTCTACTCTACAACTCTTATGTTACTTTTATCACCCCACCTGAAAAAAATTGCTGTTTTCACATGCACGTATGTTACTGGAGAGTGAAATTTATTAACTGTATAAAGTATTCAGAACTAATTTATTTAATCACAATGTAGTTTTAGTTTTGCTGCTGCCTCTGAGATGTGGGCAGAAATAAGTAGGAAGGATGCAGAAACACTTTTTTTTTTTTTTTTTTTTTTTTTTTAAATATCTAGTTTTGCTATCCTCTGGATTGTGACACTTCTCCAAAAGTTATACCATTGTTGAATATATTTGTAAATATTGTACTTAATTAACATATATTATCATTGTCAATTTTTGTCAGATATCAGACTTTGCACGATATTATTATTGATATGTAGAAGAGAGAGTAGAAAAACTTAATTATTAGTATTTATAATGTTTAATATAATTAGTCAGATTTTGTATTTTTATTGTAGTTGGATATTTACAAAAGACAAATTTTGGCTCTTCATATATCTAACAAAAGACAAAGCTTAAAAAAATAAACACAAGGAAAACATCAAGTCAGTAAGTTCAGCATGTCAGATACGTACTTAATAAAAGGTGCAAGTCATGATGTATAGGTATACTTTTGTCTGTATGGATGACAGTCATTGAAATTGAAGTACTGTAGTGTGAGTGTACTGATCTGTGATGAATGATGAAAGGAGGTCACCACATTTCTTGTAATAAACCAGTGCCCTTGGCAATTTTATGTATTGCATATATATATATATATATATATATACACACACACACACACACACACACACACACACACACACACACACACACACAGTAAAACCCCCTTTTTTACACTTTTCAGGGGACTGATGAGGAAAAGTGTAAATAGCAGGAAATGTAAAAAACATTTAAAAAAGGCTAAAGATGACTTGCTACTAGTAAGTCATCTTTAGTGAGTCTACATACTAGATTACAAAATTTAATAACTGAAAATAAATGAATTTACAATTATTTACATTTATCTATTTAAAAAAATCTTTAATTGGTGATTGTTTTTGCTTTTCGTTTTTTTTTTTTTTTTTTTTTCACATAGTGCCAGATTGCTTTGCATTTTGAGGTCAGTGCTTGACCAGTTTTTTACTATCGTGTTCAAAGTGGACATGGAGAGTCCAAGATCTTTTGCTAAATGCACACGTGTTCCGGCATGTTAATCTACACCTCGCAGAATTGCCATCTTTTCTTCTACCGAAATACATTTTCTGTCTTTTTTTCTCCATGTTACTGACATGAATAATCCACCACCGCAACTTGAAAGCAACTTTCACACGCTAAATTACATAGCAGAAATTCTGCAATATCAATTCGTACTGTGATTGAAAAATCACGGTATCGCTCATCACTATGTTACTGCTGCAAGCGTGCAAGTCACCATAATGGTGGAAACGAAACTACAGCCAAAAGCAACGCCATCTGGGAACAGAAATGCACAGATTTCCACAGAAATAGTTTTGAAAATCAATATTGCCACCCGAGAAAAAACGCAAATCACGGGAAATAACTTCCACATCAAGTTGTTAATGGAGGGAAACAATATATCGTAAGAATAGGCCTTAAGATGGGACCAACGGAAAATGACGTAGATGGCAGGAAAACATAAATTGCGGGAACGTAAAAACGGGGTTTTACTGTGTGTGTGTGTGTATTTATATATATATATATATATATAAAACTAATGCAGAAGTTTAGTTTAATGTTAAGGAAGAAGTATTAGAAAAAATATTTTTGATAAAAATTTCTGTAGTATTATTTCTGTACAAAAATTGAAATAAATTTTTAAGATTAAAAATTTTAAGTATGAAAAAATGAGTAGTATCATGTAAATCAAGTACTAGTACTAGACTAAAACATAAATATGGTTTAGTATTATTTATATATTAATCTCAACATACCAAGATGGTACATAAGTTAAATAATAAGTTAATAGGTAAATAAGTGAATGTTATTTCAGTTATCTGCTTCAGATAACTGAAATGAATTAGAACTAAGACTACTTCTGTAGTCTTAGTTCTAATTGGTCATTAATGACAATGAATATTGCTGTTGTCTTTTTTTTTTTTTTTATATGAGATGTTGTGAGAGTAAGAAAAAGAGTGATGAGGGAAAGTAATGAAATTGGGAGAGTGATGCAGAAAAGTGTAGGAAAGGAGGGTGTGAGAGATGCTTGTTCGGGTGTGAATGAAGTTATGAGTGGTATAATGTATGGTGATGGAGAGTAGAATTCCTGAGGAGTGCTTCTCTGGTGGAACAATAGAGAGAGAACAGTGACTTTAGCAATAAAGAGAGGGCAAGATGTAGAAGAGAAGATAGTGATGGTGGGCACAAATGATCTGAGCAGTACTATTAATTGGGTAGCAAAGGATTTATGAACAATGTTAGATATTGTGAAGAAGAAAAGTGTCAAAAATTGACACTTTTCTTCTTCACAATATGTGTGAAGATAGTGTGTGTGTGCTGTCGTTTTGATAATTGAGTTAAGTAGAAGAGCGATATTAATGAATGATATGATTGCAAGAATGTGCAGAAAAAGAGGTCTGGAATTTGTTGATGTCTGGAGTGTGTTTGAAGACAAAAGAGAGCTGTATGCAAGAGATGGGCTGCATCTGAACCTGGAAGGCCATAAGCCTTTGAAGAGGTTGCTGTTTTTCTCAGCGAGTTGAAGTAATTGGGAAGGAAACTAAAATTGAAAAGGTTGAGAGTAGGAAGGAGACGATTGTGTTCCTGAAAGTTTGTGCACCAGAACTATCCCAAAGCCTGGAAATTGGCCTATATTCAACCCATTCCTAAGAAAGGTGACAAATCACTACCATCTAACCACTGCCCCTATCTCACTCACCTCAGTCCTATCTAATTGATGGACAAAACCATCAATTCTCAACTTCTACCTTGAAGTCACCCAGCTATTAAGTGACCACCAGTATGGATTCTGTCGCTGCCGATCAACTGGAAATTCACTATCATATATCGCCCATCTCTGGACACATGCCATGGAGAAATTTGGTGAATTTCAAGTGGCTGCACTTTATCTCCAAAGCTTTTGAACAGGTCTGGCACAAAGGCTTACTTAAGCAAACTGCTATCATTTGGACTGCCTCAGAACTTCTGCAGTTGAATTCCCAGCTTTCTGTCTGGATGCACACTATGTGTGATGGCAGATGGTTCCCTATCCTCTCACCATCCAACTAATGCTGGAGTTCCACAAGGTTCTGTTCTCTCACCAACCCTCTTCCTTCTGTATATCAGTGACCTACTTCAGCTGACCTCCAACCCAATACACAGTTTTGCAGATGACAGCACATTGTACTCCTCCCTTTCATTTGACAAACCTTACTCTATGCAACTCACTTCAACCTACAGAACATCAACCACTACTGCCCTCAATTCCTCCAAGCCATCCTCCAATGGGGCTCAGATAACTTCAATGCTATTAAAACTTTTATTTCTCACAAAAAAGAACCATTTTCCCCCAGTATTATTTTTGCATTTCTCTTGAAAATGTTCTAATATGTTTCTGTCATTGCTTTGTTTGTCTTTCAAAGTAATTACTCCAGACATCTAGTATATCCTTCTCTTCAGTCTTCATGTCACCTTTATCATCTGTGATTCCGTTTACAACACTCTTTCCTTCATTTCTAAGCTTCTTCAATAGCCTCGAAAACATTTTACCATCTTCCTGGAATTCATTTTCCACACTCTTATGAACGTCTTCTCATGACTTTTGTTTAGCTACTTTTACACATAGGTTAGCTCTCTTACATTTTTCTCTGTATTCTTTTAGGATATCTGCTGACTTATTTGCTAGAAACTTTTGGTATGCTTTCTTCTTTTCCAGGACTGCTTCTTTAACTTCTTGTGTCCACCATGGTGTTCTTATTTGTCTATCTTTGCAGACAACTTCACCACATACCTCTTTAGCTGAATCAGTTAATGTCTTCTTCAGAGTTTGCTGCTGAGACTCCAAGGTTTGGTTCTTGTTGTCAATTTGTTTCATGTTTTCTTCAATAATGTTTACATAGGCAAGTCTACAATTTACTCATAAAAGCTGCTGAACATTATTTCTTTTTAAAACTTTCTTACGTAGTGTTGTTTTCAATGTGATATCCATTTTTATCCTGCTTAGTACTAAGTAATGGTCACTTCCAATTTCAAATCCTCTGTACACGCTTGTATCCTGAACCAGCAACTGTCATTCTTGATATCACTATCAAGAATGACAGTCAATGCAGCTTTTCTTATTTCTTGTGTCTTCTCTCCATGTGAACTTGTGCACATCTTTATGTTGAAACATGGTGTTGGTAATGACTAGTCCATGTCCTGAGTAGAAGTACAGTAAATACTTACTATTATTATTATTAACTTTGCCCTTTTCTCCAAATTTTCCCCAAATGTTCCTATATGGCCTGTTGGGATTTATTTCTTATTCTGCTGTTTAGATCAATAAAAAGGACCACTTTTTTCCATTTTCTTTATGTCAGCTTCCTGTTCTGATGATTTAAAAAATTCCACTTCTTCCTTAGAACCTGCTGTAGGACTATAGGTAAAAATAACTTTCATTGTCCATCTCCCCATTTTGAAGTTTGATCATATAATTCTACTTGAAACTGCCTTTTAATAAAGAAGTTTAGCTTCATATTTGATAGTGAATGCAATTGCTTCTCCTTTCTTTCTGGATGTGAAGCATAGCATTGAAATAACATGGATATGAAGTATAAAATGGTTGATAGTTATATTCTAATCCATTTTTAAGTGTGTGCCTCCCACCTTGTTTTGAAATCTTGTATTCAGCCTATAAAATCCATTTTGCAGTTACATTTCTATCATATCCACTCTTTTCTGCATGTTTTCTATAATTTTATCGTTGTACCCCTGTTTATTGGAGGCTTGAAATAGTTTGCCCTTAGTGGCCAAACATGAAACCAATGTTTCTAGGTTATCCAGCCTTTAACCTATCCACAGTACTTGCTATGTGTACAATAGGTTTACAGCCCTTTGTCGGAGGGATTTATATATTAAAACTGGCCTTTTAAAGGCTTATTTTAATGTGTGATAATAGGGATAATGCATCTTATCCATATTTGTTGTCTTTTCAAAACTGTGATCCTTTATTCCTGTTTTTACTACTTCATTAGTGTGTCCCTTGACCTTCAATTTTCTATCTGCTGTCACTCCCAAATCCCTGTAATTGTCAGTTTTTTATTTTGCAATCCCATCAGGGCAATAAGCATCTTATAATCTTGTAAATCCAAAATGCATAACTTTAAAACATTGAACTAGCATCTATTGACCTTTTCCAACTATGCCAGTCTATTCAGATCCTTTTACAGGCTCTCAATTACCCTTATCAAGTTAGCATCAACAACTAGTTAGATATCTCCTTTTTGAGCATCTCCATTATTATTAACCTGCAAATTAAAAAGCATGCTGCAACAAAGACTCCACAATCACACATGGAGTCCTGTTGTACATCACGGTCACTTGTATTCTCATTGAATACAAGTGACCGTGCTTCATTATCATCTCCAGCTTCGTTATCATCTCCATTTATTGCAATTTATGTAATAATCTTTTAGGCAGTATCTGGTCGACTGCTACAAATTGAATTATTGAAATATCAATACATAAACAATAGACATGATATACCAAAAATGAATATTCACTTACATTGAAAATGATCTAATGTTTCATGACCATTGTCAATGCTAGATACAGTGAAAGAAGAGAAGATTATAGCATATTACAATATATGATATTAAATGCAGGAGGAGCCCTGTCTATAACTATTAAAATTTAAAGAAAAATTTTAAAGAACACAGGAATTGCTACTGCAACATAAATAAATAAAGTTTGCAAAGTTAGGTAGAATTATCAGGAGGATTGCTGGTTGTTCATTCTGTACAGGAAGATTTGAATAGACTTTTAGCTTGGACAGATGAGTGGGGTTGTAGTTTTAATATTAATAAATGCAAGGTGTTACACTTTGGAGTACAGAGATATAAGACTACATACTGTATTGGTGAAGTAGATGTGATTTGGGATCTTGTGGTGATGGTAGACAGTAGACTAAAGTTCCATGGACACATTGCAAGTGTTGCAAAGATTGCAGATTGTATGGCAGTTATGATAAAAATTACATTGATATGTAGGGATAAGAAGGTAGTGGTGCCTCTGTATAAGGCATTGCTCAGATTTGGTTGCCTGGTTTTCATTGTGATGTGGCAACATTAGAGAGAGTCCAAAGATCAGTGACCAAAGTGACATCATGACTCTGGCATGTTGGTTATGTTGCGTGTTTGAGGGAAGGTGGATTATAGAGTATGGTGGATAGGAGGAAAAGAGGAGATGCAATAGAGACATTCAAGTTAATTAAGGGATTCTACCAGATTAATACAAGGAATTATAAAAATCGTGGATGTTAAGATGGGAAGAACAAGATCCCATCCCTGGAAGTTCTAGAAAAATGTGGTGAAGAAAGGTGCGAGGAGTAGATTTTTTATGTAGAGGGATGTTGGCGAGTGGAATTCATTGCCAGAGTGCATTGTGAATGCATGGAGTGTAAATAACTTCAAAGTTCATTATGATAGACATGTTGCTGGTTGAGCATGCCTCCCACAATGAGTCTATTGACTTCATGGAAGTTACCAAAATAATAATACACTTTTTAAAAATTTATTCATTCCTAAACTAAAATTTCCAAAATTCATTCCCAAGTTTGGTCAATGAATACAAGCTTCACAACTTCCTTTCTATAATCTTTCTAAGAAAAAATGTCTTAACGTTACACTTTAGTCTCTTTCCAGTGGACCTCATTTGTTGTAGTGGTATTAGTGACATCTGATTTGTCAGAATCATGGAACTGATGTATTCTTGGTACACTTATGACATAACATTTCCTCCTCTTTCCTACACATAACATACTGTGTAGGAAAGAGGAGGAAACTTTATCATTTGAAGAGCATAAAAATGAGTTTAATTTTTGAACAGAATGGAAGAAGACTTCAGCTTAATAGAAATCTGACATGCTTTTGATGTAAACCTATGACAAATGCTAGGGAACTTCATTCTAGTTCTTGATAAGAACTAGGATGAAGGCCATAGTCTTCTATTATTTTTCTGATGATAACAGACTTATATAAAATTAAAAATGAAACTGATGTTTTGATAATGTCCGACTTCTTTGACAGATGATGAGCATCAGTGTACCTACTTGCCTGCACTTGATTTCTTTTTTGTATGCCAAAAACTGAAGATTGCTATTTACTGGCCTAGTTGGCTGAGTGGTTAGCATAGCTACTCTCCAACCAACAGGTTATGGGTTTGAATCCCACCACAGACATGGATGTTTGTGATCTTCTTTAGGTGGGATATCAACTTCATTGTGAGACCTCTGCCCTACTTATTAGAGGCCTGAAGTGGCTTGAAATAAAGTTCCATATTTGGTCTCTGGATAAGGGTTTCTGAACTTGTAAAAAAAAATATAAAAAATGAATTTAAAAAATAGAAAAATTTTGTTGTTGATCTGCTCATGGTACGAACGTACTCTAGGTTTATAAAAGTCTTTTGTTGGTGGAAGACACATAAAAGGTTATGTTTGGATGAGAACATTGAGGAAAGGAAGGATTTTTATTGTCATCTGTTTCAAGAGTAAATTTCATTCTTGTATAAATAGGATTAATTTTGTAGAGGAAAAAAAATCATTGAGGTGAGATAAATAGGAATTCCAAACTGAAAGTTATCTACATAACAAAGCTATACAGAAGGCTTGGAAGAGAAAGTAGTACATATATGTTGTACTAAGTGTTTCATATAGTAGTTTGTCAATGCAGGAGAGAAAGATGAGCACAGCATTTCCTTCAGTTTGCTTGTATGGTTTATTTTGGCTGGAGAACTACCCTGCGTTTATAGCAAAATCATTCCATACTAACTCTAAAAATCTTACTTTTGTAATCTTCAGAGTTTTTAACATATGTTGGAGAATTATCAGTAAATGATAAGAGAACTGTAGACAAATATCTTGAAATTTTTAAAAAACATTTTCTTTCTGAATTTTTGGAAGTCCATGTAGCCTATGAGTTGTTTCCTAATGAACTCAAATCTTTTTTTATTGTTTCTCCATCCCAAGATTGTGCTTCATATAAAAGTTTCTTTTCTGTATTCCTTTCAGTGTTCCTTTTATGCAACTCTTGTTGTTGTTGTTTTTTCATTCATCTTAATATTTTTATTCTCGTGTCATTGTGTAATGGCTTCCTCCTATTCACGAGGCTCTGCAACTTACATTCTCTCAATCTGTCCTCGTACTCCACATCCCAAAGACCACTGACCAACTTTGTGAATCTTCTCTGGACCCTTTCCAACATATCCTTGTCACCACAAAAACCTGGTGACTAAATCTGTGCATAATAATCCATATGAAGCCTGATCAAGGCCTTATACAATGGCATCATAACCTCTCTATTTATGCATGTCAGGGTCCTTCTCATCATTGCCATTATCCAATGTGACGTCTTCACAACTTGTGTAATGTGGCCCCTGAATTTCAGGTCCTTGTCCACCATCACTCCTAGATCTCTCATTTCCTCTACTTCTGTTAAAATTTCCAAGTATATACTTTGCATCCCATCATTTTTTACCAAATCTCGAAACTTTACACTTTGCAACATTGAACTGACAGTTCCACTTACCTTAAGGCCATAACATCTGCTTGACTCTGCATTGCTCTTCCCAGTTTTGCATCATCTACATATCACTAATTAAACCCATTCCAATATCATTAACATACAAATTGAACAAAGCAATGGCCCTAAAACTGACACCTGTGTCTGGATATGTCTGGAAAGACTTAACAGCAGATGAGGAAATGTATGGATTTGTAGAAAGCACAATATTTTGTTAGTCTGTGAGTTAACGAATGTGAAACAGACTGAAGGAATGAAAGTTAGTGTAAATGAAAGAAAACGAAAGCTAGTGTGACTGAGGGAGGGAAAGAATGCAAGAATGAAGAAATGAAAGTAAGTCATATGGAAACAAAAGGAAGTATGAATGAGGAAACAAATGAGAGGTAGTGAGACTGCAGGAGGAACAGAGAGTGGAATTGTCAGAATGCAAGATTTGAAGAAAGAGTTATTCAAAATAAAAAATGAAACAAGGAATGTGGAATGATATTAGATATTTAGTGTAAACAAATGAAAGAATGCAAAAGAATAGAATAAAAGAAAAAATAGAAAAAGAGGTGCCAAGCGATTCGAGAATAGCAGTGTATGGAGATTCCATTGTTAGAGGATTAGTTAATGAGATAGTCCATTAGGTCTACTATTCAGGACGGAGAATGAGCAATATAATTCATGCTTTGGACATGAGGAGGAAACGAGCAAGAGTTAGTGGTGGTTGTGGAACAAATTATTATTATTATTCGTGACACTTCCGAGGAGTCCGAAGACTCATCGCGAGAGGACACCTATTGTGTCTCTACCACTACACTGAACCTCTACTAACAATCATCTACATCAGCGCCATCTACTGCCCAACACCACCACAGCTAGTGTTTTTTTTGTCTGTAAATTGCGTGTGTTCTGAAGGGCCGATTTGTCTGTATGCAGGATGAAAAACCCAAGTTTCCGGGAGGAAAAACCCTGCTACCTCTGTATGAGATCGGCTAACTCACCTTCGATTGAAAAAGTTCATATAAAGATTCCTCCCGTCACAATGAGACTCGAGCTTAGGCCTTTTCCAATTGAAGGGCCCAGCGTATCGTCGTTCTTCCATTTGCACTACTCCGTAGTGCAATTGGAAGAACGACGAGAAATCGTCGTTTTAAGTGGACAATGTAAGGGCAGATATCAGGAGGTTATTGAGGAGAGTGAAAGAACAGTATATGAGATATTTTCTTTGGATTTTATTGGACCATGATTTTTTATATAAATATATATATACAATCGTCAACCAGTTTCGCCAGCTTGGGTCTGTCTGGCTTCTTTAGGACGAGAATGGTTACATTAACAGTAAATGCTACAACAGAAAAATGCAGTAACAACCTTAAAATCAGTTAAAAAAATTGAAAAGGACGCACGACATTAAGAGCATAAAGTGCGGAGAATTAATCATTGTTAGTAGATCATGTTTTATAGTTTTTCACGTAATTCAGTTCTGCTAAATATAGTGAATTTATTAAGCTTTTCCAAATGTCTTTTAATATCATGCCTTGATTTCTATTGAGATTGTCTCCTGTACTCTCAATTTCGAACCAATCCCAGTCAATGGATTGGTTCGAAATTGAGAAATGATGGGTTAATCCTGAGGTGTCTGTTCTGTTGTTGTTGACATCTCCGATATGTTCTTTTTTTCGGATTTCTAGGCTTCATGATGTTTGACCTACATAATTCAGTCCACAGGAATATGGGATGTTGTATACTCCTGCGTATTTGTAGAAAACAATGCTGTCTTTAGGAGATCTAAACATGTGCTGTGTAGTTAAAATAAGTTTAAAGGCAACCCTGATTTTGAAAGACTTCATGATTTTTGCTATTTTGGTGGAGACTGAGCCTGCATAAGGTATGACGATGGACGATATGTACTGTGTCACTTGAGGTTGTTGCTGTGGGCTGTTTCTATAGAGAATCTTTTGAATTATATTTTGTGGAAAACCATTTTTGGATAGAGTTTTTGATATGAGTGAGAGCTCATCAAGGAGATCTTTTTCGTCTGTGATGATAACAGTATAGTGAGAAAACGTGCCAATGTGTTGTCGAGGTACGACAATGATGATTTGAGATGAAGAGCCAGAATTATGAATGATATGCTGTTAGATCTGTGTGAGGAGAAGAGAACGAGTTTGTGAGTGTATAGCATTCATTTGAGGGAAGAGTGAAATTATACAGACTTGACAGAATGTATTTGAATGGCTTTGGAGTGAGTGAACTAGAGAAACCATTGCTGGATAGAAGTGTGTGATGCAAGCAAGAGAGCACAAGTAAGAGTTTGCGAAAGATCAGGAGAGTTATACAGAAGAGACTGAAGTGCTTGGCAATGGAAACAGTAGTAATGAGAGATGAATAGAGAATAGGAAGACAATCTAGTGCAGGGGTCGCCAAAGTTATTTGCCCGTCGACCCCTTCAAGAGTTTCTTGACTTGTTATCGACCCCCTATATTTTACTATTACGTAATTATAATAGGACAAGCAAAAAAAGACACTTATGTGAGTTTTTAGATTGTTTATTTTATAGTTAGTGTTTATTGTATGTATAATATAGTATATATTATTATATTACTATTACTACTACTATTACTAGTAATATCACTGGTATTACTAGTGATATTAATAAACTACTGGTATTACTACCAGCGCTGCTCAACTCTTCAACATAGAGAAGTTTAGTTCGTGAATGAATAACGATTGAATTATAATACGTATGTTGATGAATTTTAGAACATTAACGCTCACTTGTATATCGATGCTCAAAAATGAGACTGGGATCGAATACTTGTAAGTATCAGTAAATAAGAACCACGCACGTGTTGCAATCTCGCTCCCACTGCGCCGGCCGGTAAGAACCACCAACATCCGTTTATTGGTAAATACGTCATTTTGGCCTACTTGATTGGCCTCAGTAACTATTTTCATGACCTTACTCCATCTTACAGGTCCTATTCATGGACCTGTAAGATGAAGGTACTGATCCCACGATTCACTCTTAATTGCGTTGTCATTACCTCCATGTCTTTTGTCATGGCGGTAATCCAAGTTAACCGAATTAAATATTACCCATACGATGATGTCTTATATTTTTCTGTCGACCCCTGAACCCGAATCGACCCCTAACAATGTCATATCGACCCCTTTGGCGACCACTGGTCTAGTGAGAGTGGATGTTGGATGTAGTAGTGAATGTATATATGGAGATAATCAGCATAGGAATGGAATAGATCAGGATGTGAATGGGGTAGTTGAGACTGAGCGGATATATGTGGTAAACAGTGATAAAGATGATTGGACAAGGGCAGATGTGGTAGGGAAATCACATCCAACAAGTGGCTTGAGTTAGGAATGGTTATAGATCTAATGGTGAACTACTGTGTTTATTTACAAATGTCAAGAGTAGGAGAAATAAGGAAGATGAAATTGTTTCACTTGTTGAGTTTATTTGTCCCAAAATTGTTGAAATAAGTGAAACATGGTTGAATGAAGATGATATCCTAATCGGAATAGAAATGGAAGGGTATAGTGTTTTTTGCAAGGATAGAAATGACAAGAAGGGAGGGGGTTCTGCTGATGATAACAGGGGAAATATGTCCACATAAGGTAGAAATAGTAGAAACATAAAAGAAATAGTGGCAATGGTTTTGAGGGCACTGAGGTGAAGGTTGACACATTTGAGGTAGGGAGGTGAAGGTTGACAGGAACAGATATTTACTTGGATGTTGTTGTAAACTAGGGAATGTGGTGATGAAGAAATGTATAAGCAACTTTGGTAAGTGAACAAGGGAAGGGTGATTATTATTGATGATTTTAATTATGACAGTATAGATTGGAATGTAGAGATAGCATTTTGGAATAAGAAAAATGTTTTTTTTTTTGTTTGTTTGTTTTTGAGAGGCAACTCTTTCAAGAGGAAAAGAGTCTGTGAGAGTACAGAAGCCTGAAGTGCTCCATACCTCAGGAAATCATACACCATGGTTGTAAACTCTACATATTGTGCTGAGAAAATGAGATGTTAAAGTTTTCACATGATAATAATGATGAGATAGTTTATTTTTATTTATTTTAATTTTTATTCAATATTTTAAACACAGGTAGTCAGTCTCAGATCGGTTTTCTTCAAAAATGTAAATCTGGCTTTTACCATATTTAGAATACAGTTAGTATTGGAATTGGGCCATTCATAGAGTTTATGCCTGTCTCCATCTCACATGGACTAATATCTTCTTTTGAAAGGGAGAAATAATTATTATTAGTCAGAACCTCCAAATCTGTCATATACCTTAAACTCATTTATTGTTCTGCACTGTCACCATTCTCTCACAAGCAATGTATTCTATGCACTTATCACTCTTCATGTAGAAATCTCCTTAATTTTCTTAATCACTAATACCTTGTACTTGTACTACCTGCCCCTTGTTTCACCATTTGAAAATTCTTTGTCAATATAGTCAAGTACTAGACCAGACCATCTTAAATACCTGAATCATATCATCTCTTCATCTTCTATCTACCAAACTTTACAAATTACCCCTTCCCCCAATCTATCCTCATAACTAATGTTCTAAAAAGAGTGAAAAGTTCACTCTTTGCCCAGTTCAGTGAGGGACCCAAAAATTTTAACCTCTCCAGTACAGTTATTTTATTATTAAGGTCTCCTCCAGGTAGTCATGGTCTCATTGAGGGAAGTTCTTTTCCACACCACACTATTCCTAAATACCTCTCATATCTTTATTTGAAAATATTCACTGAAGATGCACTTACAACATCCACTGGTAACACATTTTAAACATTAGACATGGACCTCACAAGCTTCATAATGTAAGGATATGTCTGACCTCTTCCCAACTTGATTCTAATCATGTCTTTTCCCTTTCTCTCTCTCTCTCTCTGATATATTTTGATATAGAAGAGAGGAGATACTTCTATATACACTCAAACTTTGAAGTGCACATATCCTCAGTCTGTCCTCATATACACTTCCATAAGTGATATATCATTTGTTCATTTACTTCCAGATGTCATCTCCAGATGAATATTTATCCAAATGAATGCTGGATCTCATCTTCAGATGAATAAGATGTTATTTAAAATGGGAAAATAACATTTTATTCATACTAGTTGGTGTTGCAGTTATCTGATGTAACCACTTTAACATTGCGACCTTAAGCTTTAACTCTATATACCAGGGGTGTTCAACCGGTTGATCTCTTGTGTATTCCTCCTTACATAAATTTAATTAAAACTAAAAACATAATATTTTATTTATCATTATTTTGTATTATTTTTAATTCGCTTTAAGTGTATTGCTATTGTTTATTTATGTTTCGTTAAAATTGTCAAATCAGTAATTTTCTTATAAGTCCGGGTAAATGAATTAATTTGGATGAGTGGAAGTCAAACAGCGAGCGGAGTGAATTCGATTATAAGCAAAGTGTAAAAACTAGCTTAAATATTAAATATTCCAGAGCACATTACATCAATTTTTTACTTAGGTTAAGTCCCATGTGAATATTATAAAAAAAATATACTTTGTTTGTCTCGGTATAGTTTGTATTAGATGTTTCTGTAAATAACTCTTTTGAAGCTAACTGTATATACTGCTTTAATAAGAATATGTTAGAGTGTTAAAAACAAAGGCAATGTTTTTGTCGCTGAAGCTGTACATGGCAGCATTAGAAAGATTGTTATTGAAACTTGTATGTATGAGAAAGGCTTGCAGGCTCTAAGTGTAAACATCTCTGAAGTCAGAAAGAGTTCAAACAACTTTCCGATGGCCGGCAACTTACAATCAAAAGAAACCAGAAACCAGAACAAAAGGTGTGCCGAACTTGAAACTCAAGATGAAAGACTCATACTGATTCTTTGGGGGTTGCCAAACTTCATGCGAGGTCTCAGAGGAGGCCTAATAAAAAGGGACTGAAGCAAGCAGAAAGGCGGTCCCGGTTCCAGAATTGCTGTCAGAGAGGAGGCCGCCCAGTGCAGAGTCGCTGTCAGAGAGACTGCCTGGATCCACGTTGCTTGAGAGAGGAGTTTCCCGCTTCCAGAAAGGAGCTTCTCGGTTCGAGACGTCACTAGAGAGAGACTACTTCTAGGCTGCAGACAACGTTTCAAATTGCCGAAAGGAAGAGTTCCAGTTGCCGGAGAAAAGTTTCCAGGCCAGGTTAATGTCAGACATTCACCAGTGTGTTGTGTTTTCATTACAATTTGATGAATCAAATGACTTCACTGATATTGCTCAGTTAATGGTATTTATTCACATGGTATTTCAAGATTATTCAAGTAAAGAAGAACTTTTGAAAATTTTACCATTATTGGGAAGGACTAGGGGAGAACACATTTTTTCGGCATTTGATGAATTTGTGAAACAACACAAACTTCCGCTTTTTAAACTTAGGTTAGGTTGTGTCTATTACTACTGATGGTGCTCCTGCAATGATAGGTAATAAATCAGGCTTCGTTTCATTATGTAAAAACGATGACAAATATCCAGATTTTTTAACATACCATTGTATTATTCACCAACAAGTACTGTGTAGTAAAAGATTAAACACAAAAGATGTTTTGGATATTATATTTAAAATTGTAAATTCTGTTCGAGGAAAAGCCCTGCAATGGTGGTTATTTAAATTACAGGCAGATAATGATAGGGAACTTCTGTTGTACAATAATGTTTGCTGGCTCAGCAGATGTCAATTTTTAGAAAGATTTCTTGTATTAATTAATGATATAAAAATTTTTCTTGATGAAAAAGGAGATATTTATCCACAATTGAGTGATAAAAGATGGTTGTTACAGTTATCATTTTTAGTGGATTTCTGTACAAAATTAAGCAGTTTAAATTTAGAGTTACAAGATAGAGATAAAAATTTAATTGACATGTTAAGTTCAATAAAAACTTTCCAACAATACTTACTTTTATTAAAGAAAAATATAAATGACTGCGAATTTAGACATCTCCCATATTTATTAAAATTGTTTGAACAAAATCAAGAAATGCTTTGCTATGATTTAAAAGAATTCATTCATGAAATAGAATTAGTTGAGGAAGAAATAAATTCAAGATTTAAAGATTTTAATAAAACTGAAATGATTGTATCTTTTATCAATAATCCATTTCAAGAAAACTTGAACATCACAGAAATTTCAAATAAAATTAGTGGGCTGTTTGATATAAACCAAGCTGAAGTAGAACTTGAGATAATAAACATTCAGAATAGTTTACATTTAACATCAATAAACAATGAAGTCATTTGGAAGTATGCACATGAAAAATTCCCAATATTAACTGATATTGCACGAAAATTTCTGTCGTGTTTCGGATCTACATACTGTCAGAATCCGCTTTTTCAAATATGACAGTCATAAAAAATCAATTAAGAAACCAAATTACAAATGATCATTTGGATGATTGTCTGTGATTGGCCACTTCTTCATATCAACTTGACTATGAAAATATCGTGAGGTCCAAACAATGCCAAATTTCACATTAACTTTTTTTTTTTTTTAATCAACCAGCATTTCCTGTAACTTGTGAGTTTGTAATCAATCTGTTGTTTTTTCTAACTTTGGTTTTCCAAAATAGAGAAATAAATATTTTATTCCAATATATATATATATATATATATATATATTTTTTTTTTTTTTTTTTTTTTTTTGTTGTATTAAAATAATTAAAAGTGATAAATAAATTTTTAAATATACAAATAAAGTTTTTAGTTGTGCATTTTTTTTTTAATTGTTTATTTGTGCATAATCAGATATCAGGTTGGGGGAATGTGATCTATATAAGAGAGTAGATCGCCGAATAACTTTTTATAGAAACGTAGCTCGTGTAGTAAAAAAGGTTGAACACCACTGCTATATACCGTCACCCCTGACCTTTAGTTTCATTAACCATTTGTAGGAAATTTCAATTAAGTGAATTGTTGTCAATTCAAAATCAATTGTCATTCTTCTATTGGGGATGCAAGACAAACAGGGGGAGTTTGCATAGGGAGAGTGGATATTGAAGTAGTAGTGAATGTAGTAGTGCCAGAAATTTGTAAATCCAGGGAAAAAAAAAAATCCTAAGGAGTTTTTCAATGTATATTAAGTAGAAAGATCATGGCAACATGATGTTAATTGATGAATATGGTAGATTGATAAGTGCTGTAGAGGACATGGTCGAGGTATTCAATGACCAGTTCGTCAGGTGTTTCATCCTTAATCAGGACAAGCTCAAGTGTAGAGGTATATGAGCAGTTAAGCATGATGTTAGTAAGACAATGACTTGTCTTAAGAGAATGTTCGAGGGAGTTAGCGTTGGCCTTAGCCTACCAGTTTAACATTTTTCAACAAGAATCTTGCAACAGCTCAAATCCTAAAGGAGTAGAAGGAAAGTAAAATTCTTTCACTTTACAAAGGTGGTGATATGGCTAAGCTACAAATTATAGGCTGATGTGTGTCCTGAGAGTTGTGGTTAAGGTGTTGAAGAGGCTTTGCAAAGATTTTGCAAAGCCTTTTTGATGGATTACCACAAATGGGATTAAATGCTTGATTAGTGAGTTGGATAGGTGACTGACTATCAGGTATCATGGAAGAGGAAGGTCATTAGTAGTGTGCTGCAAGGATCTGTTTTGGAGCCATTGTTATTTAACTTGTGATGAGGAATCAAACAGATGTTTTGTCTTTACAGGAGGACTTGAACAGGTTGTATTCATTGGTAAGTGTGTGTGGAACTATCAGTTCAGTGTTACAAAGTATAAGGTTTTGAAATTTGTTAGGCAACAATGGGATGCATCGGGAGAATTTTGGAGGAGTTTGAAAATGTGAGATTCCTGGGAGTGGTGGTGGTGGACAGGGATCTGAATTTCAGAAGTGACGTTGCAAAAATTGTAAAGTCATCACATCAGATTATGGCAATGAAGTGGAGGATCTTAACATGCAGGAATAAAGAGGTTATGGTTCTATTGTACAAGGCCTCATATGGATTATTTTGCACTGATTTGGCTCCCTGATTTACATGATGATGATGTATTAGAATGGGTCCAATATATCCTCAGTGAATTGGGTAGGCAACTATACAATTCAAAGTATGGAGAGTGGTTGATAAGTGGAAGGCATTGCCCAGCAGTGTGGTGAATGTAGATTTATTGAATGGATTTAAAGCACAGTTTGATGGATAACAGTCTGTACCTCTTGCAATGAGTCTTTTGACTTCACAGAGGTCTGGTGTTAATAATGATACTAGTTTGTTCAGAGCAGCCTGTATGAAAAATGTCCTTTATCACCCTACCCGACTTCATCAAATTCATTCTGTTTATATTGTCAAGGGATGTACAGGATACTATGACAGCTGTTTGATTAAATTTACATTATTACTAATCTCATGTCATCGAATTTCTTCAATATTATTAAATCTTATAATTATTTTCTTCTAAGACACTTCTAACTACTTCAATTCACTTAGATCTTGACCTTGCTCTGGATCTTTTTCTAGCAATCTTGGCCTTTTTGATTACCTTTCTTCTCGCTTTCTGTTTAATTGCATACCTCCTTAGATTAGATCTGCTCACACATTCTTAAATGGTAACAATATCAAGTCCCTTGTTAATGTATAATTTTTCATATGATTCTGGCATTGATGCTATCTGTTCACATGCTTAATATTTTGCTAAACTCATATTTGAGGTGTGTAGTATTTTATCAACTGTTTTATTTCTAACCAAACTTTCAGATAAGTTAAAATTGTTTTGAACTCTCTTGTACACTGCTAGGTCAGTGGTTTGACTAATAATTTCTTGTATTTCTTATATCATCTTATCTTATCATTAGACATATCAATTTATTTGATTGGCTCCCCTATAATACTGGTCCTGTTTATTTCTATATTTTATCATCTTCACTTAAAATTGTGCCAAAATAGTTAAATGTTTTTTGTTCTATAGATTCTCTTGCAGCTGTCCGCGCGGTTAGCCTAGTGACTTTGCGCTTCGCAACCATATGCCTGGGGAAGGAGTGTCCCAGGTTCGATTCCTGTCGAAGACGTGAGGAACTTGAGGATCTTCCTCAGCCATAGCCAAGTTAGCCGGTCTTGGGCTCAGGCAGTAGGTTTTTTCTGCCAGTTTATCTGGCATTTTCATATGCAAGCAGGCAAACCAGCCCTGTGAACATACGCTACTACAGCCAGAAAATATATCCCCCACCAGTGGCAGGTTAGGCGACAGGTCGGTTGGGAGTGGTACTAACAAGAAGTTGCATCTAAGTAACATGCGGACCCTGCATAGGAAGCGGGAGTAATGCGTAGTAAAAGAAGACAGTTCTCTTGCAGCTGCATTGTTCCTGCCCATCTCCATAGTTTTTGGTCTTTTTATTGCTGATTTTCATTCAAATTTGTTACTGCAGTATTTGGTTTACTTTAAAAAAAAAAATTGAGACTTGACTAGATTTGTTTTAGGAGTAAAAACACTAGATAAAAAAAAAAAAAAAAAAAAAATCAGCTAACGCCTTTTTATTCCCGTATACGGGAGTAGGCGAGGCCATTTAGCCCTATCTAACTTTTGGAGACTGAGTGGGCAGTTCAATCTCCACTGGCACCCAATCAGAGACAGATGGCCCAAGGCTATCACTAATTAAGCGGTACGCAGTGAAGAGAGACGGCTCAAATATGTCGCCATCTCGTGGTCCCTAACCCTAACACAATATATTTAATGTCTGAAATAATGTGGGTTCTACGGTCGATTTTCTTGAATTTACAGGACGAAAAACCCGAGTTTCCGGGAGGAAAAACCTGCTTGCCCGTGCCAGAGATCGACTAACTCGGGAACCGGTTGAAAAAAGGCTTAGAAAAATTTCCTCTAGTCACCGACTATACTCGAAACCAAGTCTTCCTTCGTGCGGCCAAGCGCGTGTGCAAACGCCACATCCACTGAGCTACACAGGCTCTAAAAAAACACTAGATATAAATATTAATTTAGAGTAGTATAAGAACTTACAGAGAAGAGATATTTGAAGAAAGCAGACAAAGTAAATCAGGCTGTATACCAAGATTCAGCAGAATAAATCAGATATTAGTTAGGTGAATGAATAGCATCATTAAGCAGGAGTTGCAAAAAAAAAAAAAAAGTTTTGGTCCAATTATAAAAAAAAAAAAAATAGATCAGCATACCATGAGCAGTTCAAGGTACACAAGGTAGTAAAGAAAGCCAAAGCTAATTATGAGAGGAAGATGGCTGATGAGACTAAAAGAAATCCTATAGCTTTTTTTCCCCCTGTGACAAGTAGAAGGAGATAATAAATTTAGTTTAATCCTTTATCCAAGTGTGTGCAAACAAAGTTTGCACCTGAAAGTATCTTCAGGACTGGGGTAAAGTGGTACAACACCCGGTGTTGTACTACTTTACCCCAGTCCTGAAGATACTTTCATGTGCAAACTTTGTTTGCACATACACTTGGATAAAATATTAAACTAAATTTATTATAGTCTGACCAAGTGAAAAATAAACTTTGAACAAGTAGAAGGAGAAATGACTATAGAAGGATGCCTTTAAAAAATGCTGATGGTAGGGAGGTAGCAGAAGCAAACCAAATAGTTGACCAAATATTGCATGTTTACCATCCAACTGGTGATATTGCAGTGTCAGATGTGATATTTACTAATGGGAAGTTGAGAATTGGAAATGCTTAGGATACTGTAGAACCTTAATGTGATTTAAGTTTCTAATCCATGGGATTAGTTGGCATATCTGCCCATGTATTACAGGAGTGTGCAAAGGCATTACTCCTTTTATCAAACTGTTTATTTTAAGCTTCAGCACTGGAAAAATGCCAGTGGAGTGGCAAAATAGCATTGCACTGCATAAAGGAAGCTGCAAGATACAAGTAGCAAATTATAGGCCAACCTGTATCTCAGGTGTGGTGGTTAAGGTATTTGAGAAATTGGTAAAAGACAAAATCCAGGACTGCGTGGACAGGAATGTGATACTTTATAATGGGCAACATGGTTTAATGAAGGGTAGATCTTGTCTGAGTAATTTGCTTACTTTTTATAATAGTGACAATGAAATTTTATGAAGGGAAATGGCTACTCAATGACACTGCTGCACTTTGAAAAGTGCAGCAGTATCGCAAATATTAGCAAAATTTTGGGAATTTGATATAAATATTTATATATCATAAATAAATATAAGCTAGTAAGAATTACAAGATTAACAATGGAAAACTCAGAAGCACAGGTTAACAGATCCCTTTTGAATATTTCAAGGATTAATACGTTTTCATTTACCTTTGGAATACATTATACGATTGTTGCCAGTAGATAGTTAAGACACTAATAAACAAATCAGTGTAGATTTGTTTATTAGTGTGGTGGTTAAGGTATTTGAGAAATTGGTAAAAAACAAAATCCAGGACTGTGTGGACAGGAATGTGATATTTTATAATGGGCAACATGGTTTAATGAAGGGTAGGTCTTGTCTTAGTAATAGTTGCAAATGCAGATGACAATAACATCATGTCAAGAACCAAACAGAAAGCAGAAGAAACATTTGGAATTAGAAAAATTAGCATAAAAGATAAGACTAAAAATTAATCAGAAAACTAAAAAAAAAAAAAATTCTCGAACACATTTTATTCCCTATATAGGGAGTAGGTGAGGCCTTTTTAGTCCTATCTAACTTTTGGAGGAGAAGTTCAATCTCCACCGATAACTAATCAGAGATAGCCAGTTCAAGAGTAACACTAATTATATACCACATCCCATGAAGAGCGACAGACAAGTGCCACTATCTTGTGGTCCCTAAAACAATATATTGTCTGAAATCAGTTAACTGATACAAGTATGTAAGTTGAGAACCTTGAAATAGAAAAAGTGGAACAATTTAAATATTTATTAGTAATGATTACAAGCCAACCAAATGAGCAAAATCAAATAAAAAGGGGTAATTAAGGGTTATTATTCTCTCTTGCATATTAAAAGCTCATAAGATATAAATTTGTACTTTTCTTCCAATGGATAAATCCATAATTCGTCCAATTGTTACACACAGTTGTGAAACCTACAACCCAAATCAAGCCTTGGTCTCCTGTGAAATCCTGGAGGCCAAGTGCCTATAGTGCACGTGCTTTTATCAAGACGTGGATTTGCCTGCACAACTGTCAAGATAGTTCTACGAAAGATTCTGCATTTCTACCCATTCAAGATAACCTGATACAGGAGTTGCGCCTGCAGGACTTTGAAAGCCGACTGGCATTTGCTTTAAAATTCCTTACTTGAGTTGGAGTTGCCCACTGCGTGCCCAAGAATCATTTGGTGGAAAGATGAGGCTCACTTTCACCTGAATGGAGCTGTGAACACCCATAATTGCCAGATATGGGATACACAAAATCCTCATGCAGTGCAACAAATTCCATTGCATTCACTCAAAGTTATGTCTAGTGCGGGTTTATAGCTTCGTTTATCATTGGACCATTCTTCTTTGAGGGCATTCGCCAGCAGGTCTTGTGACCTGCTCATTTACTTCCGAGAGGTATCGCGATATCATAAACGATTTTGTTGTGCTACAGCAGCACCTGTGCATGGATTCACTCATTTTCGTGCAGGATGGGGCTCCCTTCACACATCGGTCGATTCTCGGAGAGCCTCCTACAGAAAGTTCTCTGAGAACATTTCATGCAAGCCAGTGATCAGCTGTGCGTTTCCCACTACATGGCCACCTCTTTCATCTGATCTGACTCCCGGAAGGTAGTCAGATCAGATGAACGAGGAGACCATAACAGTATAACGCAGCATGTGCGACATCAGGCCCGACCATCTGCATTGAACACACTGTGCAAAGGATTCCCATTGTGGCATAACGGGAAGTGTAGCACATTGAACAGTACTGCCCGTGAAGGCATAAATAATAATAACAAGAGAACTTAGAGAATGACACAGAAAAATTACTACATCGACATTTGGTACATCACACGGTACCGCTGGTGGTGAATTTTGGAACTTTTTTTTTCCCCTGAGATATCGCTTCCGCATAACGCTCAGTGTATTCCTACAAAGTTTCGCAGCATTTGGATCACTGGATGGCTAAATGCAGCTTCAAGTGGAAAGTAATTATTATTATTATGATTTGACACCTCCAGGGAGTCCAAAGACTCATCGAGGGAGAGTGTGGCAACAGCATCGAACGATTATACTCCTTCCAACTACTAACCGCGCTCAAACTTACTTAACTGAGCCATTAGTAGCAGAGGCTCTATCAATCGACCAACCTTTGCCGGCAATGAAGATCTGAACTGTGCAGAAATGTTTTTAAGAATAATTTTATTATATTATATTATTTAAATTATATTATATAAAATATATTATTTTAATTACTATCCATATGTTTATTTTTCAAACATTGTTTATTTCTTAATGTCAAATTTTAAAAAGTCCGGTAAAAATTAACTGTACTCTTTTCGAGAGCGAAATGAGAAATAGAAATGCATTTTGTTCCACTTTCAAAGTGGAACAAACAAATTAGAATGAAGAAAATATGATGAATCATTTACCAATCGGATTCATAAGTTTAGTGATGGGTGATGTAGAACGATTTGTGTGATATATCTTTGATTATATTAGTAGCCAACGGAATGAACCTTAGCAAGGTCCAACATCTCCTTCGTGCCAAACATTTTGAAACTAAGTATAACATTCATTAAATTCGAAATTAATATGAAAGTGAAATTAGTTCAAAAGGTTAGCTATATCTGATTTAATTCACTAAGTTCATTGCAACAATATTACAGCATTTGTAAGTCCAACATTAAAAAAAAAAAAAGTGCTGTTTTCCAACCTAGTGTCAGTAATTAAAACTGGAAAATATTACTTTTCTCATTCTATTTATATTTATTAGCGAACCTATATAAAGTTACGATCGTTTGTTATAAATATAGTAGTGAAAAAATTAATCCGAACACACATTTTAAAGAAAAATTTTAATTTCCCAAGAAAATAAGTACAAAATTTAAACTTTTTTTTTTTTTTTTGAATTTTTGAACAACTTTAATTAATCATATGTTCTCCTCTGTTCCTAATAAATTCATCGATTCTCTTAGGCATGGACTCTACCAACGTAGAACATATTTCACTTATTTCTGCATCTCGAAACCATACGTTTATAATGGATTATATTAAGTTATCCTTTGTATCACAATTTAATTTTCCAAGTCTCTTTCATTATGGCCCACAAATTTCCAGGTAACAGGAGAGTTACCTGACCACTGAAGCAATTGGATGTTGTGATTTTTGAGGAACTCTTTCACTATTTTTGAAACGTGGCATGGAGCAAGATCCTGTTTGAAAATGAGTTCATTGTCTTTCTGGATCTGTGGAACCACTGTTTTCCCCCAACATTTTTATGCATTGGTCACTTTTCATCATACCGTCAATAGGCACAAGTGATCCTGGATCGTCATGTGTAAAACAACCCCAGAACATATTTTTAGTTGGATGTTTAGGAGCTTGAAGGTTGGCGAGAGAAGTCTTCTCAACCGCTGATTTGTTAACATAAGGTACTCGCTCTCCTTGGACAAAGAAACGGCTATCATCAGAGAATATGACCTTTCACTTCTGTACACTGGAGCTTATTTTTCTGCATAGCCTTCGTCAGCAGTTGTTTCTTTTTTGGTCTGTTGGCAGTCCTCCCTGCTTCCAACAATCTTTGACAGACTATGTTAGAAACATTAACCCGACTAGCTGCCGAGTCTCTATTTAAGTCTACAGCAGACAATCTTGGATTCATTTTGCTTTTCTTAACTAGTAAACGATCGTGAGATGATGTACTTTTCTTTTTTCGCCCACATTTTCATTTTGTCAGGAGAAAAGGTATATGTCTAAACCTGTTTTACATGTCACAAAATGGAGAATCCATTCCGATAATAGGGTAATCAATCCGTCTTCTGGGATGAGTTGTTTATTATTACACCTCGGAAAATTAACTTCTCTTTTATGATCATTGTTGTTTTTAAAGTGGTAACTATTTTGCTTGTATAACAGTTGGAAAATTTTATCTATAAAGCACGTGATTTCGCGTGTTGGCGACCAATTCGTACGTCCTTCATTTCTTTCTCCCCTTCAGCATGAATTGACTATTCTTGGCATCAAGCCAAGCGAAGCTCTACAAAGTGTGGGCGTACTATAAGAGTACCCAAACCAACACAACATACACTCATTGGCAATTTGTCTTTGAGTCATGAAGGTGTGCTGACAAAGAGCACGTATTTTTGAACGCTTTCTTGGAGATGTATCCATTTTATAGCTGCACAAAATGAACAAAACACTACGAATGTCAACTTGTTACTATTAGAAATGCACATCGCTATTAATAAACATCGTCAAGACAGTTAAAACGAAGCACTCAACCAAAAATAATGAATTAAAACCAAACCAAAAATTTGGCTTGTTATGAATGCCAGAAATCCCTCCCTTTCCCCTGGAAAATTAATCCCTCTCTGTATCTTTGCTCTTTTTGGCACAGTATGTACTTTCTCTTTTCGCGTAGCATTTCCTGATTGATAACTTGGTACTTGACAATTATTATTATTTTTTTTTTTTTTTTTTCCAGGAAAAACTATTTTGACAAGCTGGTATTTTCCAGATGCAGCAAAGTTTATTAATATGTATTTATGGCATTCCACATCTACGAAAGGACGTAAACCTATAGCATATCCGTAAAATGGGCGTGGTAAAGGACTAGATAATCTGGAAACCAATCCCTAGAAAAATCGGCTTGCAAAACACCCACGATTGGCACACCGGGACTTTTGCAAGCCACTTCTTGCCTGTTGAAAGCCTGGTGATCTTATACCAGACGTGAGTATACCTTCCCACAAAAACAGTCACAAATATTCATGTAAGAGTCGATTCCAACCTGCAGGCTGGAGAGTGAATTCGCTGCTACTTTGAAATAAATGGAGTGATGAGCATTGAGCTAACTATAGTGTTTTTTTATTATTTTTATTTTTATTTTGTAGACCTCATTTTATAAAGTTATTTTTGATAGTCAAAGTTTCATTCACAAGAAACTCGAAAGTAATGCCATCTGATTTCATTTTTAAATTAATATCTACCTCTTGACACCAGACTCCACCTCATCGATTCACTTCACTGTTCGTGCCAACTCTGAAAGTCTTAGTGTTTGCAGATATGTTTTGTTTACTAGGTCATATTACCAATCCAGTAGTATTTACCACAAGCTTTCATGTAATTCCCACCCACTAAAGATGTAAACCGTGGTATATAAACCATTAGTTCCAAATGATCCAAAGGTTATTTATTTTTTAACATGATCTGGAAACTGCCCTAGAGACCAAACAACAGAGAACTTTTTCAAGCCACTTCCACCTAAAATACATTCACAAAACATCTATGCTCACGGCAGAATGCGAACGCCAGACTGATTGAGAACGAGTACACTGCCACGTGGCCAACTAGGCAGATAAGTAAATACCTTATAGATTTAATTATAAAGTATTTTTATAATTAAACTAGGGGGATACCCCCCCGGCACCCAATCTCCCGTGTTCCGGACTGGTAGGTCGGTTCTTGAATTTTGAAGACTAGATACTCAGGGTAGCCCCTGAGTTTCAAAACGTGACATAAAAAGGCTTATCATTTTATATATACATAGGGTAGATATTTTTAGAGCAAACATTTCATTTCAGTTATGAAATTAATGACATTTAAGTAGAAATAATTAAATATAGATGGAACACGAAAATTAAAACATACTGAGATGTTTGTCTTCACGTGTTCCAGCTGTATTTCTAGGAGATACTACATAGTTATTATTATTAGATACCTCCAGGGAGTCCAAAGCCTCATCGAGGGAGAGTGTGCGAATAGCATCGAACGATTGGTCCTCTTCCAACTACTAAGCCGCGCTCAAACTTACTTAACTCAGCCATTAGTAGCAGAGGCTCTACCAATCGACCAACGTTGAAGAACGTTTTCTTTTATGTATCTATGTTAAAAGATATTTTTCCTACTAAAGACATTCATCAGCTACAAATTACCCAGTGCTCTACAACGGGAGAATTTCATAGCTTTCATAAATGAACTAAGAAAAATCATGGCGTTATAGAACAGTGATAAAATGTATACATGTACACTGCCCTGCTAAAAGTATCCGGACATCCCTAGATATAATATACAGGCCTATCATAAAGCACGGCATGGGATCCACTATAAAAGGAAAGTAACAGAAATAGTATAGGCATGAGACTCAGTGCCTCTAGGTACTAAGAGATGTTGGCTAACCATCTTCCTGGAGCGATGGCAATGTTCTTGGGAATGCAGCCGATTGTTTCTCCCAGCAGGACTATGTGCCATGCCATGCTGCGCGTACAATGCAAAGGTGGTTCACCTTTTGCCTTGGCCGATTGAAGTAATGTGGGATATACTAGAGCGCCGCATACGCCTGTGCAAGTCACCTGTCATCAACCACCAGCAATTGTTGGTACGTCAAAGGCCGAATGGTAACGTATCCCACCAGAACAGTGTCAGCAACTTGTAGACAGCTTTCCACTACATGTTGCAGGGTTTATTGCCACAAAGGGTGGCCCAACATGTTATTGACTACATCCCTCATGTATGACCTGCCAAACGTTTGGCAGAGCAGTGTATATGTATATATTTACATCTATTCATCGACACGTGATCTAAATATGAAATCTTTTAAAACTGTTAGCACTACTTAACTGACAAATACAGTAGCTAATCAATATGTTTGAGGGCTTACAATCGTTATACCTTCACGAAGGAATATTTTTAAATTTTCAGTGAAACCTAGTACTTCCTGACCTGACCTGCCATTTCACTAGCAGATTTTGAAATGGCAAGTCAGGTCAGGAAGTTCTTTGACAGCCATTTACACTCTTTCTTTCTTTTTGATTCCTCCCATAGTTCTAATTATCTTCCTGTCGTATCCAAACGTTTTAATTTTTTTACAGCTTCTACTTTAATTGTTTTATTTATGATTTAATTCAAATTTGATAGTCCTTTAGTTTCTTCTTAGCCTTTAATTTCAATTTAGCTTCAACAATCAAAAATTCGTGATCGTTAGTTATACATCCCCTTAATTCTGTCTGAACTCAGAAGTGCATGTATTTTTACGTATTTCCCTATCCAGTTTAACATCATTACAGATCGGCAAATTTAGAACTATAAGATTTTTGCACATCAGAATTAACTGTGGGATATTAAATTTTCATTCTGTAGTTATAAGACAGTTATTTAAGGCATCGAAAATAGCATAATTAGAGGAGGTCAACAGGACCTGCAGGTGAATCCAAGAGTCACTGTCTGGCATTATTTGAAAGATCTTAATTTTTAGAGTGGGATATGAAACATGCATCTCTCTCCTGCAGATATATATACTCCCTGTGAGTATGAAACATCACAGTGGAGGAGCTCCTGTAGAGTTATAACAGGAAGTAAACACTTCACAGATTCTTAAAGTGGCGTTGCTTTTAAAAGAAATTACTAAGAAATCCCACTGTGTATCACCAGGATTTCTGATTTGCCACTGTAGCGCGTGATTTTGCAATCAGTAGAATAATCGAAGCAATGTCAGTATAAGACTGATCGTCAATCGAAATATAAATCGCTTAGAATTTATCTTGTGCATTTCAGAGAATTTAAAATAACGATTTTAAATCCTTTTAAATGCATACTAATGATTTTAAATAATATGTAATTAGGAAAGGTTTTAACTAATAATTATTTATTCGTTGAGAGCATCCGTAATGCTTTGAGAAAAAGGCGGACAAGATTGTTTTTGTGACAAAGTAAGCCTATTGTACTATGAGCATAATGCTTAGTGCATTTTCCAGATAGCCACCAGAGTTAAAGAATATTTCGGATATGAGCGGAAAATAAACACTACAAAACAAAAGAAGTTGAAATATTTACGACACCATTGAAAAAAATGGGATTAGTCGACCTATGGACCATGTGTAGCTCCCGACGTAATTTCACGAACATGACTTAAAATATATGTATATTTAATTTGGGAATAGTGGCCAATGCTACATTGGAGAATCTAGTAATGATCTAATTCTCAGATGCTGTGTTGAAATAAGTTATTAGACTACTCCATCCCGTTTTAAATAAAACATGCAGTCACGTATATTCTTGTTTTTCGACTTGGCTTACACCTCTGTATAAGACAGATATAACCCTGCAGTTGACTGTAATTTTCGGACTTCGAAAGCAGTGTCACTTAAGATGCTGTATTAGTGATATCCACTCATCACAATGATTAAAAAAACTGCATCTTGCGAAATCAGTTATAGACAACATTATCGGATAATGGAAACATTAAAGTGCTACCACAGCCAAGAAACGTACAAAAAGAACTTAACATGAAAGGTACTTGAAAGAGTAGGATTTTGAGGAAAATTGTGTAGATAAAGTAGTCAGGCATGCCTCAAATCCCGATAGAATACTTTTTTAGGGGACGTGCTAGAACGTCCCCTAAAAAAGTATTCTATCGGACCAGTGCATTCAAAGATGTACATAACATGGAAGGACGTTTTGGGATATTCTTCAATTTCATGGAATAGTCCAAAGTGTCGAGAGTGTACTCTAAGAATACCCGCAGGCCATTGAGGTGTGTGTATGCAATATCGATTTTTTCTTTGAAATATGGTGCTATTCCCAGTACTTATTTCATTACAGTTACCTACATTGAGAACATCGAGACAAGCAATGCCAAATTGCTCATTCACAGCTCCCTGAAATTTTCGGTTTGCTTTGACACATGTGTTTACTGTTCAGTAGCAAATATTTATACGTCATTTCCACAGAAAGAATGGAGATTCTACTAGCTTTATGAGAAGAAATTATTGGATATCTACTAGGCACATCTAAGTCCGAAGTCAATCGTCTTCATTCTTCAGTGCCGTGAAATACTTTTTGAGAGAGGAAATTTTGATGTTCTCCTCAATGCAGTAAATTTGCATTTACTGCCAGACCAGAAAAATTGACATCCTTCATCAGTTTTCGGGGTTTAACTGATTTTTTTCAGTTTCTGATTATTCTGATTATACATGTACCACCATCTGAAAAATTCGTTCACTATCATTTCACAAACACCGAACATCGATAATATTTCAATGTTACTCCATAAATACCAGATTTATGGACTTACAGTGAAAACACATAATATGCAATTGCATACCTTATAAACAGACAGCACTCTTCAGATGTATGACTGTGAATGAAACCTTTGTCGTCTACTTAATGCTTTGTTTCAGACGTTCCATCTCCAATATCAAGGAATCAGTATTTTTTGACCTGAGTTTGTGTTCATCTATATATGCTGCATGGTTGAAAATTTCTCCACAGAATATCTTTCACTACATACTCTAAATACTAAAAGTCGTTATACTTGTGCAGACATAAGCAGAACATGTCTTTATTGACCGAAATTAAAACGTGCTTGTCTTGCCTTTAGCTGTAATAATTGTTTCAGATACATCGTGTAAGTCTTTTTAGAAAGTCAGTGATATTGTGTTTGCTCCATAATAATAATAATAATAATAAAAAGTAGTGTGATTGTTAACTTTATTGAGTAAATTAAATACAATGGGACAGTGGATAAATTCAGTAGATCAATCGGTCTATTTTGGCCAAAAACTGACTTTGGACATATTTTTATAATGAAAATTCTAAAAAAACTATCAAAATCCATATAGCGGTTTAAAAGATGCAATGGGCAACGTTAAGGACACATGCATTTTCTGTTATCAGCGCCGCTAGTAATGAATGCTATAAAGCTACATTTAATAGCAACCTGTTTTGGTAGCTGACAGGCCTTTGCTATGTTGTATCTTAATTAATCCTAGTACTACTTCTCATTTTGCATGTTGACACGATTGTCATTCAACCAGATATTGTTTCGAGCGGGCGTCGAAACAATATCTGGTTGTTTCGACTGAGCGGGCGTCGAAACAACCAGATATTGTTTCGACGCCCGCTCAGTTTATTTTAATGTTTATGACAATACTGCATATTGAAATCTCTACATTGAATACTTTTAGCATATTATCTATTAAATTCATTAGATTTCTACTGATGTATAATTAGAACGTGTCTTTATTGACAGAAATTAATATTTTATCTTGCTTTTAGCTGTAATATCTGCTTCAAATGTATCATGGAAATCTTTCTAGAAATGTTGCGATTTCATGTTTTTGCTCTTCTTCAACGAATAAATATTAATGTTATTGGCTGTGCCCTAATTCTGCATTTCAGGTCATCCCATAGGTGTTTTGTCTGCTGCAGGTCGTAGCTGTATAGTGGTGACTAGTGAACCGATGTTATTCTCTTTGAAATGTATTTGAAATAACTGCTTTGTGATGTGTTAGGTGATATAAGAGCCGACACCATAAAATTCCTGCCTTCTAGAATTAAGTCAGCATTATGGGATTGATGCCTCAGTATCTGCTGGCCTGATGCCTAGTGAATGGGTTCCTTTACTCAGCACACAAGTGTTGAATTCAAATTTAACTTTGGTATAGATAATGCCTTCGGTTGGTATTCTTTATCACCTGGTGTTGGGCAATTCTGATGTAATATGTCATTTTCTTTTCCTTTGGATCTAGGTTCGCATTTCTTCTAGGGTTGGAAATTCCATCTACAACTAATTTGGACTCCTAGTTGAACAGCTGCTCTGGAGTCCTAATTTAAATCTGCAGGATCTCATTAAGATTGCTATAATAAAATTTTTCGTGGTCCTAGAGTTGTACTTTTAATTTAGCTGATTCTGATTAAAGCATGGAAATTGGAAATGTCGAGCTTCCTATTTATTGACAAAATTAAAGATATCGCACTCAAGCGACGTCAATTTTGGTACATTTCCTGTTTAAAATTTTCAAAGTACTTATTCTTTTATTACACTAGAAATTATGGTTCTCTTTGTGTTATATTCTTGTTATTTCAAATCAGCTGACGCTTTATATTCCCTTATAGGAAGTATGCAAGGTCGTTTTAGCCCTAACTTTCGGAGACGCACTTTTCAGTCTCCACTGGTAGCCAATCAGAGACAGATGGTCTAAGACTGTCAGTAATTTTAAATGGCAACCACTGAAGAGACTGGCAAACAAGTACTCCCATCTAGTGGTCACTAACCAGATATGTTATTGTCTTAAATTGCGTGTGGGTTCTACGGTCGATTTTTTGGGAGAAAAACCTGCTTGCTGTGCCAGAGATTTGACTAACTTGGGAGCCAGTCGAAGAAAGATTTTGAAAACGTTCCTCTAGTCGGCAACTAAGATCTTTCTTTGGTTGACCTAGTGCTGAGGAAGTAAATGCCACTTCCACTGAGCGACACAGGCCTTTTATGTCGTGAAACAATAATTTTTAATTTTGTATGTGTATGAATCTCACCCATGAAGACACCTTACTAGGCGCACATGTAAGGATGACAAGACATGCATCCTTTCAATCTAAAACACTGGTATAAAGAAAATTGTATTTTCAATAAAAGGCTTCTTTGATTGTGAAGGTACATTATCCAGTCTCATGCAGAAGTGGAAAAGTTGAACATCTTCAAAACAGGCAGACTGTCCATAAGAAAACATACTTAACACACGTACTGTACTGGCCTCATAATTAGTAGCTTCTGGTCATAATTCCAACTTTGGATTCTGTTTTGTTCTGAAATGGCTTTAAAAAAGTACCGGAGATTTAAATCAAAGTCTGTAAAGGAAGATTTCTGGATTACTTATGTAGCCCACTGATTATCCTAATGAACTATTGGTTTGCCACCTTTCGTGAGCTGGACTTGCATATATATATAAAATCCTCTATACTGAAGTTCATCGGACCGGAGGAACTCATCGCGTCATACATATGTGTATTCGTTGTTAACAAAGGCTTGTGTGCTTCAGCTCTTTCTTGCAAATTCATGACATACAGCTCTGCTTTTTGAGAAAACTCATGAGATGACGTTTTGCACCTTGATACCCATCTGTAGGGTGTGACAGCAGTGAATACCCTTTAGTTTCGGATGATGATGATGCTGTTAGTATCTTAGGCCTATATAGTCCATGGGCTTAGTCATCTCTGGAATTTTATCTTTGGCACGTATCTTTGTCATCCGCAAGCTTAAGAATACTTAATATGGTGTGCAAAAGCGTGTACAGACCCCCATCCCAATGACTTCTGATTGACATTCTGTCTAGTAACTCGACAATACTCTAGACTGTTCCTTTGAGTTAGAATGACGTAGGCTCAATTTCGGTGTAGAACCCGAAGGATGTTTATAAAGACTTTTCAGCTGAAAGCAAGTTAGTTGGTATCATACGCAAAAGGAAAGGGATTTTGCATTCGATTCACAACGCATTCCTTAACTCTCCATTTAGTCATCGTTCGGCATACAAAATTGAAATTACTTCTGAGCGAAGCGGTTTGAATTCATTCCGATATTGATATGTTATTTTGATTAATGTATGTATGTGTGTCGGCGTGAAATATTTTATTTTGGCTTAGTGTCTTTATATTTACCCAGTGAAAAAAAGGTTCGAGCTCTTTTTTTGAAAATGCATATTTATGTTTGCAAGGTTTTTAATTATGAATAAAGGAAGATAGTTTGATAATGTCATCGTGATTCAAAAGGAAAAAGTAGACTATACTTAGCGAATTCAGAAACAGTTTTGCAAATGTTTTCATCAGCACCAACTTGATACAGAGAACAATTCTTGATTCTCTGTATCAAGTTAAGTTTTTTAAATGCTCTCAACTTGATTCAGTTATTTTCGTAAAATGCGTAACGTAATAGAATCCTTTGCCCTCCTATTCCAGGCTTTGTATGGACAGGTTTTATCAAAATTCTGTGTTTGGAATTTTGTAACAAATTGGATTTGAATATGAAGCTGATAATGTGAATAGAAGGATGACTAATGGATAGACATCTGAGTATAGTTTATGGAGAAGCAGTCCAGGAGAAGGCCTTCTTCAAAGTATACTAAAGGCACTCTATTTGGGTTGCTTCTATTTAAATTGTACGTTAATGACATAGGAAATGATGTGACTGGCGATATTCAGTTGTTTGCTGATGATGCAAAACTGATTAGAGCAATAGTTAATAAAGATGTGCAGAGAACTTGCAGGTTGTAGAGCGATGCTGTGGGTAGGGGACAGTGGCTGTTAATTTAATGTAGCAAAGTGTAAGGCTCTTTGGGATGAAGAAATTACCAGCCGTGTACTACATTGATGGAATTGGACCACTGGAAATTCATATTATCGATTTGTGAACTGTGAATTGAAATTCATAGGTCATATTGCAAGGATGGCCAAAATAGCTAATATGGTTATTGAACAAACTGAAAAGAAGGTTGTTATCCCTCTTTATAAGGCTTTGATATCACATCATCTGGACTATTGTGCATCTGGTAATCTGGATTTCTTGGGGATGTAGATGAGGTGGACCGTCTAGAGGTGAACGACTAAGATGGTGGCAGGTCTACGGAATGACACTTATGGGAATAGATTTGCGGGTTGTAGAAGTTTTTCGATAGGTGGAAAAGGGGAAGAGGTATAAGATAGACATTTAAATTACTGAAAATATTTTATAGGATTGATGCAGAAAAAATGTCAGTACTTGACTAGTGTGCAGAGAACTTTTTCCTCGAAATTGAGTTAAGAGTGTCATTAGAAGGGACGTGTAGACTGTTTTTTAAGTTACTTGAGTCAGTTGTGAATGCTTTGTCAGTGAATGAGATCAACATCAAGTAAGGCAGTGTTATGCTTACGCTTGATCGATAGATATTGTTTGGTGAAATGTAAACAAGCTCCCAAGTCTAGCAACCAAACTTTTTTTTTTTTTTTTCAAGTCAGTACAGGCCATCATCAATGGGGAGATGGTGTCACACCGGGAATGCAATTCAAGAGAACTGTTTTTGTTTTGTTTCAATCAGACTATTTCTGGTTGCTAAATTAAGCAAAGTTAACTCTTAACTTTTGACTCACTTTTGTTACATTATATAAGAGAGGTCACAAAATTTATAAGAATCTAGTGCGTGTGTGTTTGGCGGGGGGGGGGGGAGGCAAGTGATTTAGAAAAAGGAAAATTATGTCGATGAGATTCTTGAGGAGACGTATTTTGTGGGGAAAACTATGGGAACCATGTTCCAACATAAAAATGTGCACAAATTCACATGGAGAGAAGAGGCAAGGAATAAAAGTCTCATTGACTATTTTATTGTTGATAGTGATGTCTTCTCCCTGGTGCAGGACACCAGAATGTACAGAGGATTTGAAATTGGAAGCGATCACTATTTAGTCTTGAACAGGATAAAATTGAATTTCATATTGAAAAGAATAACATGTAAGAAAGTTTTAAAGCGAATAAAAGTTGAGCAGCTCTCAGATGTGAACTGTAGACTGAAACACACAAAGATTATTGAAGAAAAAATGAAAGAGTTTGAGAACTGGAATCAAACCTTGGAGATTCAGTGGCAAGCCTTGAAGAAAGCCCTGATTGATTCAGCTAGAGAGGCATGTGGTGAGGTAGTCTGTAAGGATAGAAAAATCAGAACTCCATGGTGGACACAGGAAGTTAAAGAGGCAGTGAAGGAAAAGAAGAAAGCATATCAAAAGTTCCTGGCAAATAAGTCAGCTTGTGCTCTTAGAGAATACAGAGACAAATGTAAGAAAGTTAAACACTGTGTAAGACTAGCTAAACAAAAGTCATGGGAGGTCTTTGGCAAGAATATAGAAAATAAATATCAAGAAGGTGGTAAGATATCCTGGAGGTTGTTGAAGAAGCTTAGAAATGGAGGAAACAGTGCTGTAAAAGGACTTTGAGATGATGAAGGTGACATAAAAACGGGAGAAAAAGATATCCTTGAAGTATGGAGTAATTACTTTGAAAAACTGCTAAATGAAACAAGGAGTGATGACAGCACAGTGGTAAAAACACTGACCAGGCATACAGTCAGGAATACATATCCATACTTGAAGTAGAAAAAGCCATCAAAGGCCTACGATGTGGAAAGGCAGCAGGAGTAGATGATATTCGACCAGAAATGCTGAAGTATGGTGGTATAAAAGTCTTACAGTGGCTGTACTGCATAGTTCAGAAATCCTGGACAGAGGGACGAATATCCGATGATTGGAGTAGAGCTCTCATAGTACCCATATATAAAAAGGGAAATAAAACTGAATGTGATGAATTACAGAGGTATTTCCCTACTGAGTGTTCCTGGTAAGATCTATGCAAGTATACTTGAAAGACGGTTGAGAAGAATTTTGGATGAAAAGCTTGGTGAAGAACAAGCTGGATTCAGGCCACATAGAGGCTGTCAGGATCAGATCTTCACTTTACGACAAATAGTCGAGAAACCATGGGAATATAACAAAGATCTGTATTTAAGTTTTGTCGATTTGGAAAAGGCATATGACAAGGTGCCAAGAGAGAAGCTATTCAATACGCTACAGTTATATGGTGTCAATGTGGCATTATATCAAGCAATACTTAGTCTTTATTTGAGTTGTAAGTGAGCAGTTAGAATTGAAGGAAGTACAGGATTTTCAATACGCTACAGTTATATGGGTGTCAATGGGGCATTATATCAAGCAATACTTAGTCTTTATTTGAGTTGTAAGTCAGCAGTTAGAATTGAAGGAAGTACAGGATTTTCAATACGCTACAGTTGTATATGGTGTCAATGGGGCATTATATCAAGCAATACTTAGTCTTTATTTGAGTTGTAAGTCAGCAGTTAGAATTGAAGGAAGTACAAGATGGTTTAATGTTAAATCTGGTGTGAGACAAGGATGTACACTATCCCCTCTGTTATTCATTATCTATGTGGATCACATTATGAAGGAAAGTGGTATTAAACATGATATCAAAATTGGAAATGTTAATGTAAGCTCTTTGCTTTATGCGGATGATGTTATACTTCTAAATAAATCCGCTACAAGTCTGCAACTTTTCTCTGACTAAATTGAATAACTGTTGTAATAGATATGGTATGAAGGCCAGCAATACAAAGACAATGAAAATAGCAGAATCATTGAAAATGTCAACTGTGTGGTGAATGAAGAACCTGTGGAACAAGTAAAACATTTCAGCTACTTAGGCACGATTTTTAGTGAAGATGGTAAATTCAATATAGAAATAGACAACAGAAGCAGCAAATCTGGTATGGTGGGAAGTCAACTGAATAAATTCATATGGAATAAGAGAGAAATAAGTCGAAACACTAAATTAGCTGTATACATGACAGTGTTCAAACCAGTTTTAACTTATGGATTTGAGAACTGGGTCAAAAGTAAATCACTTGACCAAAGACTAGAGACCGCGGATATGAGAGTCCTGAGAAAGATTAGAGGCGTGAACAGATGGCATCAATGGCAATATCATATTAAAAACGAGGATATTAGGAAAGAATTGACATTGTTAGCATCCAAGAATGCGTTAGCAAGCTAATCTCAGGTGGTATGGTCACTTAAATAGAATGGGAGAGGAGAGATTAGCAAAACAAGTGTTCTCCGCCATGTTGGCAGGAATACGACCCAGAGGAAGACCAAGATATTGGTGGATTGATACGGTACAAAGTGCCTTAGACGATAGAAATATAAGATTTGATAATGTTGGAGTCTTGACAAGTAACAGACTGATTTGGAGAAAAATTGTAGATAGGAAGTTAGTAATGATGTAATTTTTTCATGTAGTACTATCATATCCTGTACACTCCTTGAGGATACATGGCAGAAATTTGATGATGATGAACTATGGGAAAGGCGGTTCCAATGTACAGAGGTGAATGGTGTGAAAGAAGAGGATCAGAAGTTGGTATGATAAGTTTAGATTGAAATTTGTACGGATATTGACCAGCAGTTGCTCGTTTTTTTTTTTTTATGCCATTAGAGGAAAGTAAAGAAAGAATGGAAGTCGTTGCAATGAGGTCGTCTATTAAATAAATTGGCCTCTTCCGGTTAACGTTTATCATTCTTAAGGAATATTTTGTGTACCACTCCAAATGTGAGAATAGTATTCTGAAATCAAGCTGATTTGAGATTTATAGTGTTAGACGTTCTGCAGTTGAGAAGCCTTTTAAACGAAAGAGGACATCAGGAATTTTTGAGTCGAAAGATTTTATAGATATGTGCCAAGATAGGCTGGATGTGAAAATCAGCAGTACTGGATATCGGAATATTATCGAAAGTAAGAACATATAAAGTAAAACCCTTCTTGTGAATAAAACAGGATTGTGTTTTGGTAGCATCAAAATTCCCTACATTTTCTTCGCCCCATTTGACAATATTGCGATCACTGATTAAGGTAATGGTTATGGAATATTTAGAAGTTTGAATCATTTTAGCATTAATTGAATCAAGATGGAATCTTCATAGAAAATTATTATTATTATTAAACTTCTATGAAGTCAAAAGACCCCTCTTGGTAGGTCCCACTGCTATATACACAGTTTACCATACCATACCTTAAATATGTCCACTGTTTCCGCGTTACCACACTCTCGGCCAATGTATTCCAATCACTTACAACTCTCCATGTAAAAAACCTGCTCCTCATTCCTTTGCTCACTCTCCTTATACAGCTTCCAGGGATGACCTCTTGTACCCTCCCTATCTTCACTCATTCTCTGCAAATCCTCGCCGACATTAATCTAGTAATAATACCTTAACAGCTTATATGTCTCGATCATATTCCGTCTCCTCCTCCAACTGAGAAAATTGCATTTTCTCACTCTGTCTTCATACTCAACATTCCAAAAACCATCTTAGTCAATCGTCTTTGGACCTTTTCCAATGTCTTCATCTTTTTGAAAATCAGGTGACGAAATCTGTGTACAGTAATCCATATGTGGTCTAATAAAAGCATTGTACAAGGAAACCATAGCATCCTTAATTCTACAAGTCAGTGCCCTCCTCATCTTTTCCATTAACCGCTGTGCTGTGCTCACAATTTTAGCAGTATATTCCCCCCCCCCCCCCAACATTTTAAGCCCTTGTCCACATTACTCCCAGATCACTCATCTCCTCTATCTCTTCCAAGATATTTCCCCCGATTGTGTACTCTACCCATCTCTGCTTCCCAAAATTCAAAACCTTACACTTCGCAACATCGAATTGAAATCGCCACTCATTTATTTACCCATTCAGCCAGTGTATTCATGTCCTCTTGCAAAGCCATGGAATCTGCTGAACTCCTGATAGCTCTCCCTAACTTTGCATAATCTGCAAATAACTGCATATCACCATTCTGACCTCTCTGGGTGTCATTTACATACAAATTAAACAGCAATGGACCCAAAACAGACCCTTGGGGTACACCACTAGTAACGTTCCTCTTCTGGGATATCGTTCCTCCATAGACAACTCGCTGATATTTATCAGACAGCCGATATCCAAACCAGAATGTACTGTTTATCCCCATCGGTTCTAATTTAATTACTGCTAGTCATATAGCAATTTATCAAACGGCTTTGCAAAATCTAAATATACCGCTGTGTATACAGCACCCTTATCCAATGCATATGTCACTTTATTATATTTAAGCAGATTGCTAAAGCACGATCTTCCCTCAACAAATTCATGCCGACCACTAAAGAGTATTTTTCTGTTGTGAATCCAATTCTGAATCTTGTGCTTAACTAATCTCTAACATTTTACCCACCACCTCGAACACACAGACTGCCCTATAATTCAAAGCTCTAGTCTTATGACCTCCCTTATTAATCGGAACAATTTTATCCTCTTTCCACTTCTTTGGAACTTGGCTCAGTGCAAGACTCACGTTAAAAACGTAAAACCCGTTAACTCCATGGAATATTCTTCAAAACGTGGTGAAACAGCATCAAATCATACAGCCTTCCTTACACGAAGTTTTTTCAATTCCTCATATACCTCCTACTCAGTTCCTCCTTTCCCACTGTTTTCAAGTTCTGCATAATGTCTCATTCACAAGAATGAAATAGCTTTATAAATTGCTTAATAAATACAGTTCTTCAATTATAACCTCTGCAGCGGTTATCATTTCCTCCATTTTCATCAATTCATGCCGTCCTTCCATAATCTTTATTTCTTCAACTTGCCAGATATCGAAAAAATTCTCTAGGATTTTTTTTAGCCGCATTAGCTAACTGCTGCTTATACTGTACTTTTGTTATTCTTATCAAGCAACTCACCTCCTCGTCCTCGCCTACTCTTTGTATTTTTCATGTAACTGAGTGTTATAACCACTTATCTTGTGCTTCTTCCATAATACCTTCTTTTTCCACATTGCATACCTTACTTTTGATTCATCCATTTCACATTTGCTCTATTTACCCTCTTGACTTTGGAACACATTCTCATATTGCCTCCACCAAATAGTTATTGAGTAGGGCTCAAGAAGCAGTGATATCCTTTTCATCCATTTCCTTTTTTACAAGTTATTTCCACAAGCTGTTTCCTGAACTTTTCATAATTGCCAGCCATATAATTTCACTTATGCCTTTCTTACAGAAGCTCAAATGACTGCCAGCGATCACCTCATGGTCATTCTCACCAACTGGTGGAAGATTTGATACCTCATTTATAATAACATTATCGATGAGATGATCAAATTCAATACCCTTGGTCCTCGTGTACCCTATGTTAAGTACTGCCGAAGGTAATTGTCTCTCAAAAACTCCATTTTTGCCCCAGATGTAGTCTCTTGATTCCAGTCTATGTTATCATAATTAAAGTTGCTCAATGATCAATAGCTTCTTGCTAACCAGGCTAATTTGTATATAGATTCCTTTCTCATTACTCTCCATATTATCAGGTATGTAGCATCACGCGACTAAATATTTCTTCCTGTTCACCTCTACTTCACACCATACCGCCTCAAAACCGTGGCCACTATTCGAACCATGCAAATCCACGTTAGATGGACACAACTCATCTGCTACCATCAACACTACTACTCCTCCCTTTCTTGCCTGTCTGTTTTCACGAAAAATATCACATCCGTTCAACTCTATTCTTATCAGGATGTCATCCTCATCTAACCATGTCTTGCTTATACCAACAATTTTGGAGCGAATAAATCCATTCAATGCAACAATTTCGTTCCCCTTATTTCGTTTACTTGTGGTATTAGTAAACAAGCATAAGACATCATTTCTGGTTCTACAAATCTTACGAACATCACTTCTGCGATATGACTCTTCAGTGCCTTCCTCCATATTGCCACCAATTCCACAACTTTCCTCACACCCAAACTCTCATCCCAGGTCATCTGGTTTGCCCACTCACATATTCACCTCTGAATTCGACTTCCACATGTTTCTCCCCGTTTCCCTGTTTGTGTTGTGCTTCCACACTCTCATTTACTTCATGATATTCATCTCTCCATTTGCAAGGCTCCCTACCCTGCTTTTTTGCTCTTTCATATCACCTCTCACCATCTCAGATCTATTCATTATAGGCATTATCTCTCCTTACAGAAACAATCCCTCCAGCCGACTTACACCAAAACCTCCAGCCGACTTACACCAAAACCATTTAAATGCAGCTCATCTTCTTCATGCAGTTCCATCAGTCCCTCAAATTCATCCCACACATTACAAAATGCACTCCTTTCTCCTCGCATAACTACGCTAACATATTCAAAATCTTTGCTCGTCGCCTCAATTCATCTCTATCATACCTTGGCAACACACTGACTACCTTTGCTGCCACACTGTTATCTTTTACTCTCCTTAATAATCTCCTAATATCCAATCTGACATTTTCCTTGTTCCGTCGGAATCATTCGTCCCTACTACAACCATCAACTCCTTTCCTCTCTTATTCTTCATGTCCAACGCTTCAATCACTCTGCTCATTATACCTCCAAGAAAACAAACCTTATGCATCTTTTCATTCACCACACCTCTAATAATGGAATCACCACAGAGAGCCACTCTCGAATCATTCGTTACATCTTTTGCATGCCCATCTTTCCTTCCGCTTCCACTTCCTTTTATGTAGGTCCGTAATTCCTTTAATTTCATTTCGCATGAACTTCATCTCTTGTCTCGTCTTCATCAACTCTGCTTTCATATTCAGATCGATATATGATATCTAGTAAATCACGAAACTTTTTGGTGAGCGTATTGTGTTTTAAAAATGTCTTCTAAAAAGTATCAATGTAATATAAACGAGCAATATGGTCAGGGGAAAAAAAATGGAACCAAAATTTGATAACGATTGTCATATTTGGGTTCCCCTTAACTTATAGAAGCAATTCTGTGTATTTTCTGATACATAGGGGAAAAAAAAAAGATTTTAGTATATTCATGTGTAATATGTTTCCTATTTTTTAATGACAAGTTGCAAGCTTGTAACTTGCTAAATGCATACTGGAGTTGTGAGTAAAGGTCATGATATCGATTATGACAACGGCACAGGTTTCGTATTGGGCTTTGGACTATTTGTGCTGCATATGAAAAGAAAGAATACGCGCGCACACACAGAGAGAAATATTCAATATTTTCATTTACCAGCTGGAACGATCCTTTAAAATGTTTCGATTCTGTTTAATTCCCATGAATCTAGAAAATTTGAACATGTGTATTTCACATTCCGTTTACTAGTTATCAGTATCATGACCTAATTCTGTTTCGTGGGTTTTAAACATTTATCATATACTCTTGGAACAAGCAGCAGGTCTTTTCAGTGCCCTTCAATTCAGCACTGACATTTAATAGAAGTTTTTGTTGAATAGTAATATGCAGTAGTAGAACGAATAGTAGATTAGCCACCTTCCGTTTCAACCAACGTGAAGAATTCAAATATATATTTGAAGTCATCACGTCGCAGAAAGAATCTCTTTAAACAAAAACCTCGTAACTCTTTACCAACTTGTATTTGATACGTCCGTAATTTTATTAACTTTTAATACTCCACCCATCTTAATTGATGTTTTCAGTTATTCGACTAGCCCTGCTGAATTTTTGTTGATGTAAATTATATTGTTCGTTCAGAGGCGTTAAAAATCGGATCATTATTATGTTCAGGTTGTAAAATTTCCTTGAGTAAAGTCCGCGTTTCAAGAAATGATTTTAATGGACATATAACTGCTCCAACCCGCAGTGCTAATGATTTTGAAATGACTGAAGTCAGTTTATTTTTGAAAGATACATTGGCATGAAAACATCAAGTTGTCAGTATATCAAGAACACAATGTTGTTGAAATGTTCTTGATATCTTGACATGGGAACCTACTCAGATATTTCTTAAAATAAAGGTAATAGCCATTTCTAGAATCCTCAGATTTGATTACTTATAGGACTTTTTAATATGGGACTTATGATGAGACCAAAAATAGTATACTGTACGATTGAAATAATGCAGAAAGTGAAAAGCCAAGAAATCAATCTGTGAGAGGATACCTTTATATTATATTAGAGACATGAAATGTCTCTAATTTATCTAAAGGAATAAAACTCAGTTTCAGTCAGTCAGACACTCAGTCAGTTTCTTCCTCTTTTTCTTGGAAAACTAAGAAAAAGAGGAAGAAATTGACTGTGTCCTAAGCGTCTACCAAATTCTTAGTATTTCCTAAGAATTTCATTTTCCACTTACGATCTGATTCAGTAAGCTTCATTTTTTGGTTTGGCTTTGAAATACTTGTTTGCTTATGAATATTTTCTATGCAGTTAATTCTGCATTACTCTTCTTAGCAACCACATTTCTAGAGCCATCAGTATTTTTGATATTCATATTTGTTAGTATTTGTTTCATGTTAAGAAAGGCCGTTTATGGCTAAGTGTATTTTGTTATTTCTTGTTCACATCATTTCCCATTGCAAATGACCTTAGACATTCCATGTGTGTGTTCTGTGGGAGAGTCTTTTATGTTTAAGTTTTCATATAATTCAGTGATAATTCTGTAATTATCATTGGTTTTGTTTTCTGTGTGTTTATTTTTAGACCGAATTTATCGCACCTCTGTTAATTAACTATGTCTTGCAGACCCTCTTCATTTTCTGCAATTAGTGGTAAGTCGTGTGTGTCATCAGTTATTTACATTTTTTCTACAAGTGAGGAATGCGTCTTTGTGCTGATATTTCTTGCTGAAAGACAAAGAAATAATTGTGTGAGTTAGTGAAATTCTTCAGTCATGACTGTTCTTGCGAAGTTCATCGAAGTCAGCAAAATGAGACCTTAGGCCTAAGGGCCAAATTTAAAAAAAAAAATCACAAAAAATTTTGAAAATCACCGATTTTCAAAATTTTGTTTTTTTTAAAGGAAGTAGTTCAAATTTAAATCCAAAGAGTGAAGAATTAATTTTTGCCCGAGGAGTAGATAATGACAGAAGATAAGAGTATTTGAGTTTAGAAAACTCAGCAGCCTCTTTAGCAGAGGAGAGTTTGTTCATTTTGTTTAAGATGTCACCAGTAATCTGGCGATTCTTTACGATATTCACAGATATTTCAGTTGCTAAAAATAATTCACTGAATTATATTATTTCCTTTTGCGTGTTTTCTGCGTGCTGTATAAACAGCTTCGTTCAGATAGCTCCTCTTTAAAGTAACTTCCTCTTGTACGGTTAGTGATAACCTTGGCATCACAATAGTATAATGTAATCCTCCGTGCATTTCTTCTGTTTACGCTTCACAATAGATTGTCAAGGTTAACGTAGCGTAAAAGGAAAAGATCACCAGCTCTATTAGATAAAATAAATAAACATTCAGATATTTAGCTATTCTATACAATAATAATATTTATCACATTATTTTGTGGCAATTTTGGATTTCTAATTTCAAAACGAATTCAATTACAAAATAGTTTATAAAAAGTACTGTTTCAAGGCTTTTTCATTTTATTATTGTACTAACATATCTCAAGTGACATTCTTGAGTAAATTTGAATAATAGTAGTAATAATAAAGCTTTATCGTGCTTTCACGTAGGTAAAGCTAAACATGACAGTCTCTTTTAAGTTTGAAAAGAAAGAGGGACATTTAAAATTTTAGAAAATAGATAACGTCAGTTATTTTTTAATATGCAGTCTTTAAGTGCATTGTATCCTTGAGCTCGTTTAATAAAATTGGATATTTTGTTTATTTCGCCAGATATATTTATTTCGGTTCACTGAAACGTATTGTTAAAACGTTATATGAGGAATTGAATACACTTGATGTAAATAAGGCTGTGGGACTTGATGCTATTTCACCACGTGTTTTGAGGGAATGTGCCAGAGTTAACAACAGCTTTTGCATGTCTTTTCAACATAAGTCTCTCACTGGGTCAAGTTCCAAAAGAGTGGAAAGATGGTAAAATTCATAAGAGAGGTGATAAGAGTAAGGCTTTGAATTATAGATTAGTCTGTGTGTCTGAAGTTGTGGTTAAGGTATTAGAGAAGTTGGTTAGGACTAAGATTCAGAATTGGATTGACAACAGAAAAATACTCTTTGATGGCCAGCATGGATTTACTAAAGGAAGATCGTGCTTTAGCAATCTGCTTATTTTTTATAATAAAATGACAAATGCGTTGGATAAGGGTGTTGCATATACAGTGGTATATTTAGATTTTGCAAAGGCGTTTGATAAATTGCCACATAACAAGCTGGTAATTAAATTGGAACGGATGGGGCTGAACAGTAGATTAGTTCGCTGGATTGGAGATTGGCTGTCTGATAGGTATCAGCGAGTTGTCTATTGGGAAGCTATATCCCAGAAGAGGAAAGTTACTAGCGGTGTACTTTACAAGGGTCTGCTTTAGGTCCATTGCTGTTTAATTTGTATGTAAATGATATTTGGAGAGGTCTGAATGGTGATACGCGGTTGTTTGCAGATGATGCAAAGTTGGGGAGGGCTATCAGGAGTAGAGCGGATGCTGTAGCTTTGCAAGAGGACTTGAATACACTGGCTGAATGGGTAAATGAGTGGGGATTTGTAAGGTTTTGAAATTTGGGAAGCAGAAATGTGATGTAAAGTACACAATCGGTGGAAATATCTTGGAAGAGGTAGAGGAGATGAGAAATCTGGAGTGATTATAGACAAGGACCTAAAATTTCGGGGACATGTTACTAAAATTGTGAAGACAACACAGTGGATAATGGGAATGATGCGGAGGACACCGACTTGTAGAAGTAAGGATGTTATGGTTCCTTTATATAAGGCTTTGATCGGGCCACACATGGATTACTGTGCACAAATTTGGTCACCTGGTTTTCAAAAATATGAAGATGCGTTGAAAAAAGTTCAGAGGTGATTGACTAAGGTAGTTTCTGGTCTCTGGAATGTAGAGTATGAAGACAGATTGACAAAATGCAATTTGCAGAAATTGGTGGATAGAAGGAGGAGAGGGGGGGATATGATCGTGGCATATAAACGTTTTAGAGGTTATTACCAGATTTATGTCGAGGAGGCTTTGCACAGAATGAGTGAAGATAGCAGGAGAACAAGAGGTCATCCCTGGAAGCTGTATAAGGAGGGCGTGAGCAAGGGAGTGAGGAGCAGGTTTTTTGCATGGAGAGTGGTGAATGATTGGAATGCATTGCCCGAGAGTGTGGTGAGCGCAGACAGTGAATATGTTTAAGGCGCGGTATGATACTGTGTGTATAACAGTGGACCTCCCACGATGAGTCTTTAACTTCATGGAGGTTTTTATAATAATAATAATAAAAAAACCTTTTGAGAAAAGCTATTTCAGAGATTTGAAGCCATGCTTTGCAAATAAAGTGACATCGATTTTGTGTATTATTATTATTACTTTCAAGTTATGACAACACTGCGCGATCCACTGTCTGCATTTATTCTTTTGCACGACACTACACACACAGCAACTGTTGCGCTGGAATTTTCTGCACCCCGCCTTGGATCCTCCATTTTTTTGTGAAACATTTAAATGTGTAATATTTCGTATGCTCCCATATATATATAGAACTTCCTGCTCTTACTCCCTTTCGTAAAATAAGTAATCTGGGTTCATACGAAAATAGCAGTTTTCCCCTCGTGGAATCTCGGTTTTTTCATATCCTATAACGGTGTGCACACCGTTTATCCTAATCGACGCAATTTCGTGCACTTTCGGCCATTTCTTAATCCTGACTTAAATCCGTGTGAATTTTATGGACTTATAAAAGAAATGTTCCCTGTGAAACCTGCTAATATATGAGTTCCATGATTATGTTGCAACGTTAACAAAGACATGCGTCGTAGGATCAAACATTACATTAATGTATGGCTTAGTTATTAAATAAATTGGAGGATACTGAACATGTGTACTATAAATATATTTCCTAGTGATCTATATATCAAGTTCATTATGTTTGAACAAACAAATAAGTTTTTTTTTTTTTTTTGTAACATTTAAATATGTAATATTTCTTATTCTCCCATATATGTATGGAACTTCCTGCTCTTATTACTCCCTGTCGTAAAGTAAGTAATCCGGGTTCATACGAAAATAGCAGTTTTCCCCTCGTGGAATCTCGTTTTTTTTTTTTTTTTTTCTTCAAAACTAGCCCAAATAACACATTTACAGCCATAATGCTGTAAGAATGGTGATATGCAGTTATTTGCAGATGATGCATAGTTGGGGAGAGCTATCAGGAGTTTAGCAGATTCCATGGCTTTGCAAGAAGACATGAATACACTGGCTGAATGGGTAAATGAGTGGAGATATCAATTCGATGTTGCGAAGTGTAAGGTTTTGAAATTTGGGAAGCAGAGATGGATAGAGTACACAATCGGGGGAAATATCTTGGAAGAGATAGAGGAAATGAGCGATCTGGAAGTGATGTGGACAAGAGCTTAAAATTTCGAGGGCATGCTGCTAAAATTGTGAGAATAGCACAGATCAAAGATCAGACCACATATGGATTACTGTGCACAGATTTCGTCACCTGATTTTCAAAAAGATGAAGACACATTGGAAAAGGTCCAAAGACGATTGACTAAGGTGGTTTCTGGAATGTTGAGTATGATGACAGACTGAGAAAATGCAATTTTCTCAGTTAGAGGAGGAGAGGGAATATGATCGAGACATATAAGCTGTTAAGAGATTATTACTAGATTAATGTTGGCAAGGTTTTGCATAGAATGAGTGAAGATAGAGAGAGAACAAGAGGTCATCCCTGGAAGCTGTATAAAGAGAGTGAGGAGCAGGTTTTTAACATGGAGAGTAGTGATTGGAATACATTGGCCGAGAGTGTGGTGACGCGGAGACAGTGAACATATTTAAGGCGTGGTATGAGAAACTGTGTGTGTAACACGTAGAAAGGCTTATGTGTTCGTCGTACATGTTTAATTCTGACAGTATATTTCAGAACAAAATTATAAATAAATAATCATTTATTGACTTATTGCTGATATTTCCTGGTGTTATAACCAGCATTTTCAGAGCACAAAAACAGTTTGTCACAGTACGCGAGACTACAACAACATGGTGTAACAAAGGGACTGGTTTAAAAAATTGTAGCAACAACACAAAGATAAAGTTCTAATTAGGCGCCTTCTATCTTAAAAAAAACAGAGAAAGCAGGTACCTAGTTATGTCTTAAGATGACTGTCTCCCAAATCTTAGATAAATTTATACAGCCATATTTGTTGAAATTCGGAGTATGTTTCAAGCTTCTGTTGCTTTTAAAAACAATCTCTCTGACTTGTAAAAGCTTCTGTGCAGTACTTTTGTTTTCTTACAGTTGATCCTGTGTGCAGGGGTATCCAAAGCATGGTCTGCTAGGCCCAACTTGTCATAGCGATAGTGGTGGATGTATCTTTTATGCTTACTGATGCGGATGTCCACAGTTCTTCCTGTTTGAACGCAGTAAGCTTGATCACACGAGCAGGGTACTTCGTAGACTCCTGGATGTGATAAAGGAGGGATGTTGTTCTTGGGTGAACGGATGAGAGTTGGTAATTTGACACACACAGTCTGAATACAGTGCGTTGTTGATGTTCATTGAGAATTCTAGATATGTTTTCCGATGTGCCTCTAATGTATAGGATGGTGACTGTTTTGTTGCAGTTCTCCGTGGTGGATAGTGGGAGTGGTTTCTTGGGAGCATTTAGTATTTTGTTTTTTTTATGGGGATTATAGCCATTGGCCAAGAAGGTGTGGCGTAAGTGAGTCAGTTCAGCAGCAAGAGCATCGTCATTGGAACAGATTGCTCTCGCTCTGTGGGTTAGCGTTTTTAATGAGAAGGTTGATGGTGTGATTGTTTGTGTAAATATCTCCCTGTATGTGCGGGTTTTCTAAAAACTGAGAATGATAAGGAACCATCTGGAAGACGTGTGATTGGTGTATCCAGGAAGGGCAGACAGTTATTTGCTTCCATTCCATTGTAAAGTGGATTTTTGGGTGTTGGCTATTTAAATACGTTAAGAATGTATCAATGTGCCTGGGCCATGTGGCCACATAGCAAGCACATCTTTAACAAAGAGTAGCTGAAGCGTTGGTTTGAGAGTGGCTGTATTATGTGTGTGTGTGAGAGAGAGAGGCTGTATATATATATATACAGAGTGTTCGGGATAAATTTGACATATTTATAATTAATTATATTTTTCCGTAAGTTACATGTATTAACACACACTTCTCTTCATTTAAAAGTTTGGACCCTTCTTCATTCATATACAAGATGTCAGAAAGGATGGATAGCTGGAACCCACCTGAATCATGGAAGAGAATAACTTGTATCATGATGATTCGTGCCCGCCATCAAAATAAGGATATTACGACTGCTGCCCAATGCTCCCTGAATACAGTAAAAACAATCAGGCATGAACTAGAGACTTGCAATGGTGACTACGAGGATGTAGCAAGAAGAAAGATCCCTAGCAGACGATCTGATTGCGTTCGTACAGCAGAATTCCTCGCAAATCTGCAGGAACAGGTGTTGAAGAACCCTGGCATTGGAATTCGGGCTTTGTTCGTGGAGTTGCTAACTGTAGTCAAGCCCTGGATAACAAGGGTAGCCAATGGTAGGCCGTATGTATGGCAGCAGGATTCGGCCCCTTGCCACACCTCTGGGAAAAGTCAAAAATGGTTGTCTGAAAATTTCTACGACTTCACCAGTCCAAATGTTTGGCCTCCAAACTCCCCAGACCTTAACCCCATGGATTATTTTGTATGGGGCGCAGTTGAAAAAGACACCAATCGCACTTCCAGTAATACAAAAGCCCAGTTAATGGATAAAATTAAAACAGTTTTTGCGGCCCTTCCCAGGGAGACTGTAGCATCAGCTTGTTCGAGGTTCCGAAGCAGAATTGAAGCTGTGATCGATGCTAATGGTGGTTATTTTGAGTAAATCTTGTTGATAGTATTGTAATTAACTCTGCCTGTAATGTTTTTTTGTCAATTCATTAAATTTAATAGATACAAAGAAGATTTTCTTTTTCCTTACGAAACTGTCAAATTTATCCCGAACACCCTGTGTGTATATATATATATATATATATATATATATATAGTGGCTATACATAGAACATCTGGAAAAACTAGCTATCAATACACCGTCAAAATTAAACAACCTGAGTGTGTAACAGTTGAACCTCCCGCGATGAGTTTTTGGACTCCATGAAGGTTTGAATAATAATAATAATGTATAGCAGCCAACTAATCAGGTCTTATTATTATTATTTAACGGCATTTTCAACTTGTTTGAGCATGGAAGTATTTCTCATATGATTATCTTAGCTAGTTTTCGATTTTAAAAATATCTGTTTAGTTTTTAGTTGAGATTCTGACATCTCGCAGCTGCTGAAATAGGTTACAGATGTTTAAATCTAAACTCAAAAACTGCTATTTGCAATATGGAATTGATGTAATTTAATTGCACTTCGACAAGAATGTCATCGTATGATATCTTCGGAATTTTTTAAATGAAAAAAAGTATTATTATCAATGATACTTTTCAGTATTATTCCAGTATTATTACCAATTTATATTAAACCTTTAAATCCTTTTTAATAGTGTGTACCGCTTTTAATCATTTTAAATATTTTTAATAGTGTGTCCCTCCCCTTTCACAATAGAAAGAAACCACCATCTCAAACTGACCTGAGAAATACGTCCGACTGAAATTCTTCTGCGTCTTTCGCCTTAGACAATGTTATTGCAATCCATATCTTTCCACCGTTTTCGTAGACGTGCTTGGTTTTAACTTTTCTGTTCGTCTAGTTTTTTATTTTTATTTTATTTTATTTTTTTATATTTATTTGTATTCTGTTTACCTGATTTTGCCATTTCTTTTTCCTGTTTGCTATCCATTCATTTACTGGTTGTAAGGCACATTATTATACATCTCTTTATTTCAGATGCATAAGTTAAAATTGATCTTATAAGTGTGTGTGTGTGTGTGTCTTAGTTACAGTATTGAGAATTTTTATTTCTATATTGTTATCTTTACTTTATCTTTTTGTTATTTCTTCGGAGTTGATCTGAAATGCTAAGTATTTAAAATGCATCACTTGTTCGATTATATTTTTCTTGTTTCTGACTTGATTGGTTATCTACTGATCACAAGTGTTTTCGTTATTTCTATTGATGTAGGAAATTCGGCACCTTGAATTCTCATTACAGCATGGCAACTTCACACGCCACTATTTAAATTTTATTTTTAAATCGAGATTATGTATTACTTTTGTGTGCTGCAAGACAAAAACATTTTTCAGAGGTCATGTTTCCCTCGATCAGTTTCGTTAACAACTGCAGCTGTAATTGCCATGACCACGGATTGTGAAACCTTCTCATCGGTAATATTTTAAAATAATATTGTAGCCTATAATTTCGTATCTTTTACGCGCTAAAAGTTATAGAAATTAATCCGACCAATTAGAGCTTCTTGCTTTTTTCCCATCTTTAACCCCTTTTATGAGATAATCCAGAAGCTTTTTTTTTTTTTTTTTTCTTCAAGCATTCTACTTTTCAACCAGCTTTGGATCCTATAATCAGTGTGATGAAAATTAGCTGAGATTTGCTCATACAGCTCCCCCTCCCCTCCCCCTGTAAAAAATCCAACTGTTGGATTCTTCCGTTAAAACAGGCAGACCGGCAGGAGAATACACATGGAATGTGAAGTGACATCTACAATGTGTCCGGTGACTCATTGTTGGTATTAAGTAATAATTTCTAGGGCGGTGGTTAGATAATATGCTATCTCATCATATTTACAATGTGCAATATTAAAAATATGAATATTTAAAAGGAAGGATTGATGGATAAGTATGTCATAGGGATATATTCAACCAATTATAGAAATTCTGTAGTGGTTTTTAATGCATTAAATTGATTTGAAAATGTAGTGGCGGAAGTATTACTGTTCGGAAAACCATCTACCATTTTACTTCTCCCAAAATAACTGCTGGGGAATAACAAGCGTTGCGTGAAATAATTGCTATACTGAGTGGGATTAGAAATAAGAAAAATAAATCATCTCAGGTACCGTCTCCTTTGATACATGTCATCAGTGACGATAGAATATTCATTCGAGCATGAGTTCACAGTTCTTTCAGTGAAATGTATGCATTAATAGTCTGCAACTACATGCATTTAATGGATAAAGTTGATGTGATTGCTTTTAAACACTTGGAACGTGAACTTTGCAACTCCTCAAATTTTGATATGATTTATGATAAGATTAAAATTTGAAGTGTTGGGCACAAACATTAGTATGCCAGAAAATTTGGTATTTTACAAAAAAGAAAATATGTTTAATTATAGAAATTATTTTATTTTAATTAAATAAATTATTGCACTGCTGAAAAATACTACACCACAAGACCAATAATCACAAGGCTTTCACTTTCAGAAACCATGTTGTTGACAGTATAGTCATCACGGAAATAAAAACTTCCGATTGTGTTATATCAACTGTAAGGAAATTAAAACGGTCCCGGCTGTTTGCATTCATGTGTGGGTGGTTTTCTAATCATATGCAGACAGTTCTTTCATTTCAAATATGTTCGTCGTATACGGAGATGCGTCACTTCTTTATAACTGTATACGCCCTAAGGAACTTTTAAAATTGTTTATATTACCTTCCTCTTCACCTAGTTCAAAAGCATGGCATCTTTCCACGTGTCAGTAAGTTTCAGACATAATTAATACAGTATCATTAATCGCTTCTTCAACCTAAAAATTATCTTGCTAGTTTTACTTTGTGATCAACTTCCTTTCAGCAAATATTCATTCTTTTACTTGCCTTGAACAGAATACCGAGCGCTTTCCAGTTTAGTTAGCAATGTCATTTTTATGAGGTGTCCGGGGAGGGATATGATAAACTGTGATGGTGGTGCATATCTGAAACAATAAAACAAAGAAGTCGGAGCATTTTCTTAGAAATATGTAAACTTTTTTTTTTCTATTAGAAACGTAGCCTTTTTACATCTTAAAAAGTTCAGAAACTATCCTGATTCGATGCACAAGGAATAACGAGTTTAGTTTCCTTATTTCCAAATATTAAACACACTTGAGATCAATAAATCTGACCTTTCAAACTTGTTTAAGAGCATTTCTTCCTTGGACTTTTCTGGCCATGAACTGCTGGGACATAGCACGGATATGAACTTTCCAATTACTTTCCAAACCCCATTACTTCTTAATCCTCTAATACACAGGAACACAACATTGCCATTCCTATTCCCTGTCAAAGGTACATCAGAAAAGATAGCCAAAGTACTAATGAAACATGGCCTTCACACCACATTCAAACCTCATTTTAAATTAGAAACTCTGATCCGCTCTCTTTAGGATAAACTTCACCCTCTAGCATACCGTGGAATGTATGAAGTTCCTTGTGACTGGCCTACCATGGGCAGAGAGCAAGATCTGTTAACATCCTCCTGGAAGAACAAAAAAAAAAAAAAAAAAAAGAAATGCATTCGCTTCCATCGTCATTTGCAAGTCAAGACCGGTAGACCACGCTTTGGAAATCCATTCACACAAGATTAGATGGAAGAAACCTAATGTGCTATTTAGAAGTCGTTACAGATCGGAAAGAATATTTTTCAGTCGGCCATGGCTATGAAGAATTTTCCTAACCTCAACAAATATGATGTATTATTTTGCCAAAAATTTGGGTTAAGAGCGACTCCCACATAGCTGTAATACTTTTTTTTTTGCAATATTAGAGATCGGCAAATTAGGACTTTAGATCTTTGTCCGTTACGAATTGTATTGTTTCACTTACTCACTGTCGTGTATACATGCTGTGTTGTGTTCTGATGATGCCGAGTTGAAATTCAGCGAAATATAAGCAAGCTAATAAACATATTTTTTTATAAAAGCGTTCGTTTGGTGTTGTTAATACCGTTAGAAATAAGTTATGAATAATATTCAACACCTAAGCTTATATGTTAGATAGGTTCTACACAATTATAATAGCAAAGTCGCAGTTGACATCGAAATATATATCCAATCTAGATCCGTTTGAACGATTTAAAAATCGAAAAATACGACAAAAATCAGATTACTAAATTATTTAATGATTTCAAAGTTAATAGTTGACTAATAGTTCAGGAAGGTGAAGTTGAGAGCCCAGTGAAGACTTATTGCTGGAACATATTGGCTCTAGAGCTACATAAAATAACATCTAAAAGAAGAGATAGTACATATTATTAAGTGTTCGTTACTTAACAGAAACCAGCCAACAAATAGGATCCATTTAACTATGAAGTTTTTAAGCACTGGCTTCATAAATTGAACAGAATTCTCCTAACCACGGTACTCTGATTGTTGCAGATGTCTGAATAAGCCAATCCCCCTGTTTTACATTTTTATCATGATGGTTCAGATTCCTATGATCTTTTTGACGAGGAAAGTCCTCTCAGGATTTCAGCAGCATCCTCTTTGAAGCTACACACACACGCCACACGCGCACAAAAAAACTCCAGTTTACCTGTTTAGTTGCGTGCTTTGCTAGACCCGATTCATTTTCTCTCGTGTGTCGTATATGTACTGTACTGCCTTGGTGAGTTTTTTTTTTTTTTTAATCTAATCTCGACATACCATCCTGTATAATTCACTGGAAGGAACAACACGCGCCCATTTCGGTTAGAAAGACTGGGGGGGGGGGGGTTCTAATCCTTTTTGGTATACACAGGAATATTAATAAGGGCTTCGTGACTTTTAGTAGAGCAGTAACACGATAACCTATGCTGTAAGTATAAGTGCTCTATGACTTCAAAACTTTTATTAAACTTTCGATCCACAAAAATTCATTATAATTCATTAACTTATAAAGAGTAAGTTATTCGGTCATACACGAAGGAAGTAGGAGATTCTTTCTCCAGTAAACTAGGATTTTGCCCTCAGCAAAACATAAATCGAGCATCGAACACAATTCTTCACATTTGTGTCAAATCTTATAAACGACCGAATCCGTCTGAAATGGATAGCGATCTTTCGGTGATTTGATTAGTCTTTTCAATTCATAACAAGAGCCTCCGTAGCTCAGTCGGTATAGACGAAGCCCTTTGGTCGGAAAGACCTGGATTCGATTCCTGTCCATGACGTGAGGAACATTTATTGTGAATAAATGTCTCTTTCGAATAAATGTGAGTTAGCCGGTCTCCTACGGAGGTAGAGGTTTTTTCCCGACCGGAAACTCGGGGTTTTCGTCCCTCAGAACAGGCAAACCGGCCCTGTGAACACAGGCTGCCACAGTCCAAAAATACATACTTAATCCCTCATTAGGAGGGCTCAACCAGTTCTAAGGGGCGGTCGAGAAACGGGGGAGCTTCACACGAATAAATAAATAAAGTTCATAACATAAATGCAACCTTTATATTGTTGATTCCGTAGAATTACTGTGTTTTCAGTGTATGGAAATGAGGTGGCTTCTTTGTAATGACTTTTGTGTGAATGGATAGTTTTTTTCCGGTGTTCAATGAAAAGCATCAGCTCTTACCAGAGAGTTGAGTTGGCCCTTGCAATAATTTCTTCGCGCTTACATTTCCTGTTGATTCTTACTTTTTGTACAGGATTTCGTGCGAATGTATGTGAAGATGTAGATTTTCTCTTTTGAACATCAAGAGAATGCAGTGCTACTTTAGATTTCTCTTTTTTGCTAATAGGTTTTTTTTTTTTTTGCCTCCGTTTCCTTTTTCTAGAATGTACTCAATCATCTTATTTTATTTATAAAAAGTTACACTGTGAAAGAGCCTGGCTGTTCAACCAGAGTATGAAGACTTCGTTTGTATTACAAATTCAAAACTTCAGTTTGTCTATCAGCTGACATTCGAGTAGATAGATAGGGCTTTGTATGTTGATAGAGTATTAAGTAGTGTGGACGGTGGATTGTTTGGAGTGCCCACCCTCTATGAATCTTTACTTTGCTAACGATATTCCTGAAATCAGTCTAATCTGGCAAAAATATTAAAGGGTTGAATTGTAGGAAAGCTACTGTCTTTCCTTTATATTTGATTTATACGCGTGTATAAATCGAATCCACCATTTTACACAGATTTAGAATATAGTTATTTCTTCTATGGCTAAAGGTTCTCCGTCATTTTTACCTTCATTTAGACTAAATTGGAAAGCGTGATATAGTAAAGGGGTGAAAACTAAAGATGCAGACTCGCTACAGATTGCATCGTGCAGTCGATTTTGACTTTTCATTCGTCTGTTTTGCCTACTTTATCTTGAAAGAAAGGAAAAGAGTGACATATCATTAAAAAATCTCCTTAAAAAGTCAGCCAGCTACCCAGGAAAGGAAGATTGGCTGCAATTTAGAAGCAACTAATTTTACATTATTTTAATTGTTGAGGATGCAGAATTTTTGTGAAATTCCACAATATTATAACACTAATAAAAACGTGCGTAAGTAGTAACTTTTAGATTCTAGGCGTCATCCTTCTGCTTTACACACACACACACGCACGCACGAGAAATATGTATAATAAGCGAAGTACTGAGAAAGGCGAACTTTTTTTACTTTCTACAATTTAAAAATAGCTACTTGATATTGGTCGTGATATGTTGCAATAGACCAGAGAGAATTTTACATCCCCAACAATTAAAACAATAATGTCAGCAAAGTAGCCGCTTCAGAATTGCAGTAAACCATCCTGCTTAGTTGGTTTACTGCAATCCTGCATCTTTTTAGATGAACTAAATGAAACAGTTGAGGAGTAAACTGGTAGAAATCGAATTGGCCGAAGGATGTAATTCGTAGAGTCTGACATTTTGCTTTCTTCTTTCTCCCTTATAATTCTTCTCTTCCATTATTTGATCCGATTGTGCCGAAATGCTCAGGGGAATCATAAATAATTTTTAAAAAATCTATATTCCAGCATATTTTGGTCTAAATTGTCACAAATTGTAGGCGAGCATAAACGTAACAAACAACTATATTTCAAATTTAGTCTAGAAATGCCTCCAAATCTCCATTTGTCTTCTATTATATCGACATCCTACAGGTAGCACAGCTGAACCTATAGAGATGTGGGTGGAAGAGGAGAAGAGGAGGAGTTTTTAGCGTTTTTAGCTATTTTCAACGTGCTCTGATTAGTTTTACACTAACTGTTGGTTGAATACCCCATGAAACAAAAGTGGTGGATTGATGATATTAATTTAGTAGTTATCGCAGGTCGAATGGGACTGTAATGATTCATAATAGAATAATCAGTATACTGTAGACAGATTGATTTTAGCACGACTACCGTGGCTTGATTTAATACATTACCTGTATACTGGAAAATATCATTATATGATTTGTATATTTGTCATTTTCTACTTATAAGTCACAGTTATATAAAGATGTATCCTGTTAGTTATCCTGGTGAGATGCTAGGTATTTGGCAGAAGGTGGTTTTGACTTGTATGCTGTTTTTCTCATCTTGATCCGAGACCCAGGGACGTCAAGGTCTTAAATTTGAGAATATCGAATACTACGGCTTTCTCTTTTAAGGATTTAAATTTAGGAATATATCAGAAAGAAAGACCACATGCTTTAAAATTTGGCTAAATAGATGTATAATGACAAATTAAATGCAGATCTTTAAAGCTGATCTTGATTTTTAAGTTGAAATATGTGAGACTGGGGTGTTTTACTCGCGTACAATAATTTGTTTATTACGAAGATGGTCATCTGGCAGGATATTTAAATGTTGGCACTGAGCCAGGAATATTTAAATATCTCTATGTGAAGAACAGAGTTATAAAACCTGTTCTGAAGTAAACTTTGAAACAAAGCTAATGTTGGACTTGAACTGACTTCTCTAGAGGAAGTGAAAGAGGGTGGAAAATTGCTGTCTGAGAACAGGAAAGAGCTAGTTATGGACACCAGGAAACAAACTTTATAGAGTGAAAGCTTGTTACAGAGAAATAAACTCATTTAAAATGACCAAACCGTCGCTTAAATAAAACACATAAAGCTAAAGATGTCAGGAATGATTACTAGAAAGAGAATTTAACCAAATAAGTGCATGTTTCATTGACTAATAATTGTAATTTTTTTTTTTTATTTCCGATGTTATTCTGCTTTATACATGCACGGAAAAATCAAAATAAAGTGTAAATAAAATTAAGAGATAGCTCATGTTTTATTATTATTATTATTATTGTTACAATTCCCGTATAGGCAAAGACTCATTGAGGAAGACGAATGAGTAGGTTGGGAAAAAATAACAAAATAAATAGTTGAAATAGTTCTGTTGAAACTTTTTTTTAACAGTACTTGCTCCTTAAATCTGTTAACAAGAATTAATAACAACAACAAAAAAGATGTTGGTAACTTACTGTTTATAATCTAGAATCTTTTCACCAGTCGTATGAAATATTGGGCTTGAAGCATTCTTTAGAGGTGAGAGTAGAAAATTAATCTGTGATGCCATGTGCACCGTGTCAGAATCCAGTGAAAACGTTGTACTACAGCTAAATCATTTCTGTCACATGCTAATAATTACTTGTATCTGTATACAGTTTTTTTTTTCCTTTTTAATAGTTGCATTAAAAGAAATAGTTAATTCTTTTGTTTTCAATGCTCTGAGAATGAAATTTTTCTCTCTACAGCTGTGCTAGATAATTTCCTTTTTTATTTAAACCGAAATTTGATTGATATATATATATTGCCTAAAAATTCAATTTGAATAGGGAAATTTTTGCAGATCACTCAAGTAGCTCGTAGAATGCCACGGAAGCAAGTACTTGTCAAACGATTTTTTGTAGTGAACTTAAGATTTGTAAAAAATTGGGGTCTGGATAAAATTATCTTTAGACGTAATTGGCTATCAAAGTTGATAAGAGCAAAACTGCAGTATGAACATATCGTGTTAATCCGTCATATATTGCCTTTGGTTTTCTCGTAAACTGTTTGACTGATTTTGAGGAACGATGGAATATGATTTCAATACTTAAATATGTATACCATTATATGAAGCAACCGCTTTAATAGTTACACTTCACACATTGCTGATTTTTGTTAGCAATTAAATTAGCTAAGGCTGACAGTACAACCTGAGCTACCCGTTATATAGATTTCAACTTTTCATCGGTAGAATTTTATATACTGTCACGAATAATATTAAGTGACTGGCAGTTTTTGTAATGCATCGCAGCTTTTCTCCATCATCAGTGGCTCTAACACGCACTTAAGCGCCCACGTCCATCGTAATCATAACTCCAGGATAAGGTAGTTAATCCTATGCCTATAAGTATTCTTTATCTGTAAATGGTGTGTGTTCTACTGGCCAGTTTGCCTGGTTGCTGTACGAAAAACCCGGTTTCCGGATTTTTCGTCCCACAACTTTCCAACCTTCCAACTCCATATGAGACCGGCTAACTCTCCTTCTGTTGAAAAGCTCTGCTAAAGGTTTTTCGCGTCCTAGACGGGATTCGAACCCAGGTACTTTCAACCAAAGTGCTTCGTCTATACCGACTAGAGGCTCTCGGTACGCAGTTATTACGATGTAAAATTATTATATACTCAAAACTATTAATTGTGTATTTGAATTTAGGGTTTAGTAGTTACGTTGAGATTTTATTAAAATGTGAATATAACCAGATTATCCTTTGTAAGATTAGAAATTAACATGATGAACATTACAAGCCAACGTCAGGGTTGTAAGGGGGAGCGGAGTCTGAAATTAAAATCTTTCCGAGAAAATGCTTTGAGTTTGCGAGGGCACATTCTGTATATTACCTTCTTATAGAAACGCTTTTCGAATTTTTCAGATTAGAAACACAACTCTTTTTAAGATAGTTTAAAAATTGTTAAAATATTTTTGAAACTTGCTGAATCCGATTAAATCCCATTATTTCATTTTTGATTTTAAAAATCATAGTGTTGATATTATATATCTAATTATTGAAGCTACAAAGTAAAAATACATTTATATGGAAATTTTAAAGGCGAAGCATAATGAGATTACTTTTTTATGTCTTTTATTCTTAGTGATACTTCTGTTGTGGGAATTATGACTATTACTATTATTACGGGCAACTCCAGGGAGTCATTAGACTCATCGAGGGAGGCCCCAAATCATATTCATCACAACTATCTGACATTCATACAGTATCTATCATACCTCGCCTTAAACTCATTCACTGTCACAGCATCCACCACAGACTCAGGGAGCGCATTCCACTCATTCACTACTCTAAAAGTAAAGAACCCAGCTCTAACACCCTTACTAACCACACTTTTGCCCAGTTTCCATGGATGTCCCCTAGTCCTCCCACAACCAGCCCTGTTCTCAAAAATATCTTCTGAATTAATTTTATAGAAACCCTTCAGTAATTTGAATGTCTCAATCATATCTCCCCTCCTCCGTCTATCAACCAATTTTTGCAACCCACAAATCCTCAACCTGTTCTCATACGGTTCATTCCACAGACCTGCTATCATCTTGGTCACTCGCCTCTGGATCCTCTCCACATCCTCCCCATCAAGAAGAAACCTAGGTGACCAAATCTGAGCATAGTAGTCTAGATGGGGTCTTATCAAGGCTCGATAGAGAGGAACAATAACCTGCTTGTCTCTGCTTGTTCACGTATTCTTCAGCAACCAAGTGATTTGATGAGCTGTTTTGGTCACTTTTGCAATGTGTCCCCTAAATTTCAATTCCTTATCCACCAACACTCCTAAATCTCGTGCCTCATCAATTTCCTGGAGCAGGGTTCCACCAATGCAGTAAACTGCCGCCAATCTTTTCACCCCAAAATGCATAACCCTACATTTTGCCACATTAAACTGACATCCATTCTCCTTAGCCCAGACCTCCAATCTATCCAAATCATCCTGCAAAATTTTGACGTCATCTGCATTCACTATTGCCCTACCCAACTTCGCATCATCCGCAAACAAATGAACTGTTCCTCTCAGATCATTTCCTATATCATTTATGAACAAATTAAACAGTAGTGGTCCAAGAACAGATCCTTGTGGCACACCACTAGTCACAGGCCGTCTTGTGGACTCTACTCCCGAGTAAACCACTCTCTGATATCTCTCCGTCAACCACCCTGCTATCCATCTCACCAACCCTATGTCCACTCCCATATGCTGCAATTTACTGATTAGAATTCCATGTGGAATCCTGTCAAAGGCCTTGGCAAGGTCCAGTAGAATCACCGTAAACCCATTACCCTTATCCAGTTCAGCCGTCACTGTGTTATAATACGTGAGCAAGTTACTGAGGCATGACCTACCCTTCACAAAACCATGCTGTCCCCGATACAGTATCCCATTTTCTTCAATCCAATCTTGTATTTTCCTTTTGACTATTTTCTCTAAGACCTTGACAATGATTCCTGATATGCTAATCGGTCGGTAATTTACAACTTTTTATTCTTTTATTCTTAGTGATACTTCTGTTGTGGGAAGAACGCAGAAACTCTCACACTTTTTAACAAAAGAAAAGAGTACAAAAAAAAAAAAAGAAAGGAAGAAAGCAGTACTGAAAATAAAATAAGTGAACATCTTATGTTAGTCAGCAGTTCTTTTTACAATATTGAGCGATTTAACTAGATTTGAGTATGAATAGTTTGGTTTTAGGATTAAATAAAGGTATCCAGAGCAGGGGCAATACTTTTAAAAATAAACTTTGTCGTGTAATGGAAACATAACAGCGAAACATGGCTTACAAAAATCAAGTTAGATTTGATGGATGAAGGGGAAGATGGTGTGATAATTCAGGTAGAAGGCAGGACTCTTCGTTATTGGCACTGCTATTTAATGTTTATGAACTACGTTATAAAAGAAAGTGCTACTGAAGTTGAGGTCACAACAGGAGATATTAAGCTCTTTTTTTTTTTTTTTTTTTTTCGCTCTGTGCGGTGTTATCCTATTAAATAAATATACTACACGTTTTCAAGTCTTTAGCCAAATAATCGCTGTGATATATGTGGTATGAAAATTAATAATAAAAAAGACAAAACCTATAGAAGACATTTTAACTATATAAACAACAGAATAAGACAGGTATGGTGGGAAACCAGTTGAATATATTGAACAAGAAAGAAATCATTCACATCAAGCTAGCCGTGTGACAGTGTTGAAAGCAGTTTTTACTTATAGATTGGAGAATTGAGTTAATATAATTGGACATCCACAAATGTGAGGGTTCTAAGCGGGGAGGGGAAATGGAGAGATGGTACAATGACAGAAGCACATTAAAAACCAATATATTAGAAAATTGTTAACAATGGAGAGTTTTCAAGCATGTGTAAGCAGAGCTAACCTGACATGGTTTGATCCCTTAAAAAGAATGGGAGGTGATTGTTAAAATAGATGTGAAACGAAAAAGTCTAGAAGAAGACCGTGATTGAGGTGAATCAATACAGTTAGGAATGCTTTAGAAGGTAGAAAAATAAGAGACTGATAAATTCGGAGAGTTGACAAATAATAGATCAATTTGGCAGAAAGATAGGAAATTTATAATGAATAGTAATTGTATACTGTAATTAGCCTGTGTAGCAGAGTGGAAGTGATGTTTGTACTCCTCAACGCTAAACCTCCTGAAGAAAGAGTGTCGTCAGTTCGATTCTAGTCGCCAATTAGAGGAATTTTTTCTAAGCCTTTTTTCGATCTCTGGCACGGACAAGCAGGGTTTTTCGTCCTGTAAACTCTAGAAAATCGACCGTAGAGGTCGCACTATTTCAGACATTGAGCCGTCTCTTCACCGCGTTCCGCTTAAATTAGTGATAGCCTTTCTTTGATTAGCTATTAGTGGAGATTGAATTGCCCACTCAGTCTCCAAAAGTTAGAAAGGGCTAAAACGGCCTCGCCTGCTCCCTATAAAGGATTAAAAGGCTTTAGCTGATTTTTTTATTTTATTTTATTATACCAGATTAGAGTATCTGTTCACACCATTAGGTTTACATCAGAAGATTATGATATATTCCTTGTTGACTTTTTCTTTCGGGAACCCCTAATTTGTTCACTAACATTTAAATGTTGTTTTCTGTCATCGACACAATCCCTGTGTCGTTTCCTCTTAAATTTCTTTTAGCGGACGCATTTATCTCGCCAAAATTTTTGATTGTAGATGAGAACATCCTCAAAACAGACAACTCGACCTCAGAACATGTGTAATCCCATACAGAACAAAATATTTATCTTATTGGCACTTAGTTGTCTTGTCTTTTATTCTATCCTATTACATCCAGATTGGATCTGCAGTAAATCTCACGGGTATCGTGTCCTTCTCACTCTCTCAGAGTATAGATATAAATTAAATTAGCAGAGCCAGTCATTTCAGATATATTGTCTCGGAAAATGGCCCTTGCACTGATATCACAGAGGTATATGTTGCGAGATTAAGAGTGCAAGCTTTGTAACTCGATTGATTAAAATTTTAAGGGTTCACTTAAACCATTTATCTCTGGTACACATCACAGATCAGTATTTGCCAAAATGTTTGATTCGCTACCGTTGAGTATGGAGTGTCTTAATATATATATATATATATATATATATATATATATATATATATATATATTGCATTAGACCGCAGGGAAGATTTTCTAATGTTGTTTCTAATGCAATATATAACAGAAGACGAACATCTTAGATTCAATTCCTATCTAACATAAACAAATGGTTACTTATAAGGGACAGAGGAACATCTGTAGTGGATACTACAAGAGTGCAGGAAGGTCGCATAGAGTGATGAACCACAGTTCCTATTATTTCATATGAGCAAAAAGTGACAGCAACGGAAACCATAGGCCGATATACTTGGTTGTAACAATTGTAAGGCAATGATGGCCTAGGACATTGTTGTTTCTTAAACTGTGTTCCGAGGAACCTAGATTCAACGAAAACTTGTAGAGATTTCCCAAAGCAGACAGACATTTATAATTTGTATTATAGTTTTCACACAGCAAACACAACCAGACTAAGACTAAATTACACTTTGGTGAATTCTATCCTCTTGTATAGTTGTGAGGCCTGGACTTTATTGAGGGAAGATGAGAGGAGACTCCTGTCTTTTGAAATGAAAACTTACAGAAGACTATTGAGAATTCCCTATACCGCTCACGAGACCAATGAAAATGCCCGAAAACTGATTGATTCAATAGACGGGAAAATATTCCGACAGTCATCAGAAGAAGACCGATGAAATGTTTTGGACATGTGGAGTGGGCTAATGACATCCCAAAGCAAGCACTAGAAGGAATCGTTCCGGGATCAAGGGTTAGGGGCCGGCCTCGATTAAAATAGACTGATAACATCAAAAAATGGACAAATTCCTCCCTTTCTCAACTGACATCAAGAACAAGAGACCGAGATGATTGGAGGAGGCTAACAAAGAAAATCACCTACCAGCCATGAGTGACCCAACGGTCCATTTAGGACTACGGGAGAGAAGAAGATTATAGTTTTTTGGGGGGGAGAAAAAAAAATACTTCAGTGAATGGGTGAAATATTAATTTTTATTAAATTAACTTATTTCTACAAGTTATGCTACTTGATTATTTAATATTATGTGTTATATATTATGGATTAATATATTATACAGGTAACTGCTCATTGTTAATTCCTTACTGATAAATTATATATGAAAATTTTCATAGGGATTCTGCAGTCTCAAAAAGGAATTTTGTCACATGCTCATGGTTTTCTCTCTCTTTCCTGTAATACTGTAAAACGTTGGTCCAAGTCAGGACCAGCGTTTTACAGTATTAAAGGTAGCAGCTCGATACCTTAAAACCAGGGCTGAAAGAGTATGGCCTGTCTGACTGTCGTCAAATGTCGTTCTCTTTCAGTGATGACACCGGTCACCTGAATCTCCGATTCATTGACCGGTGTCATCGTAGAATGTTCACAGGAATATCAGTTAGTTGATCTCAATTCCAGTTATACGATAATCCGTCACATTTGGATTTTGGAAGTGGTGATCATTCGGATCTCGGGTACTGTCCGAAAACTCAGACCATGCAGTCTGTAGTATGCGCTTTCCTCACTTGATGTGCCACAGAAGTTAAAAAAAATATATTGAAAAAAAATTGACCACACACCAATATAAGAAAAAGAAATTTAAGCACTCGAGTTTGCGCCTTCATTTGTAATTCTTAGGGATGCTGATTTTCCCTAGATCCACATTTCCGAAGTTTATTTTGTTCATTATTTTGTAATGCTGCTAATATTTCTTTAGTCAGAATATAATCCTTACAATACCAGAGCTCACAAACACACCTTTGTTCCCAGGAAAAAATATTTTCAGATAAAAATCCTGGCTCCACGACAATTATATACAAATTCACTCCTTTGAAAGCATTGTATTTAATTATAATGGATAATAGTATCTTTAAGTGGTACACGTTTATTCATTGGAAATAAATTATTTGATTGTAGTGCTGTTTTTGAAATTATTTTATAAATAATAAAAAGAGAGAAAATGTTCGAAAAACATAACAAAATCTCAATCTGCATCTTGTAATAGCAATGACAAAAGGGATAAAAATTTAACGCGTAACATAAAACTTGGTAATTTTGCAGCTTGATCACATTGAGCAAATTTCTTCAGCAGTTACTTAAGTTCACGTACCTTGTTTAGGTCAAATTAGAATTGGTACCGTTTTTACTTTTCGAAGCGCTTTTGGCGCCTGTCTAATCAGCATGAATAGGCGCTTTGACTCTTCGTACGACGACTCGTCACACCACTTAACCAGTTAAGAAATTCATGGAACCATAATTTGAAGAGTTGATGTCTGTAACAGAACCGAAGGAAAAAAAAAATATATATATATATATATATACAGGGTGTTCGGGATAAATTTGACAGTTTCGTAAGGAAAAAGAAAATCTTCTTTGTATCTATTAAATTTAATGAATTGACAAAAAAACATTACAGGCAGAGTTAATTACAATACTATCAACAAGATTTACTCAAAATAACCACCATTAGCATCGATCACAGCTTCAATTCTGCTTCGGAACCTCGAACAAGCTGATGCTACAGTCTCCCTGGGAAGGGCCGCAAAAACTGTTTTAATTTTATCCATTAACTGGGCTTTTGTATTACTGGAAGTGCGATTGGTGTCTTTTTCAACTGCGCCCCATACAAAATAATCCATGGGGTTAAGGTCTGGGGAGTTTGGAGGCCAAACATTTGGACTGGTGAAGTCGTAGAAATTTTCAGACAACCATTTTTGACTTTTCCCAGAGGTGTGGCAAGGGGCCGAATCCTGCTGCCATACATACGGCCTACCATTGGCTACCCTTGTTATCCAGGGCTTGACTACAGTTAGCAACTCCACGAACAAAGCCCGAATTCCAATGCCAGGGTTCTTCAACACCTGTTCCTGCAGATTTGCGAGGAATTCTGCTGTACGAACGCAATCAGATCGTCTGCTAGGGATCTTTCTTCTTGCTACATCCTCGTAGTCACCATTGCAAGTCTCTAGTTCATGCCTGATTGTTTTTACTGTATTCAGGGAGCATTGGGCAGCAGTCGTAATATCCTTATTTTGATGGCGGGCACGAATCATCATGATACAAGTTATTCTCTTCCATGATTCAGGTGGGTTCCAGCTATCCATCCTTTCTGACATCTTGTATATGAATGAAGAAGGGTCCAAACTTTTAAATGAAGAGAAGTGTGTGTTAATACATGTAACTTACGGAAAAATATAATTAATTATAAATATGTCAAATTTATCCCGAACACCCTGTATATATATATATATATATATATTAAAAAAAGAGCCATACGGCTTCATATCAGCGACGTAAATTATATAGAACTAGTAGATATTAAAGATCTAACATTATTTCAAAGCCGAATGTATAGTATGTATGTATGTCGAAACTATGAACTTTTGACTAGAGAATTTATGAGAATACACTACTCGGCATTCGAATTGCCTTAGCTTGCGCTAATTAAAAGAACACGATCGTGCCCAAGAGTCCGTATATTCGCCTTTTATTGGTGAATTTGCTGAAGGTTTCACTGGCCTGACAGCTGTTCGAACTGTTGGTTGTTTTCAGAGACCACTGTGAAGGGTCTTCTCCATAAACTGGGTAATCTCTCAGATCGCTCTAACCTCAGTTAGTGACCCGAAGGGATCATTTTGATTCATAAATCTCAATCCTCAAAGATACTCGGTGATTGGCTCACCTTACTACCGAGCAGAACTGCTCATATCCCACGGAAAAGCAACCACCGAAAGGTCCCGATAAAGGCTACGTCACTAGAAGATATACGATAGGCAAGCATCTAATGGAATGCAGTGATCGAAACCACTTCAGCGGACACAGTTTATAATTAATAGGTTTACTCCAAAAAACTGGGTGATCTCTCAGATCACTCTAACCTCACTGAGTGACCTGAAGGATCATTTAACTCATTACACAGCGGTAGTTCTACTCAGTGACAGGCTCATCACTACCGAGCAGAACCGCTCATATCCCACGGAAAACCACCCACCAAAAGGTCCAGATGAAGACCACCAATAGACGCTATACCATACGCAAGCATCTAATGCAGGGGTGCACAAACTTGTTAAGGCCGAGGGTCGCCAAAAAAAAAAAAAACTTGAAAGTTATCTACCATATATTGTTTATTTTATTTATACCTATCATAATTGTTACAAAAAAGGTAATAAAAAGTAAGTGAATTTAATTTGATGCGTGACATTGCATTGATTTGACAATTGTTTTGATATTTGGTTCGAGTTTTGTAGCAGCCAACCGCAAAATTGATTCTATTTTTTCATCAGTCAAGCGGTTCCTATTTTTCAATTTGTTAATATTCATGACTGAAAAAGTTTGTTCACAAATATATGTTGAGCCAAAGAGGCTTGCACATTTTAATGCATTATCTAGCAACCATTTATAATTGTTTTTATCGACACAACGATAGAAGTTTAATAAGTTGCCTTCGTTAAATTTATTTCGCAGGCTCTCATCGTTTTGAATGTCGATGAGTTCAAGCTGTGCTGATTCGGGTGCATTTTCGGGCAAACTGGCAAAAGGATTGCTAAATAAATCTAGCAACGGTTTCACTTTTTTAAAATCAGAAAACCGATCCTTGAAGGCTGATATCAAGTTATCAATCTTTTCAACATACACAGTTTTGAAGTTGACATTGAAATTTTCAGAAACTTTCTTATAATTAGGAAAATGGATGTAATTCCCTGACTTCAGTTGGATTTGAAATAGATTTGACTTGCACTGAAAAGACAAAATGTGGCTGTAAAGTTGAGTAACCAATTGATCTTTGCCCTGAAGTCGCGTATTTAATTAAATTATTAGTAATGTCAACCAGAAAGGCTAAGTCACATAACCAATCCGGATTTTTTATGTCAGGGACGTTTATGTTTTTATCAGTCATGAAGATTTCAATTTCATCAATTAAATTTAGGAACCGCTCCAATGTTTGTCCACGACTTAGCCACCCCACTTCTGTGTAAAAAATTAAGTCACCATATTCACTTTCAATGTCTTCAAGAAACTTTTTAAATTATCGGTGATGAAGGCCACCGGATTGTATAAATTAATCGTTGAAACCACAACTTTCATTACATGTTCAAATCCAAGTTTCTTAGGGCACAAGCTCTTCTGGTGGATTATACAGTGGAATTGTATCAACTCATCGTCGTGCCGTCCCAAATGCTGTTTCAATAATGTTACCAATACAGAATTAGCTCCTATCACGGAAGGAGCTCCGTCAGTCGTGATACCTCATAATTTTGTCAGATCTAAATCAATTTTGGAACACTGTTCCAAAAGCCCAGTGAACATGTCATTACCTTTCGTTTGAAAGGTAATGACATGTTTCTAACAGTGAACTCATTTCAATCAGCTCCTCACTTACCTCAATTCTACGTGCAAATATTAACAACCGGGCTGTGGAAGTAATGTCAGTTGATTCATCAATAGCTAATGAAAAATAGGCAAATTTCTTTGAATAAGATGTTAATTGGTCCTTTACATTTTCCGACATTGCAATAATTCTTCTTTGCACAGTCATCCTGTTTAACTGAATTTTCTCAACATGTTTGGCTGATTGAGGACAAATTTTTTTAGCAGCTATCTCAAGGCAATCTTTAACGAAATCTCCGTCTGTAAATTGTCGGCATCTTTTTTGCTATATGGCGAGATATTTCAAAACTTATTTCTGTTGCGATTTCCGAATCATGAATAGGTTTTGTAAACATTACTTGCTGACCGGTCAATTCTCGTTTTAAAAATGAAATATTTTGTTTACGTAGTTCTTCGGGTAGATTTGAAAATGTAGAATGCTGACTTTCATAGTGTCTCCTTATATTGTATTCTTTTGGTATGGCTACAGCACTTTTGCAAATCAAACACACGATATTATTAAACGACTGCACAAAACCATATTTTTCGGTCCAGCTATCCTGAAACTGCCGTTTTTCATCCTGTAGTTTGCGTTTCCTACTTGGCCCTGCTTTATTGTAGAATTTATTTTTTACCGTTTCCTAGTATTGATAATTAATTGTAGCAACCGCACCTACGAAAACAAAATACTCATATGACAAATAGATGAATTATAAAATGTGTTAACATTATTACTAACCGATTATCGTAAGTAGACAGGCAATCGTGACGTCACAGCTACTTTGCTTTGCGCATGTACCATTTTTAAAAATTACCTATCGTGTAACTTGTTAAAGTTAAAATAATACACGGAACGAAGTATTATTTTAACTTTATTATTATATTAAAGATCCGACATTATTTCGAAGTCGAATGTATGTAGAAACTATGAAAGATTCGTAATTTGACCAGAGAGTCGATTGTCGTCGTGACGAGATGAATCTTTATATAAAGTATTTTCATTGAAGGCGAGTTAGCCGATCTCATTTGGAGGTAGCAGGGTATTTTTTTTTCTTCCGGAAACTGTGGTTCTTCATCCTGCGTGCAGGAAAATCGGCTGTGAGAACACAAGCAATTTACAGACAAAAAATATTGTTGGCGATGGCGTTGTGTGTAGTTGGAGAATTAAGTAGTTGGGGGGGGTGAGATGTTTGTAGTCGAATAGAGTAGAATAGAACCCTCCTCCTCCTCATTATTATTATTATTTATAATAATAATTATTATTAGTAATAATAATAATTATTATAACACTTTTAGTTTCTACATTCAGCTTTGAAATATGTTGGATCTTTAATATTCACTATTTCTGTAAATAATTATATGTGTGTGTGTGCGCCGCGCGCATTTTTTTGAATCAAACTTCTGTGTGTGTGTGTGGGGGGGGGGAAGTCTGCATGCTTTCCATATTAATTATTCTGTAATGGGAATATACACACATTATAAAACTGTATGAAAATTACTCTAGACTGCAAATTCTTGTTTGAGTCCATGTGTTTTATAAATGCTGAAAAGGAAAACAAATTCAGAATTTTGGATTTTACTATCAACTCAGAATAGCAACAAAGGAAAAACAAATCGGTAATTACTGTTTTTATATTTACTGCTTTTATTACTACATTCCTTCTTCTAGTTCCATTTACTCCGTTCGACTCTAGCAAATTAAAATCTCAAACAGTCATTTAGCCTAACATATTAGTGTGGTGTCATGGTGCTTTTTCTTTTTGAAGGGGAAAACAGGGTATAAATCCCCCTTCCTTAAGGGGCCCACTAAGAGGGATTTTGTCATGGGTTACAAAGTTTTTCTTGGGCCCTTATTTTCTCCATGAGTCATTCTGTTTTTATGGCTCCCGGCTCCCCTTTTTGACACCGGGCCCTGGTAAGATGTATCCCCTGCACCCCTGTTTCAGAGGCTCCACTTTTCCTTATCGAGTACTGTTAATACGACTTTTGTGATCCCCTTCTGCATGCTTTCGACTTATATTTATCTTTCTCCTCCCAGTCTGTTGTTTTCCAGGAAGAAGATAAATGTTGGGCAACAATATAAGTGATCCACAGAGCAGTTCAGGCCACTGTCATCTCCTGAACCGCACTTCCTCTCTCATAAACTCACTTCAACGCTATCTCACTCACAGACGATGCTGTTTCTGCCTTATGTCTTTTTAGTGTTTCCATGGGCTCTATTTTACTGATCTAGTATCAATCATTTCCCCAATTTCGTAAAATTCAGCCCTTTATAACATGAACAGCTACTGTCCATCATCCTTTTATATTCGAACTGCAAATCCACCAAAAATCTGCTCCTCTTTCTTTAATATGCTTATGTTCTCCAGAATTGCTATCTTCACCAAGCGTTTCCTTCTCCAACACTATAATCTCCAGCTTCTCAAAGAAAAGTATCATTACTTTACTTCTCACCTATCCTTGCTGCACACAGCACTACTCTACTTATAGGTTCTTCCAGTGGCGTAGCTAGAGCTTTTGCCGCTCCTCTCAGTACACACCAAAAATACTAAAAAAAAGTTAAAACTATGTATAGGGAAATAAATTAAAACACTATGTTTATTTTTGAAGTAAAACTTTAATTCCAACATTCTAAAATGTTATTTTTCTTGCTTTTCTGTTAGCAAAATCGTCGATGACATTGTGTAAGTCTTATTTCATCACTCAGTTGCTGTTCTATAGACATTGATATGGCAAGATTTCTTAAATGCAAGGTACTCATTGTAGATCTTAGGTAATTCGTAATTTTAATTTAGAAAAACTCCTCTCACAACTAGAAACACTTACAGCAATTGTGAGGAAAATTCGCAGTAATATTACAATATTTGGAACTGAGTTCTCAAGAATGTATTTTAAAATAAACTGCAAAAGTTCAAGGGGACCGTCCTTCCACGTCTCTGTTTCGCCTTGCGTAGCAACAACAGAAATAAAAGTGTGAAGTATTTTTCTCACAAAGAGGAACCCTTCCTTATTAATGTCATCGTGATCATGATTTTGTTGACATTCGTATTTATCATTCAAAAGATTCGATGGAGTAAGAAGGCATATTTTTCAGCAAGAACATGAAGCTGTTGAAATGACATGGTGATTTCTTGGATCACTCTGTCCAGTGGGGAAAAAAAAACATTTCTCTCCTCAACTCAGTTTCGTATGAATTCAGCATCTCGTGATTCGTTACCTGCAATCAGTTTCTTCTTCTACACCGACGATCCTATTAGAGACATATGAGACATTACTATCTCCAGATCATCACAAATTTCTTTGGCGTAAGCTACTGAATTGTTAACTAATTCGTCCCTATTTCAGTTAAAAACGCTTTTAAAGCCTCGAGTTTTATGTCCCATTGTTGTACACGGGCTGTTCAATAAGTAATAAGACTAATTTTACTGTGGCGAAACCACTCATCACAATATTAATTTCTGTGGAATAAAGAATGGTTGCTGTATGTATTAATAAAAGAGGTTGATAGATGGCGTATAAGGGCTGATGTGCCAGAGTGTCACGTGACTAAACGCAAGTGCTCATCGGCGCGCCTACGAGGTGCGATCAGTCTTTGAAATGGAAGCGTCCTTGGAACAGCGTTATGCGATTAAATTTTGTGTGCGTTTGCAAAAATCGGCATCGGACACTTTTAACATGATACGCGAAGCTTTCCACGATGAAGCAATGTCGAGGACAAGTGTTTTTCGCTGGCATAAATCTTTAAAGGAAGGAAGGCAAAATGGGTAAGATCTTGAACGTGAGGGAAGACCTTCAACGTCCATCACAGAGACAATGATCAACACAGCAGCGATTATCATCAAGCACGTCAAAAGGAAGCGTCCATTGCTGAAGAATGGCTTCTTATTGCACCACGATAATGCAAGGCCGCATATTGCTGGTTGTGTAGTGGACGTTTTGCAGAACAACACAGATATCCTACCACACCCTCGATACAGTCCTGATCTCGCACCGTGCGATTTCTGGCTGTTTCCTCAGCTCAAGAAACCACTAAGAGGCCGCCATTTCGAAAGCAACAAAGCATGTGTAAAAGCTGCGGAGGCGGTTTTGATAGAACTCTCAAAAAACGGACTCTCACATGTGTTTAAGACGTGGACGCAACGTTGGGACAAATGCATCGCGTCTCACAGTAGTTACTTCGAAAAAGACCATGTAAATGATGACGATTAAAGGTAATCTGTTTTCTGTATAAATATAGTCTTATTACTTATTGAACAGCCTACGTATATTCAATCCTTTGGTTTGGAGGTAGGCCTGTGTGTCGTTAATTTCTAGAAGGACGGATTCCCACAGGCCAAGAAAGCACAGGAAGGAAAACGTATAACGCAACAAGCAGCACGCCAGCATCTGACCTAGTAACTATTTTCTTCTTCACCAGTTAAAATGTTCTACAGCACATAAGATTTTTGATTTTTTTTTTTTTTCAACACTCACGTGCTCTCTACCGAGTTTCTACTACACGCTTGACACTTTGACCAGTCACTGAAGTCATCCTAGCAATGGGTTGAGGAAGATAAAAACGTGAACAAACGCTCCATCGTTCCAAAAAAGGTAACAGAATTCACAGCAATAGAAGCCACATGTACACCCGCCAAATTCAGCGAGTGATTTGTACATGCGACAAATTCTGCTTTTCCGTTAATTTCTTTGATGCATCTTTGAACGCCAGTATGTTGACCAGCCATCACAGCAGCATTCCTCTACAATTTTGAATATCAATTCCGTCGTTTTCTAATTTTTGCAAATTCATAGTTGAAATATTCTCGGCGGTTTTACTTTTTTTTTTCCGATTAAATCAACAAATGATTCCACAACCTTCACTTTATTTTTATCGATCATAACGTAGCGTAAAACTTGGTTCGTTTGATCTTTATGAGAAATATCAGAAGGGCTGTCGAATATCATAGAAAAATACTATGCTTCTTTTACTTGCTCGATAACTTTGTTTCTTACTTTTACCCAAAAAATTCTATAAACTCGTTCTGAATAGTAGGCGACATATAGGATTTAGATTTTTTTTCCCCACCTTGATTCTTAGAATATGTTCACGTAGCACTGGATCGTATTTCGCCAACAAATGAACTAATTCTAAAAAATTTCCTCTCCCATTGATTCAAATTCATCATCAGTCTCGTAATGATTTCCTTCTCGGTGATTCCAGTAAAGCCAAATTTTGTTTTGCTAGGAATCCGACAATCTTGAAAGTATATCCATTCACTTCGTTTTCAGCATGTTCTTGTTCCTTTTTTATCAATTGTTGCTCCACGTTGGATTCCAATTTCAAACTCCTTCCATTGTGTGAAAGATCGAACATGGGCCACACTGGATTCATGGTCGAATATTTTAGGATTAAGTTTCCACCGCATGTTGAATCCATCCTCAGAATCAAAATTTGAATGACTTCTGTCTGCAACAAAAGTTTAAATCTAGACTCTGGATTAAACATACATAAAACAATACAATAAATATTTTTTCAACGGTTTCGATAACCACCAAATGAATATAAATGTGTAACAGATTAAAAAAGCTAATGATGAATCAGGCATGTTAACATTTTTAGGGTAAAAACGGAATCATGCTTGTTAATTTTTATACACTGCATAAACGCATCGAAAGGGCTAAGAAAAAAACCCTGATGGCAGAAATATTATTATTACCGGGGCCCTAAAATCCTGTCGATGGCCTTAGTTATATGCAAAATTAGAACAACAACAACAAAAAAAAAAAAAAAAAAAAAGTTTTCGCATGTGTACTGACTGTGCGGTGCTGCCGCGTAAAAGCAATAAAGCGATCGCCGTGCCATGCGTTTTATTGCTTTATTTTTAAGAATTTGAGTTATACTCTGATAGGGAAATGTAACGATTTTGTGACATTTATGGTTGTTATAAGTATAGTTGTTAAAAATTAATTATTAATTAAGTAATAAAAATTACTAAGTTGACATAAATAAAAGAATCGTCGAAAAATAAAATTGTGTCTCAAGTGAAAACCCCCAGATAAGTGTCGCCCGGAGCGGACCGCTCCTCCCTAGCTACGCCACTGGGTTCTTCAACCTCTCTATCTCTCTGGTGTATGACTGATGTATAAAATTAACGCACACATTAAATTAAATGGCCAAGTCTTCAAGCTTTATTGGTACTTTCGGAAGAATGATACTCGTATTTCATCTGAAAAGACGTCAGTTTGATTTCGAATTTGTCAAAGATACGTGGAACATTTTGGATCTTTTTGTTAATCAATCACAAATAGGGGATGACAACTTCCAACTTTTATACTTTCGCTGAACTTGCTAAATTGGCCGATCAACACACGAGTTCAATAGACATTCGCCTTATGTACTTAGCATCCTCATCATTGATTCTGAATAACCCGAAGGACTCTTTTTTTTCTTAGCTCAGTGAACCTCTAAGGTTCTTTTCTGCAAGTACTGCTTCTTCCATTTAATTTCTGGGCTGAGCTCTTTCAATCCAGTCCAAAATTCTCATCTCAATTAAGTCCTTTTGGATATTATCCTCAGAGCACTGCTGCGGTCTTCTTCTTCTAGGTCGCTTTCCATCAGGTCTCATCTTGAATTCTTGTTTAGCAAATTTTCTTCTCACCCTTCCACATGTCCAAGCCATCTCGATCTGTAGGCTTTGATTTTATCAGACAGTGGAAATCTATACAGGTGCATAGACTTTTCTGAGGATTTTGATTTCAAAGAATTTGCGAAAGATCTGCAGAGATTTTGCATCTTGGTTTTGTTATGCTCCGGATTTCTGCCCCATATAAAACAATAGATCTTATTATTGTCTTGTATATTTCGGTTTTAAACTCTGCTTGTTATCCTAGTTTTTCATCAGCACTTTTCAGTTTTCTCAATATTATTCTGTCTTCAGCATTTTCTTCAACTTGGTATATATTATCTGAATATCTTCATATTGCTATTGTTGTGTTATCTTTAATGTTTTTCGAATACTTATGAATATCCTAAAGGGTTATTCATAAATATTCGAAGCTGAGTTAGCCAGTTTCTGACTACAGTGACGAGTATTTTCTCCAGCAAACTCTTGTTTTCCTCTTTATGATAATATGCGGGTGACCACCAGATGTACATCTTGGTGGTCTTAACAGCCTTCGGCGATAATTATCAGGACTTGGGATAGTTTCAAAATTTAAAAACGACCCATCCGTTGTCTTTAATTTAAATTACTAATAATGAGAATATTCCTTGCAATTAGTTGACACAGAATGCGGAAGGATGATCACTAAAAATTGGCTAACTCACGGACCACTTTTTATTACTAGGTTGACTAGCGTTATATTCAGTGTATGAAGCCATTACTCATCTAACCGCCAGCGAGTTAGTGTAGAAAAGAACACGGAATAATCGACACTCATAAATTCAGACAACAAAACATATTAAACATGGACGTGTCATGAAATTTTTGTGAAAAGGAATTCTGGAGTAGCAGTGTATTCCACCAGAGACTGTGTGTAGACACACACAGACAGAGAGAGAGAGAGAGAGTGTGTGAGTTCGACAAATACAAATCCAGTCTGGACAAAATATAATATATTTTATGTAATAAAAAATAATTAAATAATTTTTGCAAAGAAAGTCTTTTTTAACTTTAAGAAAACACAGACTATGTTTCTGTGGAGAAATGTAAAGGGCCATTCTGGTAATAAAATGTAGCAAATTATATTTTCTAATATCAATGTTGTTTTAGTATTTTTCTTATTCCATTTTATGGAACTATATATACCGGTGTATATATATATATATATAGCTCTCACCTACGAAAGGCTTCTATATACCTATAGTGCATTCGTACCGTGGGTGAGCTAAGGATTTCTTATTCATTTTTTATTAATTTTATATATTTTTTTGTATTTTTTCATTTGTTTTTTACAAAGTCCGGGAAACCTTACCTTAAAGATCAAACAAGGAACTTTTCAAGCTACTTCAGGCCTCCAGTAAGCGGAGAAGTGGGTTCACACCAGGCGATGAAATTCATATGCCACCTAAAGAAAATTACAAATATCCATGCCCACGGCGTAGTTTTTGACCCACAGCTTCTTGTTAGTTGGAGAACGGATATGCTAACCACTTGATCAACCAGGCTGGCAAATACTGTTGACTTGCTGGAAAAAAAATGGAGAGGAGGAAGGAGTCTTGGGCGAGTAGATTTTTTTCCGGGCATAAGTTGTCGAACCCTGCGCGCGCACACACAGCTTAGAAGTCAGCGGAGATACCCATCGGGCAAGGTGCAATTGCATGTAACGAGTCACGAGTTTGTAGCCGATATAAATTGGAGGAATATGATGCTCTCAAAGTCAGTGCAAATGTGTCTGGGTGAAATGGCTGCGAGAAAGGGAACTGACGGCAATTTTGAAAGAGGTGTTGTATTAAGATGCCATGTTGCAGGTCTATCTGTCCGACAAATTGTTGACAAATTAGACCATACTAGGTCAACAATAAGTGATACCATACTGAGATGGAAGCGCAGGGAGTCAACTGCAAGTGCCACCCGCAGTGGACGACTCAACGAACGTGACCGTAGGCTTCTACGAAGGGTGTATGTAACAACCGCCATTCGTCAGCCGACACGTTGAATGTGCAGTTCCGTGTATCGACTGGACACGAATCTGCACAAAAACATTCAGAACCGAGGCTCACAACATGGGCTTCAATGGTACGGCCACAATATAAAAGCCCACGTTAGCGGAACCAACGTCCTCTTCAGTGGTGTAAACTGTGGGCTGCAGCTCCCTTGGGGGCGGTAGGTTTTGTTGAGGGGGCCGTGAAATGATAAAAATGTTTTTTTTTCGTTATTTTTTATATTTTAATGGAAAAAAAATCGCACATTGGTGCGGGTTCACAAATTTTGTTTCCTGCGTATTTTGGCGCTTAATGAATATTAGTAAATATATGCTTATTCATACAAGTTTCATTTCAAAGCAGAAATCTAAGAATTGCAGTTTCAAATATTTCACCCGATATTGACTTTTTCTGCAGCGGTATTGAAACACATCCATCACATTAAATTGTTATTAAACTTCTTTTATGTTTAAATTCTTTCTTTGTCACTAACCGTTTTACGTTTCATGTGCTTGTACTGCAAATGTACAATAACAATACTGTATATATATATATATATATATATATATATATATACAGGGTGTTCGGGATAAATTTGACATATTTATAATTAATTATATTTTTCCGTAAGTTACATGTATTAACACACACTTCTCTTCATTTAAAAGTTTGGACCCTTCTTCATTCACATACAAGATGTCAGAAAGGATGGATAGCTGGAACCCACCTGAATCATGGAAGAGAATAACTTGTATCATGATGATTCGTGCCCGCCATCAAAATAAGGATATTATGACTGCTGCCCAATGCTCCCTGAATACAGTAAAAACAATCAGGCATGAACTAGAGACTTGCAATGGTGACTACGAGGATGTAGCAAGAAGAAAGATCCCTAGCAGACGATCTGATTGCGTTCGTACAGCAGAATTCCTCGCAAATCTGCAGGAACAGGTGTTGAAGAACCCTGGCATTGGAATTCGGGCTTTGTTCGTGGAGTTGCTAACTGTAGTCAAGCCCTGGATAACAAGGGTAGCCAATGGTAGGCCGTATGTATGGCAGCAGGATTCAGCCCCTTGCCACACCTCTGGGAAAAGTCAAAAATGGTTGTCTGAAAATTTCTACGACTTCACCAGTCCAAATGTTTGGCCTCCAAACTCCCCAGACCTTAACCCCATGGATTATTTTGTATGGGGCGCAGTTGAAAAAGACACCAATCGCACTTCCAGTAATACAAAAGCCCAGTTAATGGATAAAATTAAAACAGTTTTTGCGGCCCTTCCCAGGGAGACTGTAGCATCAGCTTGTTCGAGGTTCCGAAGCAGAATTGAAGCTGTGATCGATGCTAATGGTGGTTATTTTGAGTAAATCTTGTTGATAGTATTGTAATGAACTCTGCCTGTAATGTTTTTATGTCAATTCATTAAATTTAATAGATACAAAGAAGATTTTCTTTTTCCTTACGAAACTGTCAAATTTATCCCGAACACCCTGTATATATATATATATATATATATATATATATATATATATATATATATGAGATAATGTGCCATGTCAAATGTGTATGTAAAATGCTAAAATGTAATATTTGCATTTCATTTTTGCAATATTCGGTGTGTATGTTTTGTATTGAATATAAATACAATAAATATTATAATAATATATGTCTACTAGGGGGCTCTGACGCCTGCGGAGCTCAACCCCCCCCCCCCCCCCGTGTTCCGGACTGGTAGACTTCAAAATTCCGATGACTCGAATTTTGAAGACTCGACACTCAGGGTAGCCCCTAAGTTTCAAAACGTTTCAAATAACTTGACGAAAACGTTACAGCTTACATCCATTTCAAGCCGACGTCACATCCGTTTCCACTTTCAGCTTATCATTTTATAGTATAGAGTAGATATTACGATTTTTTTTCGAGGGGGAGGGCCGTGAAATATTTTAATTTTTCCATAGGGGGGCCCTGACATCTAGAAGTTTGGGAAGCACTGGTGTAAAGAGCGTGCACAGTAGTGCTTGGAAAGCTGTGCTATGGAGAGACGAATCACGCTACACTCTGTAGCGTGATTCACACAGGATGGACGAGTGTTAATGTTGCGGATGCCCGGTGAGCGTCTTTTACCAAACTGGGTAAGCCAACTATGAAATTCGGAGGTGGCGGTGTGATGGTTTTTCCTGGTTTGGCCTCGGATCTCTGTTTGTGATGCCACTAACGTTGAACTCTGAGATGTATCTGAACATTCTGGACAATGCCATGCTTCTTACTCTGTGGTGTCTCTGTCTCGTGGACATGAACGTCACCACACTCGACTGGTCTCCACATGAACCTATTGAACATCTGTGGGATGAACTGGAGCGTTTGGTGAGTTCAATGGGTATCCGATCCACAACTGTCCAGAACCTCTTTGCATGCCTACAGGAAGAATGGTCCAACATTCCCATTGATTGCTATCGTACGCTTGTGAAAATTATGCCCCGTAGGATTGCTGCAGTCATCGCAGCCAAAGGAGGTCCTATATCTTAATAAGGTGAGCGCCATGGGTGTTTGTTTCTCACACTATGTTGTCCGTTGACTTATTTCAAGCAGTGTGTGTGTGTATTCTTTTTTTGATAAAATCAGTATTTTTATCATAAATAAACGCACTAATGTGTATTAATATTAAATTTTTGCTGAAATTAGATTTTAAGGTGCTGTCTTTCCTTTCTCCTCTTACAAAAAAAATCCTATAGTAACCCTTACGTCACAAAATGCAGTCATGATGACGTAGGAAATGGTGTATAAAATGATTTTTTACGTTGTGAATATACGATCTATTGCACACAACAGGAAATTATGTTTCTCCAATTGTTATTACTTCAATACATGTAGGAAATATAATGCTACTCAAAATAGCATTCATATGATTAATTACCAACATGAGATGATTAAACTCGCCACGTAATTTCTATGCCTACCGTTGCTTAAGTAATTAAGTTCTTAGCCAGTGCGGCGGTGTGAGGATGAGAGTACTTATCTAAGTCAGCTCGCTGTAATCTAATTTAAGAAATATATAATTACATTGGGATTTTAATAGCACTTATATAGGCCACTGTGTCAAGAGAATGTAAAACGCCGTCTTTGTAAATGTATAGATGGCAGACATCCATGGAGAGTGAAATACTAAGCGTTATAATGCTGTTACAAATCTGAGATGCTGTAGCTGTTTTCCATTTTCCAATCATTTCTATGTTCCTGTATATGGCTACATTCATGCGAGTAATTTTATGAATGATTAATCAAGAAAAAAAGGGGGTAGAGGGGGAACATCGTTGGTTAAAACTTTGAATATAATATGCCTTTAGACATAAGGATTAATGTTCAACTTTTAATTTAAATTATTGCTTTTAGGCAACAACTTTTCGAATACGATAATTTATTTAGTCCCAAGACCTGCTATTGATAGCAACCTTCTCAATTAAAAAAAAAAAAAATGGCGGAAAAAATTAAATCAAGTATTATTAATGGCAGTGTTGCATTCCCTGATTTTATATCTGAAGTAGTTCACAATTAATTATTTGTAGAAGCACTTCAGTTCTCAGGGTGATAATTCTGCTGTTGTCAAGAGAGTTTTATTAGCATAAAAAAATAAATAAATGCACTATTCATTCGGTAGAAAATGATTTTTCCCTTCGTAGCTTTGAAGAAAAATTAACTTCAATAGGGAAGAATTAAAGAAAAGCCAGAAGTTCTTGGTAAGCCTCTTGCAATCTCTGAGAAATAGTGAAGAACACTGTTTAGGAAAAACGGGAAGCGATCACACTGAAAAAAATGGCATCATTTTCATCGTCGATCAACATCATCAATCCGATTGCTGATATGGCTAAGATACCACGTCTTTAGCCATAGAAAGTGGTAGTTGTTCCATGTAATTCTTATTGAAAAGAACTTGGAGTTGATTGGTTGCTTATACATGAACCGTCTTTATACTGCTCAAATGATAATTCAGAGTGAGGACACTCTTGTTCTTAAGAAATCACTGAATAGAACGATAATTTAGCCAGATGGACCTGCCGCTCTCCATTACATTACTTTAGAAACCGAATAGCGGTTAAGAACCACTTAAGAATCAGCACTGCTATAATGTGTACAGCTGCAACTCCAATTCGTGGACCACTATCCAGTGCACGTTTCATCATCTACTGCCTTGTAGAAAGATTTACCAGTGGATTATAAAGTATATTGTACTTGATAAGAAATTATATTCTTGTTTATATGTGAAGACACTTCAGTTCGTGAAGTGTCTTCACGACTGAATGCTATTGGCTTCACATTAATTCCTTCAGTATCCAATAATGCATAAACATGATGGGACGGTCCGCTACCCAGACCGGTTTTGATCTTTATTGAGGCCTCATCAGTGGGCGATCCACGAAGATACCTAGGTTAAATCAATGCAGAAGTTATATACTGTATTTCTTATGCACAAGTAGTAGCATGGTGTATCACCACGTTTTAACTACTCCGGATCAGAGACAGATGTAGAAACGAGTCTGGTATTAGCTAGACAGGGATGACTTCTGCATTGATTTAGCCTTGGTGTTTTCCTGGGTCTGTCTCCCACTGATGAGATCTTAGTGTGTCAGTTTGAAGTCAATAGCCTCTGTCTACGACCAGTTGTAAAGATACTTCATACGCAAGCATTATTTGATCGTAAAGGATTACAGGTATAATATACCGCATTGCTTACTGGAAAGTGACTATGAACACCACATATGGACTCCAGAACAAAGTTCTCCATTTTTCCAGCAGTATGCAGTGTGATCGATGACTTCTGAGGTACATCGTGGATAATTTTTTCAGGATATACAGATAAACAATTATTTTGTAGACTGGCTGCTAAAGAGTATATTGAATCGAACCTAATTGCAATGTTTTGAGGATTCCAATTCAGCTAGTAAATAATCATGCTGCCGCAGTTTTGCAAGATGTGCCTAGAGGAAGTCCAAGCAGTCGTTTATAAAGGTAGTTTTTATAAAAGTACCTGCTGAAATCGTAATTTGCACAAATGTGAAATTCACCATGCTTAGCCAAAAATGTATTATTGTATATTTTATATTTGCTGTAATCAGCCTCCCCAAACTTTCCAGATTCACTTCAAAGAAGAATAAACGCTCGCTTATATGAATTCTGCGGCTGTTGGTCAGTATGTGTGTGTGTGTGGGGGGGGGGAGCTTCTTGCTTATTTACCGAATTTTGAACAAATATAGTGGAAACGTTTGACGAATCTCATGTAGTCAGAGATTGATATTTCCAAGGCATTCGATATGTTGGGCATAAAGAAGTAGATCCGTCGAAATTTCGCACTAGTTGTCTTCTTTTTTTCTAGAGCACATTATATGACGGATTTTTATCCGCAGATTGCAGCCATTGTTGTGATTATACAAATTTGCGTTTCCAGTTGACTGCAAATCCAACCCACAGTTTTGTGGATACAGTATACTTCTCTTTCCCATTTGACAAATCTTATACAACAAAAATCAGCAAACCTTTCAGAATATCAACTTCTGCAATCCTAAATTTTGATCTTCAAAGTAATTCAGTGTGAAATTCTGATAACTTTATTAATGGTTATCAGAATGGTTAATGGCATTAGGAGAGCGAGGACAACAAATGAATTTGTAAGAATGAGCCAAAGAAAAGATCCAGAGAGGATAAACACTAATAGAAGCTATCAGTGCTTGTATCAGGTATGCACAATAAAGATTATTTATATTTCTTCCTCCTATTTTTTACTTTCTCCAGTTCTTCTAGACAAATTTTTTTTCACCTTACAGATTGAACACAAGAGAAGAAAGCACATATCTCTGTCTAACAGGAGCGAATATTCAAAGTGTGCGGTGCTCATCCACCGAATAGCAATATCACCGTTATATTTTTGCATTTATTTCCATTTAAAGACCCCTAATTGTTTCCAGACTTCGCTTGAAAAGGAAACACAATATACGAATGCTTCATGAAGAGGACACTTTTCTACGCTTAAACGTTGCATTACATTCGCGTTAATAGCCCGGATGTGCGTTCATAATATATACACATTTGAAAAGATAATGAAGGAGAATGCTATATTTGGTTGGTATATAATTACTCAAAGGTATAAAATTTGGAGGAGGAGGCTTACCTCCTTCGACTACAATACTGTTTCCCATTGTAAATATGGGCAAAAAAAAGTTATAATTATAACTAAGAAATTATAATTTCTGAGTTAAATTTATCGAAAATTATATATTAAAATCTTGTCTGTATTACATATAAAAACTTGTATCAGGTATGATACAAGTTTTTATATGTAATATAAAAACCTACCACGTCAGTTCACACTTCACGCATGCAAAACAGATAAAACTCAGAAAACAAAAACAGCAACTCATGACGAATGGCAACGTTCATTGGATTGATTGACACGATAACCAATCACAGCCTCTAGGTGCTATCGTCTCAGAGCTCGCTCTGCTTCGCCTTCTGAGCGGTTTAAAACTACTAGAACGCTAAGAATTTGACCCGCTGCGCTATCTCTACATCTTTTCAAAGGGCTCAAAGGTGTATGTATTTTGAACGCCCACCCGGGCTATTAACGCGAATGTGATGTTTACGCGTCGAAAGTGTCCTCTTCGTGAAACATTAGTATATTCTGTTTACTTTTAGTAATCATGCGAAGTCACAGTTAGGGAAGTCTTAAACGGGAATAAATGCAAAACTATAATATCGGTGATATTGCTATTCGGTGTGATGAGCACCACACATCTAGCATACCCGGAATGTTCGTCCCTGAATGTGACATTGGATATCTAATCACGACAAATTGCATGACTTTGAACTGACATCCAATTTTTTATCCCCGCAATTCCTGCCATTCAAATCATTTTGAATTTTGCCGATTCAATGCAAGTACTGAACATCAGGAGTAGCAGCATTCCTGATTACCCTACCTATCTTTTCATCATCAGCATATTACTGTATGTCGCCTGTGAAATCCTTCCCAATATCATTAATGTACAGATTGAATAACATTGGCAGTGGACCAAATACTGATCCTTGTGGCACACCACTAGTTACCTTAAATCTTGCAGACTCAAATTTCCCCTATACCAATTTTTGATAACTGTCAGTCAGCCATCCTCTTATACATGCTAATATTTTTTAATCCAGTCCCATATTCTCCAATTTATGCAACATAAGTCTTTCATGCTATATTCTATCAAAAGCCTTATCAAAATACAAAAGTATCATGGTGTATCCATTCCACTTGTCTAGTTCAATGGTAACATTATTATAGGACGTGATCAAGTTGCTAAAACATGACCTTCCCTTAGTAAACCAGTGCTGTTCATTGCAAAGTAGAGATTCGCTGTCAGCCCATTCCTGAATGTGAGTCCTGACAATTTTTTTCAAAATCTTCAACACCACTTGTGCAATGAGATAACAATACATTCTTTCCATTCTTGCGAAATCCTTCCCGTTCTGAGACGGAAATAATATATAGTCTGTTCAAAAGAATAGTCATTTCAGCTGAACACTCTTTTAGCACTCGGGCTGATATCCCATCAGTCCCTATTGATGAATTCTTATTGATCTTATATGATGAAGGATAATTATATCTCTGTTTTTTTTTTAAACTTTTAATAGCATTGCGTTCTGTTGAAGTAATATTATCTGCAGGTGGTTTTGCGTTATTAATAATAAAGATTGATTCAATACGTAGACGTTTTGCATCTTGTGGAGGGGGAAAAGAAGTAGCTTTTTCTATTTTTGTAAGTAGTGTCTCCTTTGGTATACATTTTGGGGAAGGAATAAAGTTTAGACCTTTACTAAGGATGATTTTTTCTACATCTGAAAGTATATAAGAAGATTTGTTGATAACGACTTTGTCAATATTGATGTGTGGTTTTGAGAAGTTTCTATTATTTTGTATTATTTTTAATGTTTCAAATTTACTTATAAGATTTACTTTGTTATTATATTGTATTGTGGCTGCTTGAGATTCACAGTATGTATTAAAGGTATGCCAACTTTCATTATCTAGAGATTCTTCCAGTTTCTCCGCTATAGTTCTTTTTTTATTGAAAAGAAAAGCGAGAGTTCGTTTAGTATCCGAGATTCTTTCAGACAGTAGGTCTAACTTAGCTTTATGATAGATTCTCCTCGCACGTTCAGTTGTTATATTTTCTTTAAAGCACATAAATTTAGGAAAGACAACGTGAAATTTGCAACGTTTCAAGAAAACCAACCTGTTGATGCTTAGTCCAATCCTCTTCAGTGTCTTGTTGAAGTTTCTTTTATTATTAATAATAGAAGCCTCGTCATGAAGGTTATAGATGAAAGAATGATCATTAACTCGGTTAACATACATGTTTTTATAAAAAATTGAATGACTAGAACCGAGATTTAAGTAAAAAGGTTTTAATATAAAAACACGACTAGTTTCGGCTTGTAATAGCCTTCATCAAGTGACATTATAAAAGAAAGAAAAAAGAAAAAACACTAAAATACTGAAGCTTAAATAAACTATAAACTTTATTTTAACACCTAAAGTTTGGAAACGCTAGATGATGTCTTCATTATTTGGAGACATGGACATGATTCCCTTATGGTTTTCCTCAAACATCTCAATAGCCGACATCAAAGTATTAAGTTTACTGCCGAGCTTGAAATGGATAATTCCTTGCCTTTTCTTGATGTCAAACTGACTCGCTCTTCTGGTAAACTCAAAATATCGATATATAGAAAGCCCACACATAACAACAGATATCTGAGTCAGTCCCATCACTTCCCTCCTCATAAGCTTGGAATAATTTCCACCTTGGGACATAGAGCCCCTTCTCTTCTGGATGACTCAAATGAACTTCAGAAATAAACCATCTCAAAACTTCTTTCGAAGTTAATGGATATTCCAAGAGAATCGTTGAAAGATTCCTTCTTAATCCTCCTAGACATCACTCAGAAGTAACAAATAGATTCAAAGGCAATATATCTATTCCTTACATAAGTAAAGTTTCACATAAATTAGCAAAAGTTCTAAGAAAATACAATATCAGAACCTTGTTCACTCCACTTCCAAAGATCCGTTTCTTAATAAGCCACCCAAAACCTTGTCATCATCAACTCAAATACCCCGGTGTATATAAAATATTGTGTGATTGTGATATTCCTTATTTTGGGCAGACAGACAAATCTGTCGAATTGCGTATGGAAGAACACATGAGGGACATTACTTACAAGAGACAGCGAGCCAGTGCATTATCAAGTCATATCCTTTTTTCGGCTAATCCTGATGATGAAAACCAAACTCACAAAGTCTTCTGGGAAAAATCTACTAACGTCTTCCGTTGCAATGATGAACTAGAGAGAAAAATCGTGGAATCTAGAGAAATCATGTTCATCTAAATAATAACTTGAGCTACAACCTCTCAGATTGTCATTCAGCTGTAATCATGTACTGGCGTTCACGAGATGCTACTAGCACGCACTTTCCCAACAATACAACAAAAGAACCGCTTTAAATACAACCACAGCGATTTAATGTCAATTATGTATAGAGACTCTCTATGATGTTCATAGTTTATTTAAGCTTCAGTATTTTAGTGTTTTTTCTTTTTTCTTTCTTTTATAATGTCACCTGATGAAGGCTGTTACAAGCCGAAACTAGTCGTGTTTTTATATTAAAACCTTTTTACTTAAATCTCGGTTCTAGTCATTCAATTCTTTATATATATATATTACGGTTACCGAGTAATTTTATAAGCTTGGTTATTTAACTCCTAATCCCAAGTATGCAAACAATTAAGTTTGCGCCTGAAACATAGTTCAAGTCGAAAGATGGAACAACACCAGGGCAACTCATTGTAAAGGTGGGTAAAGCTCTGATCACTATTCTTAGTATTTTCCCATGATGTAAAGCACATCTCACTAAAAGATGTATACTGCAATACATTGTGGGTGGGGTCACTACCCAGACCGGTTTCAACCTTTTTTGAGGTCTCCTCAGTGAGTAGCTAGACCCTAAATACCAAGGTTTAGTAATACAGAGCCTTATTAACTTTACCTATAGAAGTTGCTACAAGGCATTTTTATTTTTAATAAGAATCTCTGGAGGAGATATAGATGTAATTAATTTTTTAACTTGGGGATACTGTATATTAAGGTTACCGAGTAATTTTATAAGCTTGGTTATTTAACTCCTAATCCCAAGTATGCAAACAATTAAGTTTGCACCTGAAATATAGTTCAAGTCTAAAGATGGTACAACACCAGGGCAACTCATTGTAAAGGTGGGTAAAGATCTGATCACTATTCTTCCAGAGATTCTTATTAAAAATAAAAACACCTTGTAGCAACTTCTGTAGGTAAAGTTGATAAGACTCTGTATTACTAAACTGTGGTATTTAGGGTATAGCTAGACCGGTCTGAGGTAGTGACCCCACCCATAATGTATTGCAGTATACATCTTTTAGTGAGATGTGCTTTACATTATGGGAAAATACTAAGAATAGTGATCAGAGCTTTACCCACCTTTACAATGAGTTGACCTGGTGTTGTATCATCTTAAGACTTGAACTATGTTTCAGGCGCAAACTTAATTGTTTGCATACTTGGGATTATGAGTTAAATAACCAAGCTTATAAAATTACTCGGTAACCCTAATATACAGTATCCCCAAGTTAAAAAATTAATTACATATATGTATGTATTGTGTGTGTGCGTGCATGGAGGTTCATCTACTCAGTTGTTAAACATATTTTTAAAAAGAATTGAATGACAAAAACCGAGAAAAAAGGAAAAAGGTTTAAGAGTATCACACGACTAGTTTCGGCTTTTTACAGTCTTCTTCAGGTGTTTTTATAAAAGAAAAAACATTAAACATTGAAGATAAAAACTGTGAACAGCACAGGAAGTGACTATACATATTTAACGTGAAAACGTTGTAGAAGTAGTTCCTTCGTTGGTCACATTGTTGAGTGAGTGCGTGCGCGCGCGCGCATGCCATCTCGTGAGCGCTAGTATTTGATGATAGCAGAATGACAGTCTGGGAAGTTATAGCTTAAATTATTATTTAAATGTACAGGGTTGAGAATGATTTCTCTAGATTCTACAATTTTTCTCTCCAATTCGTCATGGCAACGGAAAATGTTGTTAGACCAAAGGATTGCATGACCATGGTTTTCATCATCAGAATTGGCCGAAAAAATGACATGGCTGGATAAAGCACTGGCTCGTGTTCTCTTGTAAGCGATATCCCTCCTGTGCTCCTCCATACGCAATTCAATGGACTTATCCATCTGGCCAAAGTAAGGGATGTCGCAGTCACACTATATCTTATACACACCGGGATATTTTAGATTCTGACGGCTAGGCTTTGGACAACTGACTAGGGAACGGATCTTAGGAAGCGGAGTAAATAGAGTTCTAATGTTATATTTTTTGAGAACCTTGGCTAATTTTTGAGAAACTGTGCTTATGTATTGAATAGATATATTGCCTTTAACATTATTCATTTCTTGAGTATGGCGACTAGGAGGATTAAAAAGGAATTTTTTAGTATTTTTTTGAGAATAACCATTCATCTGAAGGTAGATGTAAGAAAATTGATTTCTTTACGAAGTTCATCAGTGTCGTCAAGAAGAGAGCGAGCTGTATGTGCCAAAGTAGAAATAATTCCAAGTTTCTGAGGAGGGAAATGATGGGACTGACTATGGAGATACCTATTAGTGTGTGTAGGTTTTCTGTACATCAAAATTTTAAGTTTTCCTGAAGAACGGATTAGTTTCACGTCCAAGAAAGGCAGGTGGCCATTAGTTTCAAACTCAGCCGTGAATTGGATATTCAGGTGTTGACTATTGAGATGTTCAAGGAAATCCAGGAGAGAATCACGTCCATTGCCCCAAATGAGAAAAATGTCTGCATATCGTTTCCAAATTCTAGGTGCTAAGGAATAGGAAGAGATAGCTTTGACTTCAAAATCTTCCAGATAAATGTTGGCAAGTATAAGAGATAAAGGATTACCCATTGCTAGACCATGATTTTGCTTGTAGATGGTGTCTTGAAATCTAAAGTATCCAGACTTGACGCAATGAGTAAGTAAGGCTTACATTTTTTTGGATAACTTGCCTTTGAGAAGTGTCAGGACTTCATCTGTAGGAACATTTGTGAACAAGGATACTATGTCAAAGCTAGCCATGAATTCATTTTCTTTAACAGTAATATCCTTAATGTATGATACAAAATCCGTAGAGTTATAATATATATGTATTATATAATATGAGGTAATATTATATATTATATGAGGTAATATATATATATGACTGGGTCACCATGGGAGTAGTAGACCTAAAACCTCCCGCAATGGGGGAGGCTTTCACCCTACAGTGGGTAGAAAAATAGGCTGTTCATCATCATATATATATATATATATATATATATATATTACCTCATGTTGCTACTACAAATGATCGAATTGAAACAATTCAATACATTTTAAAAGATCCTAAATATCAGATTTATGATTGCTACATAAAATTTCGAAACGTTTTGCGAAACGAATGAATTTCAAGAAGTATCTTTGCAGGAATATCATATACATGGACAGACCGAAGTTCGTTTGAGTCACTGAAAATTGCTTTGGGACATTGAGCATTCATTATCACAGGAATTAAACTTAGACGATGATTTAGGCATTAAAAAAACAAAAAAACTTAAGGACAGATTGGAATTCAGTTTTTCCTGTCTATACTCAAGTTGTATCTGCTCGTTGCCTCATTTCTGTTTCAGTAGGACTGTTTTCAAGACCAAAATTGAATCACTTGTTTCCATGGTTTAGTTTTCGTCCTGAAAAGGTCCGCGCGGTTAGCCTAGTGGCTTTGCGATTCTCAACCATATGCCTGGGGAAAGAGTGTCCCAGGTTTGATTCCCGTCGAAGACGTGAGGAACTTGTAGGATCTTCCTCAGGCATAACCAAGTTAGCCGGTCTTGGGCGCGGGCAGTAGGGTTTTTTCCGCCAGTTTATCTGTCGTTTTTCATCTCGCAAGCAGGCAAAACCCGCCCCTTGAACATACGCTTCTACAGTCAAAAATATATCCCCCCAGCGGCAGACTAGGCGACAGGTCGGTTGGGAGTGGTACTAACAAGAAGTCGCATCTAAGTAACACGCGGACCCAGCATAGGAAGCGGGAATAACGCGTAGTGAAAGAAGTTTTCGTCTTGAAAAGGATCCTAATGAAATTTTAATCATGAAAGGGTCCCTGCCGATACCAAAATTGAGAATTAGGCGAATGAGCAGAAAAAATTTGAGTCAACGGATAAAATGAATTCTAACGAGTGCTTAAGCTATTTACATCTGAATCAGCACAAATCAAACTTGAACCAAATGTCCCCGTGGTTCAGTTTGGTTTCATTGGATTTTATGCGGAATAAAAACGGTTCGAACAGCTAATTAAGAATTCCTCACTAGCTGAATGAAACAATAAAATTGATCGATGTACCCACAGGACAATATTAATATCAAATTAAGAATAACAATTCTAGATAAGCTCTTACAGGAATTTAATGAAATTTTGATGTTAAGGTTTCTATTAAAACTTGTTTGATTATCTGTGCCATTCGAACTCGTTTGTAGAAAATATTAGGCAAATCAAATCTGTTTTTCATTACATAAGCAAAAAATGCTTTATTTAATAAACCGTGTGCCTTTTTATATGCTGAGAATTTTTTCTAAAATAATACCATCTATAATTTTTTTGAATTCCATAAATTTTTCAGATACACCATAAAAAGAAATAGTTGTCAAAAATGAAATGGAAATAATAGCAATCGAAAACTCGTAATCCTCCCTTGTTTCGTTAAGTTTAATAAAATTTGCTATTCAGGAACGCCAATTTTCTAATTATTTCAATTTTATTTTCAGCTAGATTTTTTAATGCCAAAATTCAGAAACAAAATTGCCTTCACGGCTCTGGTTGTTATGATAATGAACTGCTTACTACAATGCCTTGCAAACTATTGCAGAACTATTTAGGGGCGTTTCACAAATTTCATTATTATCCTTTTGGATTCATTTTATCCGGACATCCGTTTGTATGTTGTTTCTGGACTCGATGTGGATAGATTTTGATATTTTTATTGAAAGATGGTATTTCGTAGATTCTTCAAAAATATGTCCAGCCATCTCATTTTTTTTTTTTTTTTTTTTAGAATCCTTTAAAGCTAGGAATAAACGTTATAAAACATGCAGAAATAGCTTCATTCTGCCCGGATAGAATTTAATGTTTGGTATTTATGATGCACACTAGAATATTCATATAGTATTGATGCAATCGTTTCATATTAATTAGCAAAACATGTCGAACTGATAGGAATGATAATTCCTCATTGTCTGAATGGAATTTAATGTAAAACTGTTATTTACGTTTTTTTTTTAAATATATTGAATCGTAAACATGTTCAGTCGGATTTTTTGTAGTGGTAAACCAACACGTTTCCACACACATACGTATCTTCGAGTATCATAACGTTAACCTTGTCGCCGACGACCGAATTATCAACAATGAAAACTCAGATCATAATCGTAAATGAATAAAAGATCCTGCTAATTCGGACTACATCTGTTTATATGAATACATTATAATGCATTTTTTTTTCACCAGAGGTCAGGGCAATAATTGTTGTAACGGTTGGTCAGTAACTTTAGCATCATGTAGATTGTAGTGCAGCTTGTTTCGCTGTATATATGTGTATACTCCAGATGATGACCTTAATATGAAGGTCGAAACGTCGAGTGTTCATTTTGGTTTATATTAAACTAAAGTTTTGCTCTAACATGGTAGTTGTCACCATAATGTACATTATAATATAGTATGTTAGTCAGATTTCAAGACTGGTTTATGAATGGTTTTGGCAAAATCAATTCGGAATTACTCTGGTTCTATTGAATATAATGACATTTAATTGGAAAAACGATGTCTATACTACAATCGCTGTAATCATTAATGATATCTGTATACAAAAATGTTATTCCAAGCGTATTGTTTTATGCTATCCCAAGATCATACCCTCACTTGCTGGCATGTGTGTGTGTACTATAGACATTTCATCTAATTTTGCTACTGAAATTAGTCCGATTGAAAACAGTTTGTCCCTTCATATTGTTAGATTAAAAAAAAAAAATTGTCGCACCATTTCAATTTGTTTTAAGGGTTTCAAATGTGAAATTTCCTTAAAATGCATCCACCAACGCCACGTTATTGGCAACGCCATTAATAACTTGAGTACGAACAGACAATGCGAAATGTAGTAAGTGCTTGAGCAGCTTGTAAAACACTTACTTTTTTTTCCTTCAAAAAAAAATGGGATAATCAAATATATGTTGGATTTCGGAATTTTCTTGTTTGTTGCACATGAACGCAGCATTTCCGTGGTTTGAAATTTCAATTTTTGTACCGTATGAGAAGACGGATTGTCGTTATTGGGAAAGACTTGAGAGAGAGAGAGAGATCCAATTGTTTGTTTATGTTAAATTTGTGAGACATGAAAGCCTTCAGAAAGATTTATTAGAGAAAAGAGTTGAAACAAACGAAAAAAGGAAGATTACGAAACACATGGTTCAAAAAACAAAGGACTCGTAAACCTGAACTACGTAGAGAGCATAAGAATAGTCAAAGATAATACGAGTTATATGAAAATCCAGAATATCCATCCTCATGAATGGGGATGACACCTGACAGGATAGATAACATGAAAAATTGCATAGTGATAACGAGCATTTCTCGTATGGCGTAGCTGTGAGAGAATCTGAATAGACTGGTGCTATAGTTAAATGATAATGCAGGCCAGTTCAAGCATTTTCCAATTCAGGAGGTTTACGATATTTATGGAAATTTTTTCCAAGAATTAAATTAATGATGCTAAGAGATCAGTGTGCGATAATCGACAAGGAGTTGCAGCTAGGAGACTATGCTGAAAAGTGTTGAAAAGGACACTGACATTTTAGGATAAAGACGTCATGCATCTTTATCACAAGGACTTAATATGACCGCTCTTGCATTAATCTGCCCAAATCCGTCCTCTAGCATTCTGGAAAGACGAAAGGGATATATGAGAAAATAGAGAACAGAGAGACAAATATACACAAAAATTCATTAAACATAAAAGATGCACACATTAATATCCCGCACTATTTTTGTTACCAGTTAGTTATCTTGGTTTTGCTGTGAGAAAAATAACACAGGAATTGCTTCGATTCAAGCCGTTGCCTATTCTGTTTGCGCGCGCGCGTGTGTGTGTGTGTGTGAGAGAGAGAGAGGTTATAACCCCGATGCTGTTCTTTCACAAAACGCCACCGAAAAAGAAATAAATTTACTTTACTTTATATAATTTTAGTTTAGTCCATGACATACTATTGCAAGTTTAAAACATTTTGCTTTTGGAGTCATCAGTAAGTTATTATAAAAAAAAAATAAAAAACACGGGATTTACTCGTAGATTTGAAGTAAAATTAACTTTGTCAAAAACGTTTTGTTCTCTGGTATTTCTCATCGCTTCCCAGAGTAGGTTATTTTATAGGTTACAGACCCATCAGGTCAGAAACCAAAGGATTAAATAATTAAATTCATTCTCCAGAAAGAGAGAGGAGCTAAAAAAACAACAACAAAATCTGAGATCTGTTTCAGATTTCAATAAGTTAATTTTCTGGATTATCGTCATGCTATTCTTAGTTCTGTAGAATATTTTGTATATAGAAACAATATTTAATTTTAATAATCTCGTAGAATCGAACAGATGAATAACAAGAATGCTTTCCGTTTGATATCGTGATATACTTTCATCACTTCTATGGCGTATCAAAATTATTTCGCTTGGAATGTCTTTTGATCACAACCACTGCCATGCTAACATTCGTAAATTGTAACTCTTCTTTGCTTGAATGCAATGAATGTAGTTTCTGTCGTAAAGCATTTTCGAAACGCAGAGTGTAATGACTTTTTTTTTTTTTTTTAGGTTTCTTGTGCTATATTTCTGTACGCGCAACCATTCAACATTTTTGGCTATAAATAGAATAAATATCTGTTCTATAAATCATATTCATAAAGGAGTTTTTTTGTGTGTCGTTTTAGGATTTTTTTCAGATTTCATAAACATCTAATAACGCTCTTTATCTGTGATTTCATCTGCATGTTCGTAATTATATAACGCACTCTCATTCCGGAAAGGAGTTTGATAAAATACGGCAGTTAGAATATTTACTTTTTTTTTTCCCCTCATAACATGCAAACATAAGTTTACTGAAAATGTGCGTGCATCATAGTTGTATTTGCCTTGTGACAAGCTAACACCTAATATCTCTTGCGATTGCTAAATTGACATTTTCAATAAGATTTCAAAATTGTCCAAATTCATCCCCACCAGATTAAGACAATTTTTTACCCTTCCCAGCGATAATATTTCAACTGAGCTCTTGAAAGTTTTAAGATGCTTCTTACTTCACCATACTGGGCTTCACGGCATGGCAGTAATAACACTGCTGGATTTCATCATTCTTTTGTTTCCTTATTTTATTTTATTTTCATCTGGTTATTGAGATTAAAATCAATGTTAACCATTAATTCATCTAAGTAGTTAATCTAATACAGTAGACAGTACCGTCGTCAGGATATAGCATAGACGCGGCCTGCCTCACGGCGCGGCTTAATAAGGCGCTCGTTCAGCCATATTGTGATAGGCGCCGTCGCTACTTGCCACGTTAACAGGAATGGTTAGCGTAGCAAGTGTGAAAAGAAGTTTTTCCAAGCTTAAACTATTAAAAATTACTTGCAAACAGCAATGACCTAAGAAAGATTGGTTGGTCTAGCAACTATACCGATAGAGGCGGACATAGCTTATAATTTAAATTTAGAAGAGCTTATAAAACAGTTTTATTGTACGATATCCCCATAGAGCAAACATTTAATTAATATTATCATGTAATCGTTTTGCATTAATGTTTCTCTTGTAATAAAAACAAAATAGCAATTGTAGATTTTCTTATATTTTTGTCTTATAATCTCAGGGACGATATTTAATTGTTTTCTTCAGGGCGCAATCTAATCTCGCGACGGCCCTGACAGTAGATATTCCTTTGCACATGCAACCCGTACGTTTTTCAACTTAAAAAAAAAAAAAAAAGAGTCCCTTCTAAATATTATTATTATTATTCCTGATACCTCCAATATGTTTATTGAAAATATGCTTATTTTAAATTAAGTTATTGAAAATATGCTTATTTTCAATATGCTTATTGAAAACTTTTTTCTGGCTTAGAAGAACGTTTTTTGTGATTCAGGTTTATTATTCTTTTTACCATAGGAATACTGTGCCTGTCTTTTGGCAGTAAGAACAGCGTGGCCTGTGTTTTGGTTGGAAATGATCCAAGTTTAAATCTTGCCATGATTAAAGAATTCCCCCCCCCCTCCAGAAACTCGGGTTCCCAACCCTGGCTAAGTAAACAACCAGGCTGAAAACATAAATACATTTAATTGGTGGAGTATGTAATACTATACAATTGTTTTATTAAAAGTACAGTTGATCCCTGAACAACGCAGGAGCTAGGGGCGACGACCCGCCACGCAGCTAAAGATTCGCATGTAATTTTGACTCCCCAAAAACTTAACTACTAATAGCCTATCGTTGACCGGAAGCCTTACCAATAACATAAACAGTCGATTGACACATTTTGTATGTTATATGCAGGGCCGGCGGAAGCGGGCACGGTTCATAAGTTCATTTTTAAGAAACAAAATTTTTATCATAAAAACAAAAAAATTCTTAGAGTGATCAATATTAAAATAAATAAGGCCGGATACACCGAATAAAAATTTTAAAAAAATTGTATATTGCCGCCTCTTTGATCAGCCGGCTGTTCACAATTTTGCAGCGAGAGCTAAATGCTTGCCTGCAGAATGTTGTGTCTACTGCAGTCTATCTGAAGTGAAACGGTGAACAGTTTTTATGCGCAGAAACGAATTTTCGTACAAAACATTTGTTACTAGTTAGCCAGTCATATGGTACACATCTCAGTAGGCTACTGACAGTAGCGCAGTGCGGACTATTATTTCGTCTCTGTGTCGTGTCTTGTAATAATTTCTTGTGGGTATAAAATAGAAATGGAATCAAAAATTTAAAAAAAAAAACTTATCCGGTGCACAAAATCGTAAGCGTCATACTGCAAAAGAAGCAGATATTAAGAAACAAACTAGGACTCTTAATAAATTTGTTAAAATATTAAAATATTCTGATGCAGATTGTGACCAACTCGATACATCAGAAATCAGAGTTGAAGAACCGTGCACATTATCCAGTTTGCATGAAAGTAGTATTGAAACTATTGAATAAGAAAACAAGATGCATGATTTAAGTGAAAAACAGTTAGGAGAAGATTTACTTATAGTTGACCGTGAAACTAACACATTGTTAGTCTCTGTAAATTTAGAAGATCCAGGTGAATGGGGAAATATTGATGAAAAATTACGAGTTGTTTTCATTGAAATGGGGCCTGTTCAAAAGAAAAATATAATATATCCCAGAGATACATATGGTCGTAAATTTGGCGACACGTATTATAATAGAAAAATGGAAAACGGGGAGCTCGTGCCAAGAACATGGCTCATTTATTCCGAAACTTTCAATTCTGTTTTTGGCTTTTGTTGCAGACTTTTCGCACCTACTGAATGAAGTAGTCTTGTAGAAGGTTATAACGATTGGAGAAATGTAGGTACAACTTTGCATAGACATGAGACTAGTTTAACTCACATGAAAAATTTCTTAAAATGGAAGGAACTTGATAAAAATTTAAAAAACAAAACTACTATTGATTGCCAGACTCAAAGCATGTATGAAATGGAAAAGAAACATTAGACGAGGGTTTTAGAACGCTTGATAGATATTATAAAATTCCTTGCTAGCCAAATTTTAGCTTTTCGCGGATCATCTGCTAAATTATATGAAAGGAATAATGGCAATTTTTTAAAATTAGTCGAACTGTTTGCGAAGTTTGATCCCGTTATGGAAAATCATGTTGAAAGGGCGCTACAACGAAACAATAGAGAACACTATTTAAGTAAAGACAGTCAAAATGAAATATTGGAAACTTTAAGTAACGCAATCAGGAATACAATTTTATTATCAATTTGAAAATCAAAATATTATTCCATAATTTTAGACTGCACACCCTGGTGCAAGTAAAACAGAATAAATGACCATTATTATTCGCTTTGTTTCCTGTGACAATGGAATTGTCAAGAGCAGGGAAACCTTTTTAGGTTTTGCAGATATATCAGATTCCACAGGACATGGTTTATGTGCAACAATAATGGAACAACTGGAAAAATGGAACATTCCCATTGAAGTCATGTAGGTCAAGGGTATCACAATGGGGGAAATATGAAAGGAAAAAAATATGGGCTCCAAAATTTGCTTTTGAACAAAAATCCTCGAGCTTTCTACATGCCATGTGCTGCTCATACTCTAAATTTAATCATTAACGATGCAGCCAAAGTGAATGCAGATACAATTAGTTTCTTTGCAATTATTCAAGAAATATATAATTTCTTTTCATTCTCTTACAAACGTTGGGCAATCCTTTTAAAGTTTTGTGCAATCCGCCCTCTACGATATCAGTTAGGAGAAATTTACGATGCACTTCTTGAAATTTTAAATAATAAAAATTTTAATAAAGAAACTCAGCATGAAACACAAACATTATGTGCTAAAATAAAGGACTATAAATTTATTTTCTCTCATAACTTGGCATGATTTACGTAACAGAATAAACCCTGTGAGTAAAATGCCTCAAGACAAAAATATGAACGTTACATTTGCTTTAGAATCTATCGAAAACTTAGAAATATTCTTACAAGAGTATCGATCAGATACAAATTATAAAGAAGTTCTTAAAACGGCGAAAGAACTGAGTGAAGTGGTGGATGGAGAACAAGAATTTAAAACTGGTACGGAGTTCGACGACGAAAGAAGACACGACAATTTGACTACGAGCATCGTGACGAAACGCCACAATCGCCAGAAGATAAATTTAGAGTGAACGCGTTTTATACACTTCTAGACGTTGCAATGTGTTCGGTAATAGAACGTTTTGAACAACTAAAAACATATTATGATAATTTCAAATTCTTGTATAGATTACTACAAATTAATAACGAAGATTTACGAAAAAATTGTGACGATTTAGAGATTCTTTTGAAGGACAGCTACAATAAAGACGTAAATGCAATAGAACTATATGACGAGTTATGTGCTTTCCGGGATATTTCTCGGAAGGATAATTCAAATATTCAAAACCCTTTCGATATTCTTAATTTTATTGTGTCCAATAATTTATCTTTCCCTAACTTTTCAATTGCTTTAAGAATACTATTAGCCTTACCTGTTAGTGTAGCGAGCGATGAACGTTCCTTTTCCAAGTTGAAATTGATTAAAACCTACTTAAGAACAAGTATGTCAGAAAAAAGGCTTGTTAGTTTGGCGTTAATAGCTATTGGAAATGATATATGTGCGGAATTAGACGTTAAGACCATTATTTCTAATTTTGTGAATATGAAATCAAAACCCCTAAAATTTAAAATAAAATGTTCAAATATATTTATGTAATTTAATTTATTTGCTGTTATTCTGTAAAGATGTTATTTTTTGCATACTTATATTAAATGTTCTAATTATTTCTGAATTATTTTCTTATTTTCTCATTTATCTTAGTTTCTTTTATTTTCCTAAAAGATAGTTCCACTTATAAAAATTATTAAAAATTTTTTACAAGGTACTAAGAATTTAGTAACTTGTAAAATGCAAGAATTTTTTAAACTTTAGTTCAAATAAATTTTAACTTTAATTAAAATTCATTTTAATTTTGTTAGCGATTCGGGTCGGTGGGAAGGCTATAATCCCTGTATCATTATATTCAACGATTAAAGTGAAGTGGCTTTATCAAAATTTGCTGTAACTTTTGAGAATTTTTTGAATATTCGGGTTTTTAACGATTATCTTGCCTAGTCAACACCCCCGGTTCGTTACATTTAGCGAACCAACGTGTGGCTGTTCTGTCAATATTTATTTAAGAAATTTCAAATAATTTAAATTTTTGTTATCGTAAAAGAACCACACACGCCCGGATCGTTACAGGGGCGCTTAGACAGAAATTGCATGCGGGCGGCGAAGACCCTAGTGCCGGTTCTGGTTATATGTATTATATACCGTATTTTTACAATAAAGTAAGCTAGAGAAAAGAAAATGTTATTAAGAAAATCATAAGGAAGAGAAAATACATTTACAGTACTGTACTGTATTTATTGATGCCGTAAGTTTACGTCGTCTGTTTACAAGATGAATCGTCTGTCTGTCAGTATTTCTCAACCTGTGGTCCGCAGGCAGACTTAAATTAATTAAATAAATATATATATTTTTAATTATCCAAACAAAACAAATTAAAATTGAATAAGTAAAAATTATTGAAATCAAATGGTTACTAAAAAACCAACAAATAGCGTCAGAATATTCCAAGGCAGAGGCAATAAAACTATATTGTTGTTCACTTCAGCCCTCTTTTATTATTCATCATTCTGCCGCTAAATTTGTAGCGGCCAAATGACGAATAATAAAAGAGGGGTGAACAACACTATAGTTTTATTGCCATAGACAGTATGGCAAGATTTCTTAAACGCCAAAAAAGTGTCGTCCGGACCCCCCCCCCCCTCCTAGCTACGCCTCTGTAACTTAGTGGTCCGTAGAATTGTTTTATGCATTTTACTGGTCCTTGGGCTTAGAAAGGTTGAGAAACGCTGTGATACAGAATACTAACACAAGAAATCAAAAATGAAAAGGTAATATGAAAAAGAAATTCCTATTTATTTACAGGTATAACGACTCATGCATTGATAACGAAGCAGCAGCAGTATGATTGCTTATGGTAGCCTAGTATGAATGATATAAATTTTTATTTTATGCTGATTAATTAAATTAATTGATTGATAAATAAGAGTTATTTACAAGATGAGTATGTTATGATTTAATACTGTATCTTTGCGTTTGTTTATATTTCTCTCATTGCGAATGGCGCCATGTAGGGTCTGTAAGTTTTGATAAATTTTAACTTTTTATAATAGGTTTGTATATATTTTATGGTAGTAAATGATAGACTGATATCTACATACATTTTATGCATTCGATTGAATATATCGAAATATATTCAATACTACACTTTTTAATTTTTTGGATATTTCTAGGCTACGCGATTCTTCTGCGAGTTTTTTCAAATTGTCACAAATCTTCAAAAAATTTTCCAGTATATTTATTGAAAAAAATCCTCCTATAAGGGAACCCGCGCAGTTCAAACCTTTGTTGTTGACGGATCAACTGTACTTCTGCTTGATTAATTAATCTGATATATATACTTTTCTTTTATTCTTATTTTAATGACAGGAAGTTTTTCATACAGTCATTTAAAAAGTTGCGTTTGGGGATCTCGAAATATATTCAATGCTTAATTAGAATATGTATACTTGAAATAATTTATATCCAAATATATAAAAATGTCGAGCGTTAGCCAAATAACTATCCCTTTACTGTCAACTCGTAAAATGGATGTATTGTGGAATATTTATCTTTTGCCACTAGATGGCAGTAATCATCCAGTGATAACGTACTCATTGCAGTGATTTCCCTCGTGTAGAAAGTAAGGGAATCTGTTCATTCTGCAAGTTTAGTTAGGTACGTCATGGGCTTTCTACATTCCTAAGCCTTGACCCGCCAGACAGCGTAATGCTACTTTTTACATCCTGAGGCCATTGATGTTTCGCGGTTGAACGCTTAACTGTCAAGGTGGCATTCCCGAAAGGCTAAGAGATTTTGTGCCTTGCTACTGTTGTGATCTGTAAGAAAAGCGATGCTCAGTGTAATAATAACCAGTGATACATTTTATTTGATACGGATCTGATTAATTCGTGCGGTATAGCAGGTAAAGCAGTTACCTTAATCTACTAGTGAAGTAATGAATGAAATTAATTATGTAATTTATAATATGTATTTTATAAATTATCATATACAATATTTAAGTATTCAAGTACAGTATTTCTTTCTTCGTTTCAGACAAGAGAAATATAAAGTTATATCATAGTTTTTCAGCAGTGAACCTAAACCCAATATAATCATTCGGGTTTAAACTCATATGTGATAAAATGTGTTCAGCTAGCGTTTTAGATTGTTTCCTGGGCAACAGAATCGGGTGAACTTTTTGTAGCTCTTTGAGATATTTAAAATAGTTTTATTTCTATATTACCGTATAGGCTGTTGGGAAGTTTCGGGAAGAAAATCTTATTATAAGTAGTTCAATATTTACTTCGTGTGAATAGAAAAACATTTTTAACGCGCGTACCGCCTCTAAAGCACCGATTCCAGCGCATATTGATGCCGGTTTTGCTGTGATGGAGTGGATAAAGCAATACGATATCTTTATCTCACCATTCATTCATCCATTCGTTATTAGCATACCACACTGATTCAGAATTATGTTACCGTATTATGATAGTTTAATATCAGTATGTGTATGAGTTATGCATTCCATTTTGCTTGAGTAATTTGATTATGTTATTTATTTTGAATATCACTGAGAGGTGCGTAGTAGGTCTAAGCTTCTGTTTAGATTTTCAAGGAACCATAGTATATTCAATTTAAATTTAAGATATCTACCTAAACTAGGGTCTCGCGTCAGTTCAGTTATATATTTCAGTTAACTTTAATTTAGTTCATTACACAGATTAAAGCAGTATTTGATTTATTATACTTGAATCTGAAGATCAGTAACATTCCTAGCCAGCGATAGCGCATTTATTATTATTGTACATATACGTATTTTATTTATACCTGAAGAATTCGTAACATTAAAAATAAATAAATCCGATTATTGCTTGTATTTATACTTAATATTTTGGAGCTTTGATCTCAGCTGTCTTGTTGGCTTGCTTTTGTAAAACTTTTTTTAAAAACTATTTTAATTTGCTTGCTTATATACTCGTTAGCCTTGTCCTACTGACATTGAATTGCTGGATCCGATAGTTGGTATCAGTGCGGTGTTTGCGGGATTAATATGACATATTGCCGAATTAAATTCATACAGAATACTAATATTCCCTATTCTGTTTTTAAATGTCAGACATTTCCCTTTATTTTTGGAAAACTGAAAGAAAATGAGAAAATCAACTGTGTTTCAAAAATAGTTGTATAGCCGAATTATTTTTCTTTTCTGTTTTATTCTCCGCTTTGCTTTGGTTCCAACCAATACATAAACGGAGTAATAAATATCTGTTTGCAGATATGCACTATCCTTTAGTCCTTCGTGGTCATTCACCTGAACAGCCCGCAGGTAAAAATTCCTGATTGTTGTTACACCACTTGGATACTACTACCATTGAATCGTTTATTTACTTGTTCCCGGAATCTTTCATGGATCTGCGCAAGGCTTTTTATCCATCTTAAGTAAAAATGGGTATATTTATGTTCGTGTTGGTTGTAGAGAAGAACTGAATTAGCCTTCTATAGGCAAACCAAAACTTATATATTTTTTCCCTCTCTCACTGTAACTAATTAATATGGATGAGAACTGCGTACTACATATATTTTCCTGTATTGTTTTATATTTTATCATTGAGATGTCTGGAGTGATATACTCCCGGATGTTCTTTGAGGTTTTATTGTTGCTGCTTGGTTTATTTAGATTATAGTGTTTTTTTTTTTTTTTTTTTTTGGTCTTGGCCTCTGCTTGAATTTCTGTTTTACCAGTTGTGGCTGTGTGAAAATAGAAAGTGCACCACTTATAAAGTTCTTCGCATAAAGTTAATTGTTAACAGCACCCGAATTTATTCATATTGATGATTTCACTACCTTGTTGATCACTTGAGCAGAAAATATTTTAGAATAGTAATATACTTAATAATGTTTCGTTTTACTAATGTGGATGGTCATTGCAATTAGCTTATCAAAATTAGTATTGCCCTGAATAAAGAAGTCTTTCATGTTATTACTTCTAAATTTTAAAGTACTGTACTGTATAAAAGGAACCAACATTTTTTTTTCTTCATATAGCTCCCACTCATGAAAAGTTATAGTACATTCAGAATAGTAATATACTTAATAACGTTTCATTTTACTAATGTGGATGGTCATGCAATTCTCATCTCATCTTCTTTTTACCCTGCGGTGTCGAGGGTTTATTAATAATCAGACCTCAAATCGTATAGGATAAGGTGGTCAGCCCTATGCCCGAGTGTATCCTATGTTCTGTAGTGTTGAGTTCTCAAGACCAGGTTGCTTGCTTTGTGGGATGGAAAAGCCCAGGATAAACTGGAGAAAAAAACCTACTGTCCACACCCAAGACCAGCTAACTTGGCTATGGCCGAGGAGGATCCTTCAGCTCCTCACATCACCAACAGGAATCGAACCTAGGATGCTCCTTCCCCAGGCATATGGCGAAGTGCACAGCTACTAGGCTAACCGCACGGACTGGTCATGGTCGTGCAGTTAGCTTTCAAAATTAATATTGCCTTGAATAAAGAAGTCTTTCATGTTATTATTTCTACATTTTAAAGTACTGTATAAAAAGAACCAACAAAATTCCCCCCCCCCTTCATATGACTTCCACTTATGAAAGATTACAGTACATTCATGCTGTGGGTGGGTAAAAATTTTTTCCCCATGTTTTTCATTAATTTTAAGTTTTGTATTTTTGTTAATTTTTTACCAAGTCTGGAAACCCTACTCTAGAGACCAAACTCGGAACTTTTTTCAGCCATTTTAGGTCCCCAATAAGCTGGGCAGTGAATTTCATCTCCTCTCTGAAGTCAATCACAAACATCCATGCCCATAGCAGGATTTGAATCTGCAACCTTTTGGAAAGTGAATATGCTAACCTCTCAGCCAAATAAGCCTGTAAACCACTCCAGTTTTAGCACTCATGAAAACTGTTTTTCATATATGACCATGTTTTCATATTTGCTTGTTAACATGCAAATGGTAATAACCCTTTTAAAATATCCAAAATGAAGTTTCTCCTTTGTGATTCATAATACTCTTCATGAGCCAGTTATATTTCACATTTCTCCTTTTTTGCATAGAAGACTTTCACTTCTTGGTGGGAATCGATTATATTTTTTTATATGAGTCTCATCCACAATAGGTAACATAGTATAGTAGATGGGCCAAAGATAAGTTAATGCCAGGAACCATGTTCTGAAGACCAAAAAAATGGATTAAAACCATTACTCCATTTCAAGCATTCTAAATAACAATAGTGATGCCACATCATGATGAAAAATTGGATGAAGATACTTGAAATAATTTTCTTTATGTGTAGTGTGTAGAACCACTTTCAAACATCTATGACAAAACAAAAAAAAATAATTCATTAAATAGTATATGTTATAAAATTTGATTTTATTTATAATTTTTTTCATTTGTTTCTCATTTCGTTCCATTCACAGTTCAACATAACTGTGCTAAAATAGTTTTCTACCCCCCACTTATTGGTGCTTTCTCTCTCTCTCTCTCTTTCACTGCAAAACTTTGCCACTCACATTAGATTAATGGAATGAATGTAGCACAGAGAAATAATTAAGTACAAGTTTAATCCTATATTTTGCCATCATAATAAGAATTGAACTATTAGATATCATCAGGGATACAATGTTAAAATTGTAATAACACAGAATAATAAGTGGAAGAAGTTAGGCTAGAAGTCTAAAGACCTATGAGGAACACCCTCTATGGGTGCTGTTATCTAGGCATTCACTAGCTACTTGCTTGCCATTCACTGATTTGTTCTGATCCACTGAACAAAACTCACTGTTTCTCCTAATTAATCCTATTATTATGTGACACCTCCAGGGAGTCCAAAGACTCATCGAGGGAGAGTGTGCCAACAGCATCGAACGATTGAACTCCCTTCCAACTACTAACCGTGCTCAAACTTGCTTAACTTTTTACTGAAGCCATTAGTAGCAGAGGCTCTACCAATCGACCTTTTGATATTGTAAAAGTGTATATAAAGATCTGCCAACTACAAACACACAACACCATCACCATATAGTGTATTTTTTTGTTTTGTAAATTGTATGTCTTCTCTTAGCGTATTTACCTTTGTGGGATGAATAACCCAAGTTTCTGGGAGAAAATCCCTTATAACTCCGTATGAGATCAGCTGACTCTCTTTCAGTTGAAAAAAGCCCATATAAAGATTCCTCTCATCATAATAAGAATTGAACTATTATTTTCCATTCGGAGGCCACAGTGTCCCACTATTTTTCTATGGAAGCACTTAATAGATTTCTAGTGACAAATATATTTGAATAAAACAAGACTTAAAGCTTTCTTAATGAAGAAAAAAATTTACTGAATCATGCTATTTTTAAGTTTTTCTTAAATGGTAACAGAAAGTGGTCATCTGAAACAAACATAAAAACCAATTAATTATAAAAAAAATTTTATCCATAAACTTTTCAGCTATTTTATCAGTCATGTTGATGTTAAATTTAGAAAATACATATGTAAATATAATAGCTGAATAAATGTAGTTAATTAATTATTCATCCAGCAATTTACCTTGTTATCATAAAGACATGTATTAAGTGGGCATAACGACATACTAAGCATGTTCTCATAGACATACCACCAGGAAGAAACATCAACCAGTTGTAAAAGGCAGGCTGCCAGCAATGTGAGGACCTCTGTGAAGAAAGGATATATGTGGAACTACAAGGCTGGTGATTATGAGAAGCTCAGGAGATAGCTTGAAGGTATTGTATTCAAAAGGTCAGAAGGTTAAGTAAGTAGGTGTGAAATGGATGAATGAAGAGAGCAATACAGAGGAAAAAGAATTATGGAAACAACAGGAGTGGTAATAATGCATTTCATTAGGATTACAAAGAACAGGCAAGAAGGGTAACTTGGTTAGTAAGGGTAGCAAAAGTGAAGTATAAGCAGTAGTTAGCTAATGAAGTCAGTGAGTCAATATCTGGATGTATCCCTAGAGTTTGAAACAAATAAGATGAGCGTGAAATGGTTATGTAACCTTATTAAGCAAGAGACTCATAAGGAGATGATGATATGGAAGGAATATCATGAGAATAAAAGTGAGAGAATTTATGAAATATATAAACTACACAATTGTTATGAATACATAAAGCTAAACCAGAGTATGAAAAGAAATTGCCTGTTCAGGCTAAATGCAACTGAAAAGAATTTTAGCATTATACTGCAAGTAAAAGAAAAAATAAGTGTGGGAAAATAATTTTAGTGAATACTTACGATCAGAAGCAGATGAAATTGTTCATATAATGAGTGCTCACTTTGCTGAGATCTATCAACCAGATGTATGTAACATAGTGCCTAATGATGTCCCTACACTGGATGAAGAGGTAGAGGTGCATAAGAATGAGATTCAAGAAGTGCTGCACAACATTGGATATCAATTCTGCAGTAGGGCTAGATGAAATAGCACATCTGAATGTTCAGCTGAAATGGCTTGCCTCTTGTCATGTTTGTATAACTTGGGATCTTTCCTGAGTCTCAGCTCAGGAAAGATCCCACAGGAATGAAAAGAATATATAAGTTCATTGTACAAAGGTGATGTAAAAATTGATGAGTCCAGTTACCAACCTATCAGTATAACTGGAGTGGTGGTGAAGATTTTAGAAAAATTTGTAAGAACTTGCATACAGAAATGACTTGACAGACAAACTATAGTTTGCTGAGAACATCATGGGTTTACTAAAGGGAGGTCACGTTTTAGCAATTTGTTCATATTTTATAATAACATTATAGCTGAGTTGGATACATGGAATGGACACACTATGATACTGTAATACTTCGTTAAGGCATTTGATACAATATCTTATGAAAGGCTGTTGCATAAACTATAAAATATGGAATTGGAATATTAAGTTATTGACTTGTATTGTGGGTGGCTATAGGTGTCAGAAAGTGGTATATGGTAGGTGTGAATCTACCCAATTTCAAGTGACAAGTGGTGTACTCCAGGGATCAGTCCTTGGACCATTGTTTTTCAATCTGTCCATTAATGATATTGGGAAGACCCTGACAACAGATGTTTCATTGTTTGCTGGTGATGATGCAAAGATAGGCAGGGTGATCAAGCTTCTGATATACAGCACTTACTGATTTATGTGAATAAGCTGACAGTGGAAAAATGATACTGGCTGTCAATTCATTTTTAGTAAGTGTCAAGTTATTTAGTTTTGTGTGATGAGGTTAGGGATTTTGGAGCTTTGGTGGATAGGAAACTGAAGTTCAAAGGTCACAATGCAAAAATTACAATATAACTTAGAGGATAATTGCAGTATTGAAACAAACATTAACATATAAGCATAATGTCTTTTTTGCCTCTTTGCAAGGCCTTGATATCAATGCATCCAAAGTTCACAGATTTAGTCTCCTGGGTTCAGAGGGGATAAGGAAACCAATGAAAGGTTGCAAAGAAGAGTAACTAAGTTGATATTAGAATTATGGAATGTAGATTATGAGGACAGATTGAGAGTATGTTGGCTGCAGAAACAAATAAACAGGACAAAGAGGGATGATATGATATGATAGAAGTTTCTGAACTTCTGAAACCTATAGGTATAACTTAGGTATATGTATATTTTTATCCTCTATATATTGTTCTCGCCAATATCTTTTGTGCACTGTGTTGTTATGCATTGTATATCAATTTCTGTATTTGTTATACATTTTATAACTTGGATGAGCTTATAAGCATGCTTTAATCTAAAATAGAGTCTTAATACTTATTTCAACACACTGCATATTTATATGCCTGTCTGAGTGGTTGGTGTATCCTCTCCATCCAAAAAATTAACTATAGCCAAAAGTATTGCACTTTTGTTTTCCATGAAAACAGTAAATAATAACTTATAAAATAAATAATAATAATTTGTTGTTAGGAATCATTTTGTTCATAAGAACAAAGTAAAGATGACTAAAATTAGTAGACGTTATGATTAGCAATTATCAGAACAGCAGGGTTTCCACAAGGTGGAAACTAAATGGATCAGTAATAAGAAAAGTTATTTTCTACTCAAGTTGATTAAATGCAATCTACAGGAGTAAGTCCCATGTTCTTCACCATGACAACAGTAACTGTTACTGAAGGAGAATAGCCAGCCTCTCTGCGAAGTAGAATACACACATTATTCAATTTTCTAAAACTGAACAAAAGAATTCTTAAATATCTCGATGACTACCTGCTTATGTTGTTTGTATGTTAGGTAATTTTTATCAAAACATTAAAGCAGTATTTCTTAAGAAAATAGCTGTATCGATAAATTATGAAATGGAATTCATCAAAAATTATTGGAGAATTGCTTACTGTTTTTATAATGTTGTTGAGTGAATCTCTCCCAGTTAAGTGCATTTTGGATAAATTGTCATTATTATTTTGATTATTGTTTATTCAGTGGATTGCTTTCTCAGTGTATTTTCTTTCAAAGAAATGGCATTTGATAAACTGTCTTTTGACAATGTGGAATTACGTTGGTCTATTATTAGTGGAAAAATGTCTTGCAACTTCCACCCTCTCTCTCCCTCCACCTTGCAGAAAATATACTTCTCACTTCTTTCTTCACAGCTTTCTTATATGGTTTCAGAGGATGGCCTTCCCATCCTCTGAAATCCATTCCATCATCCTTTTTTGACATCCCAATGGCATGTCACAGCCAAATAATGTGGTTTCTTAGAAACCTGCTTATTGCATACAATAAGGCAGTTAATCATATCTGCTATGTTTGTAAATTGTGCGTGTATGCATACACTTCTGGCTGGCTGTTGTTTGCATGATGAAAAATCCAAGTTTCCAGGAAAACCCTGCTTCCTTATTATGAGACTGGCTTACTTTCATTCTATTGGAAAGCCCTGATGATACAGGTTCTTCTTTATCATTAGGGCTTCTCATCCTAGATGGGATCAAATACAGGTCTTTTCAACTGAATAGCATTACTAAAAATTCACATGTATACCACAGTAATTAAATTTTAATAATAATATTATTATTTGATACCTCCAGGGAGTCCAAAGACTCATCGAGGGGAGGGCACCTGCTCTACAACTCTGTCTCCACCACTCAATTCACCAACTGACCACAACTATACCAGCGGCATCTACCGCTGACCAGCACCACTGGCATTTCCACAGACAATCACAAACATCCATGCCCACAGCGAGATTTGAACCCACAGTCTTTTGGCTGGAGAGCAGATACACTAACCACTTGGCCAACCAGGCTGGCAGTATGTAGATATTTTGTCTGAAGTATCTTAAGACATCATCAGTACAGTTATTACAAACAATACTAGGAATTACATTCAAAGGAGCAGTTAGTGCACATGCTTACACTGGAATCCCTCCATACAGTAGCGTGTTTGAAGACTAAAAATATTTGGCTGTAATTAAAATTAAATTAAAATATATCTGATAAATTTATTTTGTATAATTGAGAATAATTTCCCAGCCCTTTGGGATAGTAAGACAGTCATTACGGTTAAGATTGGGTCTGTAACTTAAGGCTTCAGCACTTTCTTTATATAAACGCTCATGTTTATATAAGTATCTATGTAGCAGCTTGGTGTTTTTCCATTGGATCCTATGGTTAGGGTTTTCAGCTTCATTTTTGAGTGAGGCCAGATTTGTGCGATGCGATCAGATGGATGTGGTCTTAGTGTTCAGAGATATGTTTACTTATAGATCTATCTTCCTGTTTGTCCGTAGTACAACATCCATCATTTTTGTTCTGATTTGGATGATGTTTCAGCATTTCACAGGCTTCTTTGAATTTTCTTTCAAACCAGGTTTTGGTGTAGTGTAGAGAGTTGGTGTCTTTCCAGTCAATTCTGTGACATGTTTGGAGTGCATGGTCTGATAAGCCTGTTTTACAATAGTGGAGGTATTTAATGTGGCGTTTGTGTTCATCTTTTTACCATGCAATGGGATGGTGCATCCTGTTTTCCCTATGTAAGGTAGGGGAAACAGGTACATTGAATTTTGTAAACCCCTGGGTGGGCAAGGTATGAAAGAGGATCTTTGGACGAGCTAAGTAAATTTTTTAATTTTTTCAGGGGATTGAGAGCTACCTTAATATTGCATTTTAATATTAAATACAGTAATAAATACAATATTAAGACAACTTTCAAAGCCCCAGCAAAATTAAGAAATTTACTTAGCTCTTCCAAAGATCCTCTTCCATACCTTGCCCACCCAGGGGTTTACAAAATTCAATATACCTATAACCTACCTTACATAGGGAAAACAGGACACACCTTCCCAATTAGAAAAGATGAGCACAAACACATTAAATACCTCCACTATGGTAAAACAGGCCTATAAGACCAGGCACTCCAAACATGCCATAGAATTGACTGGAAAGCCACCCTGCACCACACCAAAACCTGGTTTGAAAGAAAATTCAGAGAAGCTTGTAAAATGCTAAGACATACAGATCTGAACAAAAATGATGGAATAATTATTCCAAGAATTTGGAGGATCCATCTTCAACTCTATAGAACAACCCCAAATAGAAGCAAATCTTAATATGAGAGGACTTTAGAAATTGTTTAATGTAGTTCTGTTTTTTTTTTATTTATTTTTATTATATTTTTTCTCACCAGAAGTCAGGCTAGGTAAATGATTAACAAACATTTAGATTAGTTTTACTTTTGTATAGTGCGGTGTCATGTAGCTTGTATCCTGTACATATGTATGGTTTCCTGCTGATGACCTCAATACAGAGGTCGAAACATCAAATGTTACTTTATTAATGTTAAGTAAAGTAATTATTCTAATATGTGTGTTGTGTCTCCATAAATTCTTCGCTATGAATGGAGAGAGAGAGGAGGGAAAATAGTGAGTGTGTTGCTCAGGTATGATAATGAAGATCTGTGGAGAAGAGCATCAATAATAACTAGTATAATAGCTAGAATGTGTCAAAAGAGAGGCTTGAAATATGTGGATGCTTGGAGGGCGTTTGGGGACAGAAAGGTGGCTTGCATGAGGAAGGATGTAGGCTGGAGAGTATGCTTTTCTCTGGACAAGTCAGTGTGTCAATGTAGGGAAACTAGAATTATCAGGGTGGATGATGGCAGGGGGGGGGATACATTGGGTAATGCTGAAAATCCAGTGGTCTGGAGAGGATAATGATAGGTGTTGAGTTTTAGTGCCTTGATTCTTTATACTAATGCCAGGAGTATCTGGAATAAAGGAGATGCAACGGTGACGCTGATAGCATGAGCCTGTCCAAAGATTATTGGGATCTCTGAGATGTGATTGACAGAAGATGATATATACTGACAGGAATAGAAGTAGCAGAGTATAACATTTTTCAGCAGGATAAGAAGAGAAAATGTGGTGGTGAAGAACTGCTTATGGTAAGTGATAACTTATGTCCTCTCAGAGTGAAGCATTTGGAGGGCAATGCCACTAATGGTTTTAGAAGCATATGTGTTGAGGTAGAGGTGGGCAGGACAGGATATTTAGTGGGATATTGCTACAAGCCAGGGAGCATAGCAGGTGAAGAGTAGGCGATGAGCTTGGCAAATGCAAGAAGAATGGTTGTAATGGAAGATTTTAACTATAGCAGTGTAAGTTGGGAAGAGGAAACTGCATGTAGTAATAAGGGAATAAAATTTCTGAAATTCTTGAGGGACAAATGTTTTAGAGAACACGTAGAAGGAACATAAGGTTCAAGAGTTTTAGATTTGGTTGTATCATCAGAAGATCTGATTATAACTGAGATGGCATCTCTATCTTTGAAGAAGAGAACACAATTAGGTGTAAAATGGATGACAACCAATATCAAATAGGAACTGTAGGTAAAAAAGAGGTATAAGGAAGAGGGGTGGAGAGCAGTTGCGTGAGGAATACAAGACACAGACCAGGAAAGTGACTAAAATGGTAAGGAAGGCAAAACTGGAATATGAGAAGAGATTGGCCCTGAGATCGAAAGAAAATCCTAAGGAATTTTTTGCTATGTGGCCAGTAGGAGGAGAAATGATTGCGGAAGAATAACATTGTTGGGTAAAAATGAGAATAGAGTGACTGATGCTGAGGACATAGTGGAGTTGTTCAGTGAACACTTTATTGGGATATTTCATCCTGGAGAAGTAGGTTTTAATTCTAGAGGGACAGGGCAGGTTAAAGGTTTAGAAGTGCAAGAAGAAAATGTGTTTCAAATAATGAGTACTTTGGATGTCAATAAAGCAATGTGACTGAATGGGATTTTGCCATGAGTTTTGAGAGAATGTGCTAAAGATCTGACAGCTCCTGACCTTGTGATCTGACTATCTGACTTTTCACTCAAAGTCTAGCCATGGGAAAGGTACCCAAGGAGTGGAAGGAGGGTAAGATAGTGCCATTGCATAAGGGTGGTAGCAGACTGGAAGTGTCACACTATAGACCAGTTTGATTTCATCAGAAGTTAAGATCTTGGAGAAATTAGTGGGGGATCATATATAGCATTGGGCAGATGAAGGTAATGTTATCTCTGAGAGTCAGCATGGGTTTGTTAAGGGGTGTTCTTGTTTTATAATATGATTACCTTTATAATAAAGTGACAAGAGCAGTTGATGAGGGAAAGGTATATCCCACAATTTTTTTTTTTTTTACAAAAGATTTGACAGGGTACCACATGATAAGCTTATTTAAGTTGCAGCATATTGGTTTTAGATTTCAGGTTAGTGAACTGGATTTGGGATTGGCTGTCTGATACCTATCAGATATCCAAACATGAAACTTTTACAAGTCAATTCAGGGCTCCAATAATTAGGGTTGGTTTCATGTTGAGTGATGAAATTCATCTCCCACCTAAAGACATTCATAAACATCCATGCCTACAGCAGGATTTCAACCTATACCTTTTGGTTGATGAGCAGGTACTCTAACCACTCAGCCAACCAGCCTGGCAAATGTAGTACAATCTATCGTCCATCTTCCTTCATTGTGCCTACATATACTTACTTTACATGTGAAGATGCCTTGCTGACCATGCTGAAATATTTATTGACCTAATGGATAAATACAGTTTAGTTAATTATTCTCCCTAGGTGTGTGTGTGTGTGTGTGTGTGTGTGTTTCTTTCCAGCATCCATGTATCTGACCATGTTAACAATTATTTTATTTGAGCATCTCAAAATCAAGGTAGTTCTCAAATATCTACATGAATAGTGTGCTGCCTATCTGAAAAGCCTCTTGGAAAATTATTTTTCATGGTTATTTTAAAATGTAAGAAAAAAGTTTTTACATTAATTTTGAAACAGCTGTCTGCTACTAAGACATTAAAATATAATTCATTATAATAAAAAATATTAGTAAAAATACTTCAAACACTTGACAGAAAAGTGTGCGAGTAAGAAACCCTGTCAATGAGTGCATAACGTATAAAAGATGTCTTATAAAACAGCACATGTAAACACTGAAGATTCTTTATATTTGTAGGGCACTGTTCTTCAAGTGCACTTACACTGATTAAAGCCATACACTATGTTCATTATATTACTTATCTAAAAAAGCAACCTATGCAGTTACCATCTTAATTCCAAACAAAGCTGGAAATCAGCCAAAAATGTTTTAATGTAACAAAAGCATTTTTGTTAAGCATTAATACATGCCAGGAACTATGGCATTTAAACTTTAATTATGATAATTTACTGCTTTAAGGAAAAATGCAGAAGTTTTGTTTAACTTAATTACTTCTAATATATTACAAATTATAAAAAAAATTAAAACATTATACAAATATTAAAAAAAATTTCATAATCCTTTGGAGAACTTGGTGAATACATATTCTTCAATACTGCAGTACTGTTTTTTTAGCTGAATTTCACAAAAATACTCTTTTCAGCACATACTACATAGGAGTTTACTGAAATATCACAAAATGTTCAGCACTGATATTTGTGTGTATTAGTAACAGCAAAAAGAGAAAAGCAAGTATAAACTTGCTAACATTTTAATTAATGTGATATCATTTTATATATCAGATACAAAATTTTTAAAAATTTAGCATATCCGAAAAACTAAATTAGTTATACACATCCAGAACATTCCAGTACTGAATTTAAGGGTCAATATGACAGCTGTTTCTAGTTGAAAAACATCTCATGATACATCTGTTGACTATGGTTTGATAATAATAATGATTTGTATAAGTTCCATCATCGTATATAAAAATGTGCATATTAAGAAGAAAAAGAAATGCATGTTGAGATGTGTGTGGTAATAACTGCAGTTTTGAACCTTGAAATAACTTGAATAGTTGAAGTTAAATAATAATCAGGTGTTTGATGCTTATACTGACAATTTTTTGGAATACTTATCTATCACATTTCCACAGGGTACTAGTATAATCAAGATATTGAAATAAAACAAGAGCTGTATCAAGTTTTACCCTTTATCCAAGTGTAAGCAAACAAAGTTTGCACCTGAAGTATCATCAGGACTGAGGCAACTTGTGGTGAAGGTGGACTAAGCTCTCATCACTTGTCTTAGTATCTCCCATAATGCAAAGCACATCTCCTTGCAGACATGTATTAAAGGAACAGCCACTACCCAGACCAGTTGCCCTGTTTAAGTGCGGGGTTACCTCTCCAAAAACTTGTGAGATCCTCCCGGATCAATGAGTGATCCGCAGTCAATCATCGATCTGGGTGAGTGACCCACACTGGCTCACCCTGCCACTGAGGACTCTCAGTGTTGGCTCTACCCTGTGGCAGGCTCATCCCACTGCCAAGCAGAGCTGCTCATATTTCATCTGGGGGGGGGGGAGTAACAACAACAGCCATGCCTCAGTTAACTTCATGGGCTACAGCATTGCCATTATTCCCCCCCCCCCCCCCACCACCACCACCACAGGACCTGGGTGACAGCAACAGCTGAGCCTCAGTTAAAACTTCATGGGCTACAGCATTGCCATTCATGAGGTCTCGTCAGTAGGAGCCAGACCCAGAGGTGGTAATACTAAGGTGGAAGTAATGGAGAAGTCATATATACTTATACAAGTTGCCAAAAGATGTCTCACCTTATTAAAGTGGTAACTAATTTGCTTGTATAACAGTTGGAAAATTTTACGTATAAAGCACGTTATTTTGCGTGTTGGTGACCAATTTGTACATCGCCTTATTTCTTTCTACCCTTCAACATGAATCAACTCTTCTTGGTCTGCCAACGATAGCTCTCGCTTATGTGGTCGCACTATACTAAGGTGGAAGTAATGGAGAAGTCATATTTACCTGTACAAGTTACCAAAAGGTGTCTCACCTTATTATTAACTTTGGATTAGAGAAAGATGTTGGAAGTTTTTTCCATTTGGTTAAGCTATAATAAAATGAGTTTAATTCTTTATTCAAGTGTAAGCAAACAAAGTTTGTGCCTGAAGTATCTTCAGGACTGAGGCAACGCGTGGTAAAGGTGGATTAAGCTCTTATCACTTGTCTCTGGGTCTGGCTCCCACTGATGAGACCTCAAAGGTTGAAACCAATCTGGGTAGGGGCCCTTCCCTTAATGCATAGACATTATACATGTCTGCAAGGAGATCTGCATTATGGGAGATGCTAAGACAAGTGATGAGAGTTTAGTCCATCTTTACCATGAGTTGCCTCACTCCTGAAGATACTTCAGGCACAAACTTTGTTTGCTTGCACTTGGATTAAAGGATTAAACTAAATTTATTATAGTCTAACCAAGTAGAAAAAACTTCCAACATCTTTCTCTAATCCAGAGTAATTTAACAATAAGGTGAGACACCTTTTGGCAACTTGTATAGGTAAATATGACTTCTCCATTATTTCCATCTTAGTATCACCACCTCTGGGTCTAGCTCCCACTGACGAGACCTCAATAAAGGTCGAAACTGGTCTGGGTAGTGGCCCTTCCCTTAATGCATAGCATTATACATGTTCACAAGGAGATGTGCTTTGCATTATGGGAGATACAAGTAATGATGAGAGCTTAGTCTACCTTTACCCCGAGTTGCAGAGTCCTGAAAATACTTCAGCACAAACGTTGTTTGCGTACAGTTGGATAAAGGATTAAACTAAATTTATTATAGTCTAACCAAGTAGGAAAAAACTTGCAACAGCTGTATCAAGGTTATTAACTTCTAGTGAAAAAGTCAGGGAAGCAATATTATATTATTATTACTATGTGACACCTCCAAGAAGTCCAAGAACTCATCGTGGGAGGGCACTCTACTGTACTCTGCTACACACATCTCACCTACTACTCAATTCTCCAAATTCTCACAATATTACTATAACATCAATTCCATCTATCACCCATCACTACCAGCACTGTATTTATTTGTCTGTAAATTGTATGTATCTCATGGCTGATTTGCCTTTTACATGGGATGAAATATCAGAGTTCCCAGGAGAAAAAATCTTGCTTTCTCCATATGAGATCGACTAACTGTCCTTCAATTGAAAAAGACTATATAAAGATTCTTCTCATAGTGACGAGAATCAAACTCAGGTCTTTTCCACTCGAAGGGTGCAATGTTCTGCTGTTCTTCCAATTGCATGACAGAGTCATTTGCATCACTTATGAATCGAATAACACTTATATCATTCTGTTTGTCTAATCAAATGGGGGGGGGAGGGGAGAACAGCTGTGAGAAAATGGATAGAAACTTAGAGAGAAGGGGGGAAGGAACATCTGTTAAGCAGATTGCTCTTCTAGATAACATCGAGCATTCTTAGTGAGGATTTTAATGAACAACATACAAATATAAGAAAAGTATTCTAGAGTTGAGCAGATTTAAAATTTATGGAGTGGCTGAAGTTGTATAAGCCAGAAAGTAAGGTCTCTAATGGCACAGACCTTAGAGACCTTACTTTCTGGCTTATACAGAAAGTAAGGTCTCTAATGGCACAGAATACAAAGGTTTTTGAAGGCTGAAGAGGCTCTGGATACGATTGTGGTGGGAAAGGTATACAAGTCAAAAAGGAGAAAGCTGATCTTGTCTGCAGGGTGAGTCTTATCAAAAGTTAGGGGGAAGGAAACAAGTTCTTTCTTATGAGAAATGAGACAGTACTGTGTTTTGTTAGTGTTGAATTTCACAGATTATCTTCATTCCACTTAAGATTTGTTATGGAAGACCTTGAAGCTTGAATCATTTAACTGCTGAAAATTTTCTAGATGAAGAAGAGGAATCAAGCATACTCTCATCAGCAAAACTGTTGGGTAGGACTTAAGGTTAGTGAGAGAAGAACATTAACATATAGTAAGAAGAGTGTAGGAAAAAGCAGAGAACCCCAGTATAGCCAGGCATTGATTGAGAAAAGTGGAAACCATTTACTCTGATATGCAGTGAATAAACAGAGAGAGGAAACTGGTAACTCATCTCCAAAGGGTGAAAGGCATACCATAAATAAAAGGTTTGGAGAACTTGTAGTTACTTTTAATGTTTCCAGAGCATCTGATTAGTAATTAGGTCTCTATGCTATATCAGATGCCCTGGAAACATCAAGACAACCTCACAAAGTTCGTGAAACATTGTTTTAAAGCATGTACGAAAGTGGATAACATTAGTTAGGCATTCTTACCCACCTTTATTGATTGACAGTGGTGAAATCCATATGAACAATCACTAATTACTGGGGCCTCCAGGTAATGAAGAAGTTGGCTATGGATCTTCCTCTTCATTGTTTTTGAGAGGATTAAGGTGAAGGTAGTAGGATAATAGTTGATGACCGACTTATCTTCTTTTTTTAGTGATGGTCTGGAATTGGCTCTCTTCTGCTGTTGATTATATGCTAGCTTGAGGATGAGTGTTAATTCTGGATTTTGGTGAATACTGTTTGGGCCAGAAGACTTACTGGTATCCCGATTAACGAGGATTTTTCCAATGTCTTTCAGGCAAAAGGTGATAGGAGCATGCATTGAGCTGTTCATAGTATATTGGAAGGTGAATATCCTTGGTCATCTATACAAAAGTTGCAGGAAAATATCTGAAGACTAATGTCAAGAGATCAACTTTATCTTTTGGTGATGTGGGTAGGGTGACATCAGGATGTGAAAAAGATAAAAGAATGGAAGAACAGCTTCTGTCTATTAAAACATATAGGTGGAGGTGGCATCTTTAGCCTTATCAAGGGACCAGAAGGCTCAACTGCTATTTGACCAAAGGCAAGTTTTCTTCATTATGTCCTTTCAGATTTGGTCTGATTTACATTTGTTCATGTTTTTTTTGCAGGCTGTAGCATCAGCTGAGTGCTAAGCTTGGGATTTTTGACTTGAGTTGCTTGAATAGGCTGAATTTTTATATGGGACTACTTTGATTCACTTGCTGAAGCATGCAGTTTGGATAGTGGTTGGAGATTTTGTATTGAATGAAGAATGAAGGCCCTCATTCCAGGACACTATCCCAGTTGGTACTATTATAGTACCAAAGGCCACAAGGCTGAAGAAAGGTGAAGGTCAATCCGTAGAAAGGGTACTGTGGGCAAGGTTATGGTCTGAGTTACCAAGAGGAGATTTGACATCTGCAATGTATTTCGAGGGAGAATTAGTTGAAGAAATGGACCATGGTATTGGAAAGATGAGTTAACTGGTATTCTGGCTGGTAGTGAGCAATTTGTGTTAGGTCATTATCCATAGCAAATACTTGGATATCTCTTTTCAACCTGATCATTGAAGCTAGAGAGTCTCCAAGGAAGGTGATTTCATTGTTCAGGTAATTGGACTGCAAAAAATTAGACCTTCAGAAAAAAATAATCAGAGGTCAGAGGAGAAAATTAAGAGTCGTACAAACAACAAATGATAGCAGTAAAGTCTGGCCAGGAAATTTTGATCTCAAGTAGATAATAAAGAAAAGTGATTCATGGTTTAGCATTTTTCTGGCATATGATGCTAGATCTCATTCAGGGCTGCCACCTAATTTGCACAAAGGCATGTTGATGCCTTTGTGCAAATTAGGAAAAAGGTGCCCATTTCTGAAGTAAATGGGCACCTGAATTATTTTTGAATTATTTTCAATAATGAAAATTGACAAACATACACTCATTCTGTATAAATTATAGGAATCAGATTATTGATTCTAAAAGAATAGAGAATTCAAATTTTTAATCACAGTAATTAGGAACGCATAGTAACTAAAGTATAATTAATTTTTATAAAATAGTTGCACATTTTACTTTTATGGAAAGAGAATTGTTTATGACAGTTGCAATACTTAAGTATATCATTTTTCTTTCTTGTGAGATTGTATACTTGAAGTAAATAGTTTCTTAATAATAAAAAAAAAAGTTTTTGAGAAACTACATTCTCTACTAATGACAAAGTTACATATAATCTGAGAGCAACAAAACTATCCGAAATATATCCAGTAAATTATTGCTGTAAACGTAGTTCAATACTTCAGTGGGAGTTACTAGATTTTAGAAAACAACTTAAAGTTTTTAGTTCCTCATATGCCTATCTTTCACCAACATCACATATACTGTTGTTTGTACCACTCTCATATTCATCAGTCAGTTTTGATTTAAAATTTTTTCTTAGTTACAGTAATCTGCGTTCACCATAATTCTTCAATTGACATATTCTAGAACGCTGAAAATGCCATGATGTTTTTTCATTATTGTATGCCTTTCTTTAAAGATGATGTAGATGGTGGAAGTGTTTTATTGATGGTGTTGTTGTATTCCACCATAGAAAAAAAAATTACTTTTGAAATTTAATTTTGAACCATAGATGGGATAATTGCAGTATTGGCATTTGAAGCAGGTCTTCTCCCTCTTTTTTCTGGTATTTTCTGTCTGGAGAAGCTGGCATCAGTGTCAAGAGACTACAATTTGTTTATCACCAGTAATGTATTTTCATAAATATCATGTCGTCATGTTTCTTAAAAGAATTTCCCCTTTTGATGCTTTCAAGGGCATTATATACTTTAAACTTTTGTTTGTGCTTAATTTTGTTTATCATATTTATTTTGCTTAAAGCATCATGCCAAATTTGTATTGAGCAAATAAATTTAAAAGTGGATCTTTTTCAAACAGTATGTCTTGCATTCTGAAGTCTATATATTTATTATTATTAATAGTTTCTAAAAGAGAATTGCATACCATCCTAACTGAAATTTTTGTGTAATGATGTAGAAAATGTGATAGAAAAGTTGAATGGATGATTTCAATTTATATTGATAATGCATTTTTGATACACTTCAATATTACGTTGAAGTCAAAAAAAAGTAACTGAATGGTTCTTGGACGATATAAAAAAAAAAAAAAAAAAATTCATGGATGTCAAAAAGCACTTTTTGCTATCATTTAAAGAATGCACAGAACGAAGAATATAGAATGCCCCAAAATTTTTTTGAGGATCTTCTGTAGCAGGGGTTCCCAACCTTTTTGTTTCCTAGAGCACATTCTAAAATACCGGTAGGGCGACAGGCACCATCTATTTTTTCAAGGAAATTTTTTGAATTCTCTTGTTAAATGAATGCAACTTCGAATGCGGGTCTACTTTACATTGTATGCGTTTAATAATCGTCATGTGTCATTAACACATGCGTCATATAGCATGTCATGAATTGTTGTGTGATGTGCACTGATTATTTCAAACTATACAGCACACGGTTGAACAGCGGCGGGCACACACAAATTGATCTTCGGGCGCCATGGTGCCCACGGTCATAGGGTTGGGAACACCTTTCTGTAGCAATCCATTAGGTTTTGCACACAAATTATAGCATTATACAGCAATCCCTTGATTAATGCGCTCCTCAAAACAGGTGCATTATTCAAAAATGCACTAATCGAATATAATAAACTATGGGAAAAAGTATAATTCATTCCTCAAATTTCTTTTTTGACTCTTAATTTTTTTCATAAAAAGAATTAGGGTATATCTCAGGGCCTAGTTAGAGGAAAACCATGAAGCTGAAAGACAATAAAACATTCAGAATATAAATTTATTATTCTACTTCTTAAAAAGAATTGAGCTAACATAGTTTGGCAGGCATTCTGTTTCTTTTTTACATACAACTGATGGTATGACCCTATTGCCTCTTGTACTACTTCTGCAAATTTTACTGCTTCTCTCTTCATCAGAGTCAGCCTCTAAGCATTGCTGCTTAAAAACTTCGATTGTACGAAAATTATTTTGTTTCTGTGAAATCTCTTTGGGCTTGTCAGTGATTAAATTTTCTTCATGTTCTTCAGAATCTTCCTGCTGTGCATCTAAATTTAGCAGTTAGGAATCACTTAATTTCTCAGAATGAGATTTAATTAACTTAGATACATTTGAAAAACCTCTAAAATTATTTGCACGATGTGGAAGAATGTGCTTCCAAATAGCTCACACATTGCTAGCAGTAATTTCATTCGACTTTTCGACTTTATAACCAGGCTGAGATTTCTCTGATTTGGCCAGAAAAGTCTTGGAAGGCATTCGCTTCCAAAATGGCCAGCTTCATTGACGTTAAATATTTGTTGGTCATAATAGCCCCCTTCTACAATTTTCTTCAAAATCTCTGGATAATTTGTGGCCACCTCCTTATCTACACTTGCAGTTTCGCCTGTGATTAGAACATTATGTAGGCTATTTCTCTTTTTGAAACGCTCAAACCACCTAGCATGGAATTCTTCTTTTCCATCATTGACTGCCCTTTCTTTCAAGGTCGCAGAGAGACTTAATGCTTTTGATTTAATAAAGTCAGTGCTTAGCGTGATCCATTTTTGGTTACAATCTTTGATCCATGTAGAAAGAAGTCTCTCTAATTCAATCATTATAATACTTTGATTTCAAGTGCATGCATGATGAACTTGAAGCAGCCTTACCTTTGTCTTTATGTTCTTGTCCTATCTTTGCTCTAGACTTGCCTTGTTCATTTTTGTTTATTATTTCAAGTTTTTCTTCCAATGGGATAATTTTCGAATCATTTTCACACTTCCAGTTTTTTGCTCACTAATTTTTTACTCATGGTGAAAGGTTGGGAAAATACTTTAAAATAAAAAAAGTAAGTAAAAAAATTGCAAAGGAGGCATGAGATATGATCAACAAAATGCTATGTAATTATCAGACGACATAAATTTTGGCAATAAATTTGGAACATAGGGTACGTGGAAACAGTGTTGTACTGTATTCCATTAAAAAATAACTTTGTAAAATATTTTAAATTGGTAATTTTTAAAATAAATAACATTTATTTTTAAGATATATATATATAGCACACTAATCAAATTTTAGAAGTGTAATAGTCGAATTTGTGTATAGAAAAAAAATCACGTGCTAATCAGAGGCGCATTAATCGAGTGATTGCTGTAGTATCTCTAGCTCCCCAGCTCATTTATATAATTTTTTATGCATATAATCCATAACCAGTCATGTCATCTACTGAACAAAACCCTAAAAATGTTCACATATAGGAATATTTGCATGAAATCTACAACTGTGTGAATAATTGTTATCTGTTTATACGTGACTTACAATCAGAGATTGTATCTAAAATAATTTAGTAATATTTAGCATTTCTTACCTTATCAAAATGATTTCATTCATTGTATCTGCTATAATTTTAAATTCTAATATTATTTGGTGTCGGTGTATTCTGCACAAATGTTTTTCCATAATGTTATTAACTTTTGTGATGATAGTTTCTACCAAATCAAGAAAATTCCTAATATCATGCTTCTTAGCTGATCATCTGAACTCTAGAATTGCTTTACAAAAACTCGAAATCATGTAGATTATGTTTTCAATGACAGCATCGAAATATATTTTTTTCCCGGTGATTTCTGTTCTTTAGAATCAATAGTTATATAGTGCCATGATGTGGAATTACACAATGGGAAATCCAAGTTGATGCTTTCAATGTTTTTTTATGTTGTTCTCACCCACGAAAGGTTATGTGCAAATCTATAGTGAATTTTCTACCATGGGTGGAATAAGGATTTTTTTTCCTATTTTTATTGACATTATTGTTTTTGTATTTTAACTTCTTTTTTACACAGGCTTACTCTAGAGACCAAACACAGAACTTTTTGAAGCTGCTTCAGGCCTCCACTAAGCAGGGCAGGGTCTCACACTGGGTGATGAAATTCGTCTCCCACCAAAAAACATCAATGCCCATGCCAGGATTTGAACCCACAACCTGTTGGTTGGAGAGCAAGTACATTAACCACTCGGCCAACTACTCTGGCATGTTTGATATGTTTGGTAAATGTATTTCCAGTATACTTGAATTTTACGTTGAAGCTGAAAAGTAGCTGTATAATTCTTGGATGATACAAAAAAAAACAAAACGAATTGACATTTTTCTCTCGAAAAAGTTTGCAGTATAGACAAAAACAGAATCCTTGGAGATAGCAATAAAGTAACATGACCTGGATGTGGTGATTTTTTTTTTCCTTTTACCATTTGGAAAAATTTTTGTGTAATAAGTTTTAAAATTTATAAAACTTTTAAAACTAAGTTATTAAGAGATTATAAAAGTGCAAAAAAGTGACAAGCTAATTGATTAATTACCTGCCTTCTCAGTGAGAAACCAGTAAAACAAATGTAACTGTTTAGGCACAGTTTTTAGTGATGGTGCAAATTACATATAGAAGTAGATAACAGAATAGGCAAAGCTGGTATGGTAGGAAGCAACTAAATAAATTTTTACATATGGAAGGGCTTAGGTGCCATTGAGTATTAATAATAGTGCTTCATGGTATAAACAACACCAAGGAAAAAATAAATTGATTAAATTTACTAATATTTTGCTGGATTTCTACCCAGCATCTTAAGAGCACAATTAGAACTGTGACAAACACACATCATTTAACTAAATTATTGTGGAAAACAAATTGAAAACAGAAACTGCTAATGTCATTACGCATGGCAATCCTAACAAATAAGAGACTAATTGTGGTAGCAGAGTTTTTTTCTCCCTGAAACTAGAGTTTTTCATCCCACTTACAGACAAATCAGCCTTCGGAATACATGCAATTTACAGGCTGCTGGTGGTGATAATGGGTGATAGATGCCATTGATGGTAGTAGTGTCGTAGTTGGAGAATTAAGTAGTAGTAGTGGAGAGGATGGGATGTATTTAGCAAAGTAGAGTAGTGTATCCTCCCATGATGAGTCCTTGGACTCCCTGGAGGTGTCAAGTAGTAGTAATAATAATTTTGAATCAAATTGTCAATAGGAAGTTAATAATGTGAGCTCATCATCAAAGTATCCTGCAAAACTTGATATCAGGAATATGAAGTTTTGTTTTTGTAAATTGTAAATACACTTCATACATATACAATGCAAGCATCAGGTATGGTAAATGATTATTATTATTACGTGGCACCTCCATGGAGTCCAAGGACTCATCATGGGAGGACACTCTACCCCAACTTTGCCAAATACATCTCACCCTCTCCACTACTACTTCATTCTCTTACTACTACACTACTATCATCAACGCCATCTACCACCTATCATTGCCAAGAACAGTATTTTTTTGTCTTTAAATTGCGTGTTCTGAAGGCCGATTTGTCTGTGTGCGGGATGAAAAACCCTGCTACTTCCGTATGAGATGGACTAAATCACCTTCAATTGAAAAAGCTCTATAAGGATTCCCCTCATAACGACGAGAATCAAACCCAGATCTTTTCCAATCGAAGAGTGCAATGTTCTGCTATTCTTTCAATTGCGCTACAGAGGCAACTAAGCACCTTCATAGCTCAGTTGGAAGAACAATGGTATGTTGCTCCCTTCAATTAGAAAAGATCTAAGTTCAATTCTCATCATGATGAGAGGAATCTTTATATGGACTTTTTCAGTAGAAGGTGAGTTAGCCGATCTCATACAGAGGTAGCAGGGTTTTTATGCCCAGAAACTCAGGTTTTTCATCCCACATACAGACAAATTGGCTCTTCAGAACACACGCAATTTACAGACAAAAAATACTAGTTGTGGTGGTGGTGGGCAATAGATGGCGTTGATGTAAGTGATTGGTAGTAGAGGTTCGGTGTGGTGGTGAAGACAGAGTTCTACAGTAGATGTCCTCCCGTGATGAGTCTATGGACTCCTTGGAGGTGTCATGAATAATTAAAATTGTGTATTTTAATAATATACTTATTAAAATCACTATTAAATATCATATCCACATATCAATGCATTATTGCTTAATTAATGTATGTATAAAACCGTATATGAGAAGAGAAGTAAAAATTTGAATGACATCTATGCCACAGTTTGGCTGAACAGCTTGTGCATCCCATCCAAAAAGCATTGTAAATTTAGTGTTGTGGAATGGCTAGATAATTCATAAATTCTCTGTGAATACCAGACAGATCCTTTTGAAGCCACTTCAGGATTCCAGTAAGCAGAATACCTGTCTCACATCTGTTATCTTTCTCAAGACAATCACAAACTTCCATGTTAAGTGAGATTTTGAACCTGTTGCAGTGTTGGTTAGAGAGTAGATGTGCCATCCACTTATCTCACCAGTTTTCGTATTTGGTTTAGAAGTTATGATTGAAATTATTTTTGACATAAGATAATACTCAAATATTTGGTGCTGAGATAATTTTGGTTTTTTTGTCCAAAATGTCATGCTCCGCTTTGACAGCAAATCACTAAATCACTTCCATACCACAGTTGAAAATAGGGTTTGGAAAACTCCGTATTTTGATATCTTTTGAGTTTGAAGTAAAGTCTAGACCACATGTCAAGTCAGAGACTGAGTTCAGTCTAAACAAATGTAGAAAAATTATTTTATTTGAAAACTAAAATTTAAAAAAAAAAAAAAAGATTTTATCATTAAATAATTTACATTTGTAAATACGTTTAAATTGTTGATCATACTTCATTTTAAAAAGTGTATAACAACCTCCCATTTTTACTTAAATGCCACACAAAAAAATTAGAATGAAAATCCTAGATTTATGACAAAGAAACGATTGAAAATGAGTGTATGTTACTTTACTATAACAAATATTATTCCTTTGTGCTTATTGTAATTTATTTTTATAGTGTGTGTGTGTCTGTGTGTTGTTATTATTATTACACCCTCCATGGATTTGGCAGACTCTTCGTGGGAGGTTTTCATTCAACTGACAACATATTTATCATACTAAATCTTAAAATACTTGATGCTCCTCACATTAACAACATATTCTCATAATGCGTTCCATTCACTCGCAATTCTCCATCTGAAAAAAAAAAATAATAATCTTCTCCTTACGTCCCTCTTCTTCACAATCTTACATAACTTCCAGAGATATCCTCTGGTTCTTCTCCTCTCACCTTCTACTCTTTTTATAATCCCTCCTGGATTAATCCAGTAAAATTCCCTCACTAACTTATATGTCTCTATCATATTACCTCTTTTCCTCCTATCCACCAACCTCTGTAGTCCACATTTCTTCAATTTCTCTTTCTCTCTCCCCCCATAATAGCCACCGTTCCATAGTCTTCATATTGTCTTGGTCACTATTCTCTGGATCCTCTGCAATGTTTCCACATCACATTGAAAACAAAACCAGGTGACCAAATCTGAGCACAATAGTCCAGGTGTTGTTCTGACCAGTGCATTATTCATTGTCACAACCATCTCCTTATCCCAACATGTTAGTGCACTTCTTATTGTGTGGCACTGTGATGTGCAGTCTTTGCAACATTCTCTCTAAACTTCAGTTTACTGTCAACCATCGCTACTAAATCTTGAATTTCACTCGCTTCCTGCAGTACAGCGCCATCAGTATGGTACACAACCTTATATTTCTGCACTCCAAAATGCAACACCTTGCACTTATTAATATTAAAACTATAACTCCACTCCTTTGTCCAAGTCCAAAAGTCTATTTAGTTCTCCCTGAAGGGAATTAACATCATATAGTGCTACTTATAATGCGCCCCCCCTCAACATTATGTCATCAGCAAACAGCTGAAGATCCCTAGTCAGTCCACATGATGTATGTTATGTTGCCGAAAGAGTTGTTCATTTATGCTACTTTACTATAATAAATACTATTCCTTAGTGCTTATTGTAATTTTTTTATAGCACATATGCACATGTGTGTATAAATTTATATATAAATTTTATTAACTTTGCAATTAAGAAAATTAATTTTTATTAATTGAATGTTAGTCCTAGATGACACATTTTTTTCTAAATCCAAATTCATTCAGTGTTATGTTAGAATTTAGATATGATGATGAACAGAGCATTATTAATAAAGGTAAACAAGTACAAGTAGTAAAAATGAACACAGGTGATTGTTTTTTCATTTTGTAATCATTAATTAATATACAAAATTTGGATTCAGACTCATTAAGTTTTATATTGAGTGCTGATTACAAATAAAAATTAAAAACTTGCTAAGTACTAGTACTCGGAACCAAGAAACTCTTGTTAAAAGACAACATAATACATTCTCATTGTTGGAAAGACCTGAGTTTAAATCTCATTTAGGATACAAGTCGCCTTTATAAGGACTTTTCAGCTTGATGATCAGTTAGTTTTTCTCCTCATACAGAAGTAGCAGAGTTTTATGGATTTCTTTCTCTGTCATTTATCACATGCACAGTTATCGTTGTTATTGTTATTATTAACATTTGACTTCCATGAAGTCAGATGTTAATTGTGTAAGGTACACACTATTGCACACAACGCTCATACAACCGTGCTTTAAACTGATTCAATGTGTCTACACCCACAACACACCCAGGCAATGCATTCCACTCATCAACCACTCTCCATGCAAAGAACTTACTCCTCACTCCTCTGTTCACATCCTCCTTATACAGTTTCCAGCAATAGACTCTTGTTCTCCTTCCCTCTCCCATTGTATGAAAAATTTCTTCCATGTTGATCCGATAACAACCCCAAACTAGCTTATATGTCTCAATCATAATCCCCATCTTCCTCCAATTCAAGAGGCTCTGCAACTTACATTCTCCCAATCTGTCCTCATACTCCACATTCCAAAGATCACTGACTACCTTTGTGAATCTTCTCTGTACCCTTTTCAACATATCCTCATCACCAAAAAAAACCTGGCAAACAAATCTGTGCACAATAATCCATATGAGGCATGATCAAGACCTTATAGAATGGCATCATAACCTCTCTATTTCTGTATGTAAGGTCCTCTGCATCAATGCCATTATCCGATGTGACATCTTCACAACTTGTGCAATGTGGCCCCTGAATTTCAGGTCCTTGACCACCATCACCCGTAGATCTCTAATCTCCTCTACTTCCTTTAAAGTTTCCCCATCACTCCAAAGTGCATCACTTCACACTTACATTGAATTGATAGCCATCATCATTTACCCACACTTCCAACCTATTCAAATCACTATGTAAATGTTGTATATTAGTAGCATCTCCTGTTAGGCATTTTCCAATATCATTGATGCATAGATTAAATGAAAATGGTCCAAGAACCTGATCCCTGGGTAATCCATTAGTCCTTCACCTTAAATCTGGCAGATTCACACCCCTCATCAATATGTATCACTTATACCATATATATATATATATATCATGGTCTGATAGCTGTCAATCAGCCTCCTGCTTATCCAAGCCACTAGTTTATATTATTATTATTATTAACATTTGACCTCCATGGAGTCAAAGACTCATTGTGAGACGTTCACACACAAAGCTCATTCAAGTGTGCCTTAAATGGATTCACCATGTCTACATTCACAACATGCTCAGGCAATGCATTCCACTCACCAACTACTCTCCATGTAAGGAACATGTTCCTCACTTCTCTGCTCACACCCTCCTTATACAATTTCCAAGGATGACATCTTGTTCTACCCCCCCCCCCCCCATTCCAGTCTCATATTCTCCAAGTTATTCAAGAGCCTTTCATGTGGTATTCTATCAAATGCCTTAGCAAAGTCCAACAGTATCATAGTGTATCCATTTACTTTATACAACTCAGCCATGACATTATTATGAAATATGAACAAATTGCTCAGACATGACCTCCCTTTAGTAAACCCATGCTGTTCCTTGCAATGTATAGCTTCTTTATCCATCATTTCTCTATGCGAGTTCCTACCAACTTTTCTAAAATCTTCACAGTCACTCCAGAGATATACATTTATCTTTGCACCACCCTTGCACAATGGGATTATCATACAGTATTTCCATTCTTGTAGGATCTTTCCTGATCTAAGACTGAAATTATACAAATATATCAAGAGCCTAGCCAGTTCAGCTGAACATTCTTTTATTAAATGTGCTGATATCCCATATGTCCCAATTGCAAAATTCTTATCCATTTTATTCCACAGCTCTAGAATCTCCTTCTCATGCACTTATATCTCTTCATCCAATGTAGCATTGGCACTGCACACTAAGTTATGTCCATCAGGTTTATAGATCTTGCCAAAGTGACTACTAATAATTCTAACTATTACTTTTGCTTCTGATACAAGGATACCATCTGCATTCAGTAAAGTTATTCTGCATTCATTCTTTCTTTTACTTGTAGCATAACAATAAATTATTTTGAGTTGCCTTTGCATAGCAAATTTCTTTTTATATTTGTACTTTCATATTTCAAACTTAGCTTTCCTTACGTTACTCATAAAATGCAGGCCAGAAAAATTTTATTTCATAACTTCTCTCATATTATTCTTATGATATTCCTTCCACATCTTATGGATTTCTTGCTCGTTAAGATATTGCACATTCATTACTTCCATTCTAATTGTTCTTTGATTTGTATGAACACATTCAGATACTGCATCTTTTCAAAGCTTTCCATGCACTTCTAATATCCATTTCATTTACAGTGATTGCATGCATTTTACATGGTAAAAGAGAAATATACAAACAACTTGGGACTGCAATCTCACAATGGTTTCTGTCTCTTTTTCCCTTAAATTTTTGTACAGAACACAGAGACCAACGTTGTTGACATGTGGCCATGTAGATGATGTGTTTGTTATTTGGCTCCCTGTCCCAGATGCATTAGATATATTTTTAGGCAACATCCTCAATACACAAAAAATTGAAATAACTGTCTATCCCTCACAAGGCACATTAATTGCATGCCGTTCAGATGCTCATTATATTTTCTGTTTATAGAAAGCTAACACGCACATGCACTGGAAGGTATTTGCACAATCATGCCCCTAAGCCCAACAATACTAGCATGCATAGAAACTACATTTATCATGCTTTTTTCCAGTAGCTATAATTCCTATAAAATAGATAAAATTTCTAGATGTTCCTTTATTGTATTCTCTTTTAATACTCCATAGCAAAACTATCTCTTATATTGAGGCACTTCCAAAATGATAGCCAGAAGTGCTTTGGTTGTCATGTGGACTGTGACAAGATAAGTAAATTTTATATTTAATGTGTGCTGATATTGTCTAATTTGTAGATTGAGTGTTACTGTGAGATAATGTAGTGTGGAACATGGTGTTTGAATTAATTTGTTAGGTGCTATTACTATAAATTCATTGTTCTTTTTATTACACTAATACAAAATGGCAGCGAAAGGAAGATTGTTGTGTAGATCCATGTGAAACGCAAGTAAAGTAAATGGTGTGTGTTTTTCAAAAATAGTATGGTGCTGTGAATGTATGTATGCATAGGAAGATGTTACAGATGTTTATGTGAAGAGGCTGAATAAGAGAAAAGAGCGAGTGTGGGTATGTAGGATATTCTGATGGATTATGAGGCTTGTTTAAATATGAGTAGGGAACATGGCATTGTAACTGGAATGACAGATGAGGAAAATTGTGTGGAAGTGATAGCAAGGAAAAGAGTTCAGTTTGACAATAAGCAGGCAATAATGATATTGAAAAACACAGTACAAGTAATGGCAAGTTGGGTACACTGTTAACGAGTGTGTGACTGGCAGTAAATAGCAAGAGTGAATGATAGCAAAAAAGTGGCAAATTTGAAAGCTGTGTTGGTGAAGATGACACAGATGCAGAGTGAAATGAAAAGAATTGTAGATATGTATGGAAGAGCAAAGAAGATGAACACAAATGATGTCAGTATGAAAGAGGTAATAAAATATTTGCAAGTGGCATTGTAGGGATTTGATTATTAGAGGTGTGGTATACAAGAAGATGCACAAGGTTTATTTTCTAGGAAATAAAGATTGATGCTCAAAGAGGATGAAAATGTGTGCATATACAAGAAGGGAAGGATGGCCTGGGATGTAGTGAAAATAGATGGATTTGAAGGAGGTTCTGGGATGGGTAAGGAGAAGAAATGGCTCAAGGAAGGTATGGAGAAATCACTTCTAATGAGTGGTATCAGTGAAACTGGTTATAGATCCAGGAATGAGCTGTTATATTTGTATATGAATGCTAAAGTTCTAGAAACAAGAGATGTGAAATGGATGTATTGATTGAGTTCATTCACCCCAAAATTGTTTGAATAAGTGACATAGTTGGAGAAGGATGACATCCTGACAGGAATAGAGATGAAAGAGTATAATGTTTTTCATGAAAAAAAAAGGGTAAAAGGGAGATAGTGCTATTGATGATAGAAAAAGAGTTATGTCCATACAAGGTAGAGAAGCAAGGGGGAAATTGTGGCAGTGGTTTTGAGATAGTATGGTATGAGCTAGAGGTGAATAGAATGAAATACTTGGTCAGATGTTGCTATAAACTTGGTAATATGGAGGATAGTGACCATGAAATGTATAAGCAAATATGAAAGGGTGATCATTATGGGTGATTTTAATTATGGCAATATAGACTGGAATGATGAGATAGCAACCGGAAGTAAAGGAAATGTGTTTCTTGAGTTTTTTGAGACTACCTCAGGCAGTGTGTAACAGAAGGCATGCGAGAATTTGAAGGTCTTATATTTAATCATCTCATCAGAGGATGTCATAATTAAAATCACCCATAATGATCACCCTTATGGGTGATTTTAAAATCACCCATTCACCCATATTTTATTTTAAAATCACCCATTCACCATAATTTAATAATGGGTGATTTTAAAATCACCCATTATTAAAATCACCTAATGTCTCCCGATCTCTCTCCAGTTGGTATAAGTGAATGAACATGAAGTGATTACTTGGATGGTTGCCAGCCATGTGAGGACTTCTGTAAGGAAAGGTTATACGTGAAACTACAAGGCTTTTGATTTCGAGAAGCTCGGGAGACAGCTGGCAGGTGTAGCATGGAATGAGGAGTTTGGTGGAAAGGAGATCAATGCTCCTTGGATGATATTCAAGAACTGTCCAGTAGAAGCAATGTCTAAATGTATTCTTAAATGGTCAGAAGGTTAAATAAGGTGGATTTGAAATGAATGAACGAAGAGATTAAGCATGCAATACAGAGAAAGAAGGCATTATAAAGGCAACATAAGATAAGTGGTAATGATCAATTCCATGAGTAGTACAAAGAACAGGCAAGGAGGTCGATTTGATAAGGATAGCAAAAAGGACAGCATGAGCAGCAGTTAGCTAACGAAGCAAAAAAAAAAAAAAACTGGAGTTCCTTCGATATATAGCCAGCCAAAAAAAGTGATCGTGAGTGAGCAAGAAGTATATCAGCAAACTTGATGTTAATAAGACTGTGGGATTTGATGATATATCATGAGGCATTTTGAAGGAATCTGTCAGTGCATCTACCTTGACATACTTGTTTAATATGAATCTTATATTAGGTCAAGTTCCAAAGGAGTGGAAAGAAGGGAAAATTGTACTACTTGACAAGAGAGGTCACAGAACTCAAACATCAAATTATAGACCAGTCTGTGTGTCAGGTGTGGTAATTAAAACATTGGAGTGGCTAGTAAGACTCAGTATTCAGAATTTGAATTTACAAAAGTGCTATAATCTTTGATGGACAGTACGGATTTGCTAAAAGGATGTCATGTTTTAGTAATCTATTTATTTATTATAATATCCATCACCCTTGTCCAATTTCATTGGACAAGGGTGATGGATACACAGTGTTATACTTAAATTTTTTAAAAGGCTTTTGATAGAATACCACATGATAAGTTGAGTGGATAAGGTTGGATATTAGACTAGTGCAAGGGTAGGCAACCTTTTCGGACTTGAGGGCCACATTCAACTTTTATTTTTTATAATCGGGCCACAAGCGTTTAATTAAGAGAAAATAGTGAGTGAAAAAAATACTTAAGTTATCAATTTTTATTATACAGAAATATTTAAAGTACGAGATTACAAGATTACGACATTCTTGTACTGACATTGAATATTATATTCTTTCATAACACAAGCACTTTTATGACAAATAAGACAAAGGGACTTATCCCCATTTTCAATAAAGAAATGCTTGCTGTTCCATTCAGCATTAAATCACCTTCCTTCATCTGCAATTTTACGTTTTCTTGAACCCAGTTTTGAAATTATTTTTAACAAACATACATCCTCTGAAAATAATAGTTGATGTTATTGAATTATATTAAAAGATTGACCAGGGAATGCGACTGCGAAAGTGCGCCAAAATCTCTGTTGTCGTCGGATGAAGTCGTCTTTGTTATCCCCACTCATGATGACTTACACGGTTGACTCATGTGAAGTTGCACGGCGATATCACGAAGTATAGGTATAAAATTATTTTAAATTTATTATTCATATTATAAAATGTATTATTTAAACGGGCCACATGCCATGTAAGTATGGTCAATCTTTAATGGGTCACCAAAAATTCAAGTTTGGGCCGCATGCAGCCCGCGGGCCACCAGTTGCCGATCCCTTGACTAGTGCATTGGATTGGAGATTGACTATCTGACAGGTATCTGCAAGTTGTGTATAGGGAAGCAATATTATCCCTGAAGAGGAAAGTCACTAGTGGTGTGCCTCAGGGATCTGTTTTAGGGCCATTGCTGTTTAGCCTGTATGTTAATGATATTGGAGAAGATTTTGTTAGGGATATTCAGTTGTTTGTAGATGATGCAAAGTTGAGATTAACTATGAGGAGTAGAGCAGATGTTCTGGCCTTACAAGAAGACTTGAATAGACTGAGTGAATGGACATGGGAGTGGGCATGCCAGTTCAATGTTGCGAAATGTAAGGTTTTAAAATTTGGTAAACAAAGATGGGATGTAGAATTAGGCTCTTGGTGGAGGAAATAAGAGACCTTAGGGTGATGGTGGATAAGGATCTAAAATTTAGAGGACAACACAACGACTTCTGGGAATGATGCAAAGGACTCTGACTTATAGCAGTAAAGAGATTCTGGTTCCATTGTATAAGGCCATATATGGACTACTGCACAGAGATTTGGTCACCTGGTTTTCAAAAGAATGAAGATGTTGGAAAGGGTCCAGAGACGATTGACTGAGGTAGTTTCTGATATCTGGAATGTTGAATATGAAGATAGGTTGTGAAGATGCAATTAGCAGAGTCTATAGTGGATACAAGAAGAGTGATGATATGATAGAAACAAGTTGGTAAGGGGTTGCTGTAGGATTAATGTTGAAGAGGTTTTTCATAAAATGGTGAGACATTGGGGAAGAATAAGAGGTCTTCATTAGAAGCATTAAAGAGGATGTGAGCAAGGGAGTGAGAATCAAGTGTTCTGTGTGGAGAGTTGTGAATGATTGGAATGCCTGAGAGTGGTGTCTGCAGATAATTTGAATGTGCTTAACCTCCTAACCAGCTGGTGTGGATGATATAGTCAGCTCTCCCTAGCTTTTTTCATGGATCAAAACTTCGTCGGCATTCTACCTTTTATCATGCCATTACCTTCCTCCACCGTTAATCTCGTTACGGCTATTCTATAGCCATTAGTGGATTAACTGTTGCTGAGTGACCTTTGTGTCCCCCTGTCTTTACGTCTATTGTGTTGCTTAGAATTTCATTTACTGTCCTAAGTTATTTGACCTTTCTTGCCTCTAAAATGATTTATTATGTCTCTTCCCAAAAATTGAAACGAATTTCACATATGCGAAAGAAATCAATCCTGAAATGACCACTGATCAGCTTTTGCAATGAATCTATTTAGTGATAGTAAATTTGGAGTATTTTATTCTACAAATCAGTGCACCGGAAGAGTTGCACTGATTGTTCTTTCACTTTACGTATAATAATTGAATACTTTTTTTTTCGAATTTCAGAATTTTCAAATGTTTGCTTTGAAAATATTATGTCAAATATTAATATTTTTAAATAATATTTATTGAAATAAATATGTCCTTTTGCTTTTGTTTCTAGCCAAATAGCATTATATGAATCATCACATTTCAGTTTTAGAAACGATTTTTTGTTATTCATAAAGACAGAATAAAAAAAAAATATTAAAATGCTAAATTGCATTACTTGGTTTCCGATTGTGTCTTTTTAGTATCAAAAATTTATATCCAATGATATTTTAGCAGTGATTTGTTGTCTTTTATTTATTTATTTATTTGTATTATGCATATTATGATAATATCTAATGCATATCCTCGTAGATATGTTGAAAATATGTGAAAAATATCATATACGGAATGATTCGAAATTTTTGCTCATTTTGAAGATTTTCTAATGCCCCCCCGCCTCCTTATTCTCTCCTGGAACTGAATTGCATAACTACGCTAAATTTCTATACAGGTTTGAAAGCTTTTCTAGACATCATTCAAAATCAATTACTTCATTTTACCATTTTGACAAAAGATATACGGCAATCAGATTGTACCGCGAAGCTTCTAATTCTGTTCTATTTATTTGCAATCTAAAATCAGCTGTTCTACTGTCCACTGAAATTATGTGAAATTTTAGAAATAATATGCTATATTTTCACTATGCAAAATTGTTTATATGCATACCACACAAAAGAAAGTTCAGTAGTATTATTTTGTTTGTTTTTCTTTAAAAAAATCTAAATATTACTTCTGCTGCTGGAAGCTATTTCTGAAATAATCTACGTCTTATAAATACTTGGTAATATCCTCTTAGCTGGAGGAAAAGTTGAAGGCTTACTCAGTGCTATTGAGAAGAAAGGGGAGAACACTAAAGTCGTACTAAAGTGCCTCAGGCTGTAGTGCCGAATATGTCAAGAATGTCTTGTTTCCTTTTCGATTGTTGATTACCTATATCCTAACAGAAATACTGACATTTTGTTTACATGCTTATACATTATTTATGCCAAAATAATTGCTTAATTTATAATGATCAGTTTCACTTTTATCAAAAATTAGAAATTAAATCATACAATTATCTTGAAAAAGAGGATTTGAATTATTTTCAAAGAAAAGGTGCATATGCATTTCATAATCTTCTTTTTTTTGAGGGGGGGGTATAGACCTAATCAATCTGCGGATATTTCAGATAATTTATTTCATAAATCGTTCGCAAGACAGCTGTTACAAATGTAAAAAATGTAAATCACTTGGGGAACGTACCCATTCATTTTAGTGTAAAATAGTAGCAAAGGTTCAGTTACTTTAGATATGTAATCTAGAAGAAAATGTTATGTCTGCTGAGATTAGAATCTTACGTGAATAATTTTTCTGACATGATTTCTCTATTCGTTATAATGTAACCAATTTCCAGATTTTTTCCCTCATGCAGACCCTATGTTATATGCAGTGATTTCTTCTTTGTACTACAAGAAAAAAAATCAGATAACAGAAGAAAAATATGTAGTATTTTCTTTTCCACTGGCTGAATTTACAATGTTCTTTCTTTGTGTTTTGAAGAGAAAGTGCAAATGACTTTTTTTTTTCTTACTATTTTTGCCATTATAACATCTCATATAATTATAAGAGTGACATTTTACTGTTTTTCTGCCACATGAGAAACAGAAAATAAGGTAGTAATAATATTGTTGATTCTGCCAAACTTCATTGTAGCAGAAATTTTTATTACAAAACTTTGTAATATATATCTCCGAAACAAGAAATTTGGAACCCATATCACATCAATGCTGAGTGTTGGCAAGGTGAAAATGTTCCCGTTATTATTTATATATTTCATTTATTAACTAGGGGGGGCTATGCCCAACCCCCCGTGTTCCGGTCTGGTAGGCCAGTTCTCCATTCAAATGTTATGTATTACATACATACATATTCGAATTCTGATGACTCAAATTTTGAAAACTCTACACTCAGGGTAGCCCCTGAGTTTCAAAACGTTCCAAAAAACATGACATAAAAAGGCTTATCATTTTATATGTATATAGGGTAGATTTTATTTCATTATTTTTTATTGTTTTGGTGAAATACTTTACCTGGAATACTCTTTCCAGTTCCTCTGGAACTGGAAAGAGTATTCCAGTTCCTCTTATATTTTATTCCTTCGAAAATATCATTCTGTCATAAAAAGAACTTAAAAATTCCCTTCAAGATGAAAAGGAAACAGTTCATTCAGGTATCTCTATCAATATTTGTAGTCCTGAAAAGGACTGTTTTGATGGCCTTGAAAACAAACATTTTTTATTTCATACTGTTCAGAATTTAAAATTCTTGAACAGTGTGGAATACCTTGAAGCAAGGGTAAACACACAAAGCAGTTTTACACTCAGGGCACCGGATTTTTGTTTCCTTTCTGATATTTTTTTTATTACATACATGACATTTGCATGCAGTTTTTTTTTATTAGCCGTTAGTGGTAGATTTTCGGGAAAATGGTTTGAGTTAGCAGCGTTCAACCTCAGATGTCTGGCAGGATTTCCTGTTTTTCTGCTTGCTGAAGAAGGCGCATGTGCATGCAGCAATGCTTTTGCAATTTCTATTCTGTATTCTAGATATGTTATGGTAGACAAACATTTTTTTTTGTGCAGGAGGAAACTGTTCCAAATAACAAAATCTAATACATGTCCAAACACTTTTTTGTAATATTTTTTATTCTGTTTCCTCATTACAGAGTAGAATGATAGCTGCTGATCGCACCTGTCGACTCCACCCATAGTGTCATTGTATGCACACGCAGCAATGGGTTTTTCTTTCTTCAAACCATGCTTCTCCGCGGATTCCGTTGATGGATTGTGCAGGGAAGACAGCAGAAAAACATCTTTTTTGTCTTTCCAAGGTAGTGCAAAGACTTTCCCTCACTGATAAGCTCGGATTTCCCCCTTCGATAGCTTTCCTGAAGCGAGATCTGGAGGCATATTTCGCCTTTTTGCATTTACAGTACCATAACTATCTGTACAATGCTGTAAAAGCAAATCAATGAGTTCAGGACACATATAGTAATTATCCATTGTAATGCAGTAACCTTTCCCCAGTAAAGGGGTCTCTCAATATCAGACAATATACATAAATAATATGTATATTGTCTGATTTATAATTTGTTAATTTATAATAATCACCACATAGTTTCAGTATCGAAAAATTAAAGTTATGTGGAACAATTACTAGAGGAAAATAACGAATTAAATAAAAACTGTACCTATGTTTCATAACGGTTTTCGGGCGTGTGATAGTAATGCCACGGGGGGGGGGGGTTAAACTATCAGAGGCGAAATAAAGTTCAATTCTATTGTGAAAGGAAATGAAATTTTGATATACATATTTTGAATGATAAAAATAAGCAAATCTATCGCTTACTTTAAAAATTGGAGAATAAAATATCTGAATTATGCAGAAAATATAAATTTAAATCATAACTGTTAATTTCATTTTGTAATGACCAATTATACAAGGAAACCAAGAAAGTGAAAAGTACAAAGAAAGTACAAAGAACAGTAGATCACTATACAACATGAAGAAAAAATTTAGTAATATGATTAAAGAATTTCATGTTATTCTCTATAAAGCAAAGTTGCTCAAGCATGTCCTAAAGGAAATCTGTGAAGTATTATTCTATTTCGAAGGTTTTGTACAAAAATAAAAATAATATAAACTGGAACGTCGGCAGCCGGTTTTCTTTTCTTTTCTTTTTTTAAAAGAATATTTCAAATAATTATCGTGAATTAAATTTCTTCGAGAACAAAGAAAAATCTTTTGTCTAGTAAGCGATTAGAAAAAAATTATCGCAAAAAAAATAAAAAATTAAATTAGTTCTCCAAGGTAAGGCTTTGTTCACTTAAATATTTTTAAGTGAACAAATTATAAAAGATCTTTATTTTGTCCAGACATTAAAATTTTCTCTTTTTATTGTATTGTACAATAAAAAGAGAAAACAAAAATATAAATAATTTCTCTATTTTTAGTTTATCCTATATAACTAAAATCCAGTTGACCAGCATGGAACAAGGAAGTGCGTTTCTTGTTATAGGCAACTGAGAGTAGCTACGAACGCGAGATAATCCGATTAACCGTTCTCTTCAGCGTGAGGGTTTATCACACTTTCTAATGGACATGAGGGTCAAATTGCACTTCTTATCCAGGTTCTTTAAACAGGTGGGCTGAAACATATCCAAATTTAGTTGGACGTCTATAGACGTCCTAGCCGTTTGGAAGGTTCAGGCATGGTGTGATTAAGTAAGCATATAACAAAGGAATCTCCTAGATGAGTCTTTGACTCCATGGCATGTTAGGATAATATACAATATAAATATAAGCTTCATATCACATATTAAACTAGCAGCCCTCATCTATTCACCTAAAAACAAACTCCTACCTAGATATGTATGAAGTTGAAGTGCTTTGTACCTCTGAATTAGCTTGCTATGGACAGTAAAGATCTGTTAACATGTCTCGAAGAACATAAGAAATATACATTTGCTACCATTGTTAAGGCTAGTCAGTACTTGTTGACTATGCTTTCAATACTGCTGTTGTTGATGGATCTAAAGGGTTTTTTGCCAGTTTAAACTTGCCAGAAAAATTCTATCAAATGTATATCCTAAATTTTTCAAGATGGATTAGTTGTAAGAAAACCATAGTGCTACAGAGAAATTTATTACAGCAGAAAGACTGTTTTCAAAGTCAGCAGCAATGACACAGTACTCTCAAAATTAATAAATAAATAAAACTTAAGTATTTGCTATATTAATTTACCAAAATTTCGGAGGCAATTGTTTTAAAAGTAACATTAATCCTGTGAAGTTCTTTTTATCCAATATTAGAGAGTGCCAAAACAGAATATTAGTTCTTTTCTTATGTCTATAACAATTATTATTGTTCCCACTAATAATCGATTGTTAGTGTGCTTGCATACTGTGATGCAATACAAATTCTTTGTGCTGTGAAGATTCTGATTGGAAATGCAGCTAAATAAATAAATAAAATAATCCTTCAATTATCCAATGGCATGAATTATCAGATAGGACATACTTGTTTCATATGGGCTTGTCAAAGTTTATTTTCTTAAACTCATGTTTTTGATCCAGCAGACCAGTCAGAGAACATATTTAGTTAATAGACAAAATGTAGCTCTGCAAACATTTCAGGCTGTTTCAGTTTTTTGGCATGAAATATTCAAATACCAGACTTTAAGTTTCGAGTAAGTCTGAGTTTGATTTTCAGTTCCTTTTCTCTGATATAGCTAAGGTTATTTATGATTCACAAGACTATGTATTGATTTCCAAGTGATGAATGTGCACTAACCGATCTCCATGAATCAGTGTGCAGGCATTACTTTGATTTATTTATTTATTATTTAGTGTATGGCTCACAAATGAAAAGTTACATTACATTAATCCTTAATATATATGCACATAGTAATAGACATATATACAATAATAAGACATAATACAGTCATAAAAGAGACACTCAAGAATAGGCTACAACTGAATGTCTAGGTTGATTATCCAATCGACTGCACTTGGTGTAGCATGGATGAAGTCTGACAGGTTTCCACTGTATGCACGTAGGACACATTCTGCTATAATATGATTAATTGTCTGGCAGGGTGATCCACAGTTGCACCTGGGTGAGGCAATCATGCCCCATTTGTAAAAGTGGTCTGCACATCTGCCATGGTTGGTGCGGATTCGGTTAAGGGCAGACCAAGTTTTCCGAGGTAGGTCAAAACCCAAAGTTATCTGTGTTGGGTCCACTAATTCTTGGAAGATCCCTGTTGAAGTGTTACACCAGGACTCTTTCCACTTTTCCTCCATGTCGAAACTTGTCTCAGCAAGATTTTTTGCTGTTAAGATTGGAGGGTGCCTTGACTTTAGCCTGTTTATTTCTAGGGCTGGGATGTCTTCATGGATTGGAAGATTTCGGATTTCCATGATTTTGCTGTATTCATGTAGAAGAAAGTTGGATGTGTGGAGGCAGGATGTTGCTTAGCACTGGGAGCCAGTAGGTTGGGGTTGATTTTACAGTTCCAGAAATAAGCGCATAGTGGTGTTAAGCTGTACATCAACCATGGGCGCTGTTCAGCCATACGGGTGAGCAGTATTCAGCTGTATAGTAAACGAGACCAAGAGCAGTGCAGCGAACCATTGTTGCTGAGGCACCCCAAGTTGTTCTACATAGTTTTTGCAGTATATTACTTTGAAATCAGTGTGTATATATCTTGTTGTATCTTATTATAATTCCATTGTAATATATTGAGTTTTCACATTAAATGGTTCACTTACCTTATATTAATAATATGCAGAGATATTTCACTGAAATGTCACAGATTTATTTACTTTTATTAATTTATCATTTTCTTTCCGTTTTCTTTTCTCAGAAACGTGTGGTTGTCAGAGCCAATTATGATAATTTATTGATCTACCAGTGAAATATATCTTTCTTTGCTGAGGTATGTGTGTTTTTATGAGATATACAATATAACCATAGTATACATCATTCATCTTATGGGGAATGACATTTTCATCCTTTCAGCTTTGTGGTACTTTACAGAGGTCAGCACAAAATGTTATTCTCCTTATGTACATATTAAGTTCTTTTATTTATTTTCAATACATGAATGTTTTTTCTCTCTTGGTTAGAAAATAATGGTGATTAAATAACCAGCACTACTGAAGTCTGTCTACATGTATAAAGCAGCAAAATGTTAACTGCTAAATAATTAAATCTTATTTATTTTCTTTGTTTTGTTAATTAAATTGCAAAAAAATTTAAGATGAAACAGGTTTCAGCTTAACAAAATGCATTATAACTTTTGACACATTTGTTTGATTTTTTACAAAAGTACCATCACTCGCTGAAATTTTTGGAGTAATATGAATGAAACTTTGAATGATGTTCTTTGATATTAATTACTAAAGAAAGAACCATATGGCTTCATTTCAATGATGTAAATTACATAGAAAAGTGAATTTTAAAGATCCAACATTATTTCAAAACCAAATGTTTGTAGAAACTATGAAAGTTTTGTAAATTTGACCTGAGAGCTTATGAGAATACAATCCCCGGCATCGGAGTTGCTTAACTTGCACTACTTAAAAGAACATGACCACTCCCCAAGCGTCCATATGTTCACCTTTTATTAGTGCATTTATAAAGGTTTGACCGACCTGACAGCTGTTTCAAACTGGTTCTCTTCAGAGATGAGGCAGCTTGTTTATGTGCAGTGTTGCCTCTCCAAAAACTCAGGCAATCCCTCAGATCACCCAACAATGAGTGATCCAAAGGATCATTTAACTCAGCAGTGGCTCTTCTCAGCAACAAGCTCACTCTACTACTGAGAAGAACCACTCATATTCCATGGAAAAGCATCCACTGAGACATCCCAACAGACCCAAATCCCTGGATGCCCAATAACTCTCCAAGGCAGAAAGCTTAAGAGAGCAAAAACTCTAATTTAGTATTGAAGAAATCCATTGTCAGAGAAATGTATTTTTCACAAGTGAGCTCTTGGTCGGTGCATAAAAGTAATTACTAAAGAAGGAGCTATATGGCTTCATTTTGCTCATGTAAATTACATAGAAAACGTGGATATTAAAGATCCAACATTATTTCAAAGCAGAATGTAGAAACTATGAAAGTTTTGTGAATTTTACCTGAGAGCTTACA